>NC_088240.1:19417213-19717213 GCF_036934945.1 Oncorhynchus masou masou | reverse complement strand
TGTTCGTGAGCCTGTATAGAGTACTGTAGAGTGGTAGTGAGCCTGTATGGAGTACTGTAGATTGGTAGTGAGCCTCTATAGAGTACTGTAGAGTGGTAGTGAGCCTGTATAGAGTACTGTATAGTGGTAGTGAGCCTGTATAGAGTACTGTAGAGTGGTAGTGAGCCTGGATAGAGTACTGTAGAGTGGTAGTGAGCCTCTATAGAGTACTGTAGAGTGGTAGTGAGCCTGTATAGAGTACTGTATAGTGGTAGTGAGCCTGTATAGAGTACTGTAGAGTGGTAGTGAGCCTGTATAGAGTACTGTAGAGTGGTAGTGAGCCTGTATAGAGTACTGTAGAGTGTTAGTGAGCCTGTATAGAGTAATGTAGATTGGTAGTGAGTCTGTATAGAGTACTGTAGAGTGGTATTGAGCCTGTATAGAGTACTGTAGAGTGGTAGTGAGCCTGTATAGAGTACTGTGGAGTGGTAGTCAGCCTGTATAGAGTAGAGTGTTCGTGAGCCTGTATAGAGTACTGTAGAGTGGTAGTGAGCCTGTATGGAGTACTGTAGATTGGTAGTGAGCCTCTATAGAGTACTGTAGAGTGGTAGTGAGCCTGTATAGAGTACTGTATAGTGGTAGTGAGCCTGTATAGAGTACTGTAGAGTGGTAGTGAGCCTGGATAGAGTACTGTAGAGTGGTAGTGAGCCTCTATAGAGTACTGTAGAGTGGTAGTGAGCCTGTATAGAGTACTGTATAGTGGTAGTGAGCCTGTATAGAGTACTGTAGAGTGGTAGTGAGCCTGGATAGAGTACTGTAGATTGGTAGTGAGCCTGTATAGAGTACTGTAGAGTGGTTGTGAGCCTGTATAAAGTACTGTAGATTGGTAATGAGGATGCATAGAGTACTGTAGAGTCTACAGTCTCTATAAATGCTTACTAGCTCTCTGCAGTACTATATAAAGCTTACTACCACTCTACAGTACTCTATACAGGCTCACTACCACTCTACTCTATACAGACTCTCTGTGAGCCTGTGACATAGATGACTTAAATGTAGATAATATACAGCGTGAATCAGTTCAGTAGACTGTTACAGTACACTAGTCAGTATGGTAAGATGCATGATGGAGAGACGGAGGTATTGAGAAATGGAGAGAGGGAATAAGAGACATAGGGAGAGAGGGAGAAATGGAGTGAGAGATGGAGGAACAGAATGGCCAAGTAAAGTTGAGAGAGGGAAAGACAGGGTGAGAGGGTGATAGAAAGAGAAATGGAGGTAAAGAACGAGGGAGGGTGATAGAAAGAGAAATGGAGGTGAAGAATGAGGGAGTGTGATAGAAAGAGAAATGGAGGTGAAGAACGAGGGAGTGTGATAGAAAGAGAAATGGAGGTAAAGAACGAGGGAGTGTGATAGAAAGAGAAATGGAGGTGAAGAATGAAGGAGGGTGATAGAAAGAGAAATGGAGGTGAAGAATGAAGGAGGGTGATAGAAAGAGAAATGGAGGTAAAGAACGAGGGAGGGTGATAGAAAGAGAAATGGAGGTATAGAACGAGGGAGTGTGATAGAAAGAGAAATGGAGGTGAAGAACGAGGGAGTGTGATAGAAAGAGAAATGGAGGTGAAGAACGAGGGAGGGTGATAGAAAGAGAAATGGAGGTAAAGAACGAGGGAGTGTGATAGAAAGAGAAATGGAGGTGAAGAACGAGGGAGTGTGATAGAAAGAGAAATGGAGGTAAAGAACGAGGGAGTGTGATAGAAAGAGAAATGGAGGTAAAGAACGAGGGAGGGTGATAGAAAGAGAAATGGAGGTAAAGAACGAGGGAGTGTGATAGAAAGAGAAATGGAGGTGAAGAACGAGGGAGTGTGATAGAAAGAGAAATGGAGGTGAAGAACGAGGGAGTGTGATAGAAAGAGAAATGGAGGTAAAGAACGAGGGAGTGTGATAGAAAGAGAAATGGAGGTGAAGAATGAAGGAGGGTGATAGAAAGAGAAATGGAGGTGAAGAATGAAGGAGTGTGATAGAAAGAGAAATGGAGGTAAAGAATAAAGGAGTGTGATAGAAAGAGAAATAGAGGTAATGAACAAGGGAGTGGCCTTTCTAGGGAGTTTTTCCTAGCCACCGTGCTGCTACACCTGCATTGCTTGCTGTTTGGGTTTTTTGGCTGGGTTTCTGTACAGCACTTTGAGATATCAGCTGATGTACTAAGGGCTATATAAATAAATTTGTTTTGAGTGTGATAGAAAGAGAAATGGAGGCAAAGAATGAGGGAGTGTGATTAAAAGCAAGTGATTTAGTAGGAAACAGTTATTTTCTAATGTTTTAAAAGCACCATGTGTGTGTCTTTGTTTCACCCAATTATTTTATTTAGCAATAACTTTGCCTGAACACTTCTCACATGCTCTTTTTAGGAATATTTGTCTTTCATACAGACAGCTCTCTCTTCAAACTACCTCTCCTCTCATGCCTCTCTCCTTTTAATCTCTTGCTTTTCTCTCTTCCCTATATCACTGCCTCTCGCTCTCTTTCTCAAGCTCCTTTGCTGGAATGGCCTGTGGGAGGAATGGTGTTATAGAGGGAGAGTGTATGTTTAAAGTGTTCAACCTGCTTCCTGTGCTCTGTGTGTGTAAGAGAGAGAGGGAGAGAGATGTATGTGTGTGTGTGTGTATGTGTGTGTGTTTGCAAGGGAGTGTGAATGTGTGTGTGCATGTGTGTGTGTGAAAAAAAGAGGTGCACGTGTGTGTGTATGTGTGTGTTAAATCCATCTTGTCATTGTGTAAACAGCACCTCATGCTAAAGCCTCTCTCCAGGAATACCTCACATCACCACAGTCAGCCTACTATATCCATGTCACCATTCAGCTGCTACAATCAAAAAAATATCTTTCTTTCATTTTTTCTTTCTTTCTTTCTACATTCACACACTGACAGGCTTGCAGTTGGCCATATATCCATCTGAAAAGAGTGCTCTCTCCTTCTGTCTGTGTCTCAGTGTTGTGATGACATGAGGAGCAGTCATTCTCCTCTCAATTTTCAATTCAATTTAAGGGCTTTATTGGTATGGGAAACATATGTTTACATTGCCAAAGCATGTGAAATAGATAACAAACAAAAGTGAAATAAACAATAAAAAAGTAGTAGTCTCTCTCACTGCCCTGGGGGAGGGGACAGGGGTGGGGGATGGGCTAGTAGTCTCTCTCACTGCCCTGGGGGAGGGGACAGGGGTGGGGGATGGGCTAGTAGTCTCTCTCACTGCCCTGGGGGAGGGGACAGGGGTGGGGGATGGGCTAGTAGTCTCTCTCACTGCCCTGGGGGAGGGGACAGGGGTGGGGGATGGGCTAGTAGTCTCTCTCACTGCCCTGGGGGAGGGGACAGGGGTGGGGGATGGGCTAGTAGTCTCTCTCACTGCCCTGGGGGAGGGGACAGGGGTGGGGGATGGGCTAGTAGTCTCTCTCACTGCCCTGGGGGAGGGGACAGGGGTGGGGGATGGGCTAGTAGTCTCTCTCACTGCCCTGGGGGAGGGGACAGGGGTGGGGGATGGGCTAGTAGTCTCTCTCACTGCCCTGGGGGAGGGGACAGGGGTGGGGGATGGGCTAGTAGTCTCTCTCACTGCCCTGGGGGAGGGGACAGGGGTGGGGGATGGGCTAGTAGTCTCTCTCACTGCCCTGGGGGAGGGGACAGGGGTGGGGGATGGGCTAGTAGTCTCTCTCACTGCCCTGGGGGAGGGGACAGGGGTGGGGGATGGGCTAGTAGTCTCTCTCACTGCCCTGGGGGAGGGGACAGGGGTGGGGGATGGGCTAGTAGTCGCTCTCACTGCCCTGGGGAGGGGACAGGGGTGGGGGATGGGCTAGTAGTCTCTCTCACTGCCCTGGGGGAGGGGACAGGGGTGGGGGATGGGCTAGTAGTCTCTCTCACTGCCCTGGGGGAGGGGACAGGGGTGGGGGATGGGCTAGTAGTCTCTCTCACTGCCCTGGGCGAGGGGACAGGGGTGGGGGATGGGCTAGCAGTCTCTCTCACTGCCCTGGGGGAGGGGACAGGGGTGGGGGATGGGCTAGTAGTCTCTCTCACTGCCCTGGGGGAGGGGACAGGGGTGGGGGATGGGCTAGTAGTCTCTCTCACTGCCCTGGGGGAGGGGGGAGGGTTGGGGGATGGGCTAGTAGTCTCTCTCACTGCCCTGGGGGAGGGGACAGGGGTGGGAGATGGGCTAGTAGTCTCTCTCACTGCCCTGGGGGAGGGGACAGGGGTGGGGGATGGGCTAGTAGTCTCTCTCACTGCCCTGGGGGAGGGGACAGGGGTGGGGGATGGGCTAGTAGTCTCTCTCACTGCCCTGGGGGAGGGGACAGGGGTGGGGGATGGGCTAGTAGTCTCGATCTCACTGCCCTGGGGGAGGGGACAGGGGTGGGGGATGGGCTAGTAGTCTCTCTCACTGCCCTGGGGGAGGGGACAGGGGTGGGGGATGGGCTAGTAGTCTCTCTCACTGCCCTGGGGGAGGGGACAGGGGTGGGGGATGGGCTAGTAGTCTCTCTCACTGCCCTGGGGGAGGGGACAGGGGTGGGGGGATGGGCTAGTAGTCTCTCTCACTGCCCTGGGGGAGGGGACAGGGGTGGGGGATGGGCTAGTAGTCTCTCTCACTGCCCTGGGGGAGGGGACAGGGGTGGGGGATGGGCTAGTAGTCTCTCTCACTGCCCTGGGGGAGGGGACAGGGGTGGGGGATGGGCTAGTAGTCTCTCTCACTGCCCTGGGGGAGGGGACAGGGGTGGGGGATGGGCTAGTAGTCTCTCTCACTGCCCTGGGGGAGGGGACAGGGGTGGGGGATGGGCTAGTAGTCTCTCTCACTGCCCTGGGGGAGTGGACAGCGGTGGGGGATGGGCTAGTAGTCTCTCTCACTGCCCTGGGGGAGGGGACAGGGGTGGGGGATGGGCTAGTAGTCTCTCTCACTGCCCTGGGGGAGGGGACAGGGTTGGGGGATGGGCTAGTAGTCTCTCTCACTGCCCTGGGGGAGGGGACAGGGGTGGGGGATGGGCTAGTAGTCTCTCTCACTTGCCTGGGGGAGGGGACAGGGGTGGGGGATGTGCCAGTAGTCTCTCTCACTGCCCTGGGGGAGGGGACAGGGTTGGGGGATGGGCTAGTAGTCTCTCTCACTGCCCTGGGGGAGGGGACAGGGGTGGGGGATGGGCTAGTAGTCTCTCTCACTGCCCTGGGGGAGGGGACAGGGTTGGGGGATGGGCTAGTAGTCTCTCTCACTGCCCTGGGGGAGGGGACAGGGGTGGGGGATGGGCTAGTAGTCTCTCTCACTGCCCTGGGGGAGGGGACAGGGGTGGGGGATGGGCTAGTAGTCTCTCTCACTGCCCTGGGGGAGGGGACAGGGTTGGGGGATGGGCTAGTAGTCTCTCTCACTGCCCTGGGGGAGGGGACAGGGGTGGGGGATGGGCTAGTAGTCTCTCTCACTTGCCTGGGGGAGGGGACAGGGGTGGGGGATGTGCCAGTAGTCTCTCTCACTGCCCTGGGGGAGGGGACAGGGGTGGGGGATGGGCTAGTAGTCTCTCTCACTGCCCTGGGGGAGGGGACAGGGGTGGGGGATGGGCTAGTAGTCTCTCTCACTGCCCTGGGGGAGGGGGGAGGGTTGGGGGATGGGCTAGTAGTCTCTCTCACTGCCCTGGGGGAGGGGACAGGGGTGGGGGATGGGCTAGTAGTCTCTCTCACTGCCCTGGGGGAGGGGACAGGGGTAGGGGTTGGGCTAGTAGTCTCTCTCACTGCCCTGGGGGAGGGGACAGGGGTGGGGGATGGGCTAGTAGTCTCTCTCACTGCCCTGGGGGAGGGGACAGGGTTGTGGGATGGGCTAGTAGTCTCTCTCACTGCCCTGGGGGAGGGGACAGGGTTGGGGGATGGGCTAGTAGTCTCTCTCACTGCCCTGGGGGTGGGGACTGGGGTGGGGGATGGGCTAGTAGTCTCTCTCACTGCCCTGGGGGAGGGGACAGGGTTGGGGGATGGGCTAGTAGTCTCTCTCACTGCCCTGGGGGAGGGGACAGGGTTGGGGGATGGGCTAGTAGTCTCTCTCACTGCCCTGGGGGAGGGGACAGGGGTGGGGGATGGGCTAGTAGTCTCTCTCACTGCCCTGGGGGAGGGGGAGGGTTGGGGGATGGGCTAGTAGTCTCTCTCACTGCCCTGGGGGAGGGGACAGGGGTGGGGGATGGGCTAGTAGTCTCTCTCACTGCCCTGGGGGAGGGGACAGGGGTGGGGGATGGGCTAGTAGTCTCTCTCACTGCCCTGGGGGAGGGGACAGGGTTAGGGGTTGGACTAGTTGTCTCTATCAAATCAAATGTATTTGTCACATACACATGGTTAGCAGATGTTAATGTGAGTGTAGCGAACTGCTTGTGCTTCTAGTTCCGACAATGCAGTAATAACCAAAGAGTAATCTGACCTAACAATTCCACAACTACTACCTTATACACACAAGTGTAAAGGGATAAAGAATATGTACATAAAGATATATGAATGAGTGATGGTACAGAACGGCATAGGCAAGATGCAGTAGATGGTATCGAGTACAGTACATACATATGAGATGAGTAATGCAGGGTATGTAAACAAAGTGGCATAGTGTCTACTGATACATGTATTACATAAAGATGCAGTACATGATATAAAGTACAGTGTATACATATACAGTGCCTTGCGAAAGTATTCGGCCCCCTTGAACTTTGCGACCTTTTGCCACATTTCAGGCTTCAAACATAAAGATATAAAACTGTATTTTTTTGTGAAGAATCAACAACAAGTGGGACACAATCATGAAGTGGAACGACATTTATTGGATATTTCAAACTTTTTTAACAAATCAAAAACTGAAAAATTGGTCGTGCAAAATTATTCAGCCCCCTTAAGTTAATACTTTGTAGCGCCACCTTTTGCTGCAATTTCAGCTGTAAGTCGCTTGGGGTATGTCTCTATCAGTTTTGCGCATCGAGAGACTGAATTTTTTCCCATTCCTCCTTGCAAAACAGCTCGAGCTCAGTGAGGTTGGATGGAGAGCATTTGTGAACAGCAGTTTTCAGTTCTTTCCACAGATTCTCGATTGGATTCAGGTCTGGACTTCGACTTGCCCATTCTAACACCTGGATATGTTTATTTTTGAACCATTCCATTGTAGATTTTGCTTTATGTTTTGGATCATTGTCTTGTTGGAAGACAAATCTCCGTCCCAGTCTCAGGTCTTTTGCAGACTCCTTCAGGTTTTCTTCCAGAATGGTCCTGTATTTGGCTCCATCCATCTTCCCATCAATTTTAACCATTTTCCCTGTCCCTGCTGAAAAACGCAGGCCCAAACCATGATGCTGCCACCACTATGTTTGACAGTGGGGATGGGGTGTGGTCAGGGTGATGAGCTGTGTTGCTTTTACGCCAAACATAACGTTTTGCATTGTTGCCAAAAAGTTCAATTTTGGTTTCATCTGACCAGAGCACCTTCTTCCACATGTTTGATGTGTCTCCCAGGTGGCTTGTGGCAAACTTTAAACAACACTTTTTATGGATATCTTTAAGAAATGGCTTTCTTCTTGCCACTCTTCCATAAAGGCCAGATTTGTGCAATATACGACTGATTGTTGTCCTATGGACAGAGTCTCCCACCTCAGCTGTAGATCTCTGCAGTTCATCCAGAGTGATCATGGGCCTCTTGGCTGCATTTCTGATCAGTCTTCTCCTTGTATGAGCTGAAAGTTTAGAGGGACAGCCAGGTCTTGGTAGATTTGCAGTGGTCTGATACTCCTTCCATTTCAATATTATCGCTTGCACAGTGCTCCTTGGGATTTTTAAAGCTTGGGAAATCTTTTTGTATCCAAATCCGGCTTTAAACTTCTTCACAACAGTATCTCGGACCTGCCTGGTGTGTTCCTTGTTCTTCATGATGCTCTCTGCGCTTTTAACGGACCTCTGAGACTATCACAGTGCAGGTGCATTTATATGGAGACTTGATTACACACAGGTGGATTGTATTTATCATCATTAGTCATTTAGGTCAACATTGGATCATTCAGAGATCCTCACTGAACTTCTGGAGAGAGTTTGCTGCACTGAAAGTAAAGGGGCTGAATAATTTTGCACGCCCAATTTTTCAGTTTTTGAGTTGTTAAAAAAGTTTGAAATATCCAATAAATGTCGTTCCACTTCATGATTGTGTCCCACTTGTTGTTGATTCTTCACAAAAAAATTCAAAGTTCAAGGGGGCCGAATACTTTCGCAAGGCACTGTACATATGAGATGAGTAATGTAGGGTAGGTAAACATTATATTAACAAGCAATGTTTAAAGTGGCTAGTGAAATATTTTTCCATCAATTTCCACTATTAAAGTGGCTGGATTTGAGTCAGTGTGTTGGCAGCAGCCACTCAATGTTAGTGGTGGCTGTTTAACAGTCTGATGGCCTTGAGCTGTTTTTCAGTCTCTCGGGCCCAGCTTTGATGCACCTGTACTGACCTCGCCTTCTTGATGATAGTGGGGTGAACAGGCAGTGGCTCGGGTGGTTGTTGTCCTTGATGATCTTTATGGCCTTCCTGTGACATCGGGTGGTGTAGGTGTCCTGGAGGGCAGGTAGTTTGTCCCCGGTGATGCGTTGTGCAGACCTCACTACCCTCTGGAGAGCCTTACGGAAGTCCAGTACCCAGTTGCACAGGGCGGGGTCGAGACCCAGGGTGATGACGAGTTTGGAGGGTACTATGGTGTTAAATGCTGAGCTGTAGTCGATGAACAGCATTCTCACATAGGTATTCCTCTTGTCCAGATGGGTTATGGCAGTGTGGTTGCGATTGCGTCGTCTGTGGACCTATTTGGGCGGTAAGCAAATTGGAGTGGGTCTAGGGTGTCAGGTAGGGTGGAGGTGATATCGTCCTTGACTAGTCTCTCAAAGCACTTCATGATGAGTGAGTGCTACGGGGTGGTAGTTGTTTAGCTCAGTTACCTTCGCTTTCTTGGGAACAGGGACAATGGTGGCCCTCTTGAAGCATGTGGGAACAGCAGACTGGGATAAGGATTGATTGAATATGTCCATAAACACACCAGACAGCTGGTCTGCGCATGCTCTGAGGACGCGGCTGTGGATGCTGTTTGGGCCTGCAGCCTTGCGAGCGTTAACACGTTTAAATGAGAGAGAAAGCCCGCAGGTTTTGGTTGCAGGCCGTGTCAGTGGCACTGTATTGTCCTCAAAGCGGGCAAAAAAGTGATTTAGTCTGTCTGGGAGCAAGACATCCTGGTCCGCGACGGGGCTGGTTTTCTTTTTGTAATCCATGATTGACTGTAGACCCTGCCACATACCTCTTGTGTCTGAGCTGTTGAATTGCGACTCTACTTTGTCTCTATACTGAAGCTTAGCTTGTTTGATTGCCTTGTGGAGGGAATAGCTACACTGTTTGTATTCGGTCATGTTTCAGGTCACCTTGCCCTGGTTAAAAGCAGTGGTTTGCGCTTTCAGTTTCACGCGAATGCTGCCATCAATCCACTGTTTCTGGTTTGGGAATGTTTTATTCGTTGCAATGGGTACGGCATCGTCAATGCACTTTCTAATGAACACTTTCGAAGCAGTCTTGAAGCGTGGAATCAGATTGGTCGAACCTGCTTTGAACAGACCTGAGCGCGGGAGCTTCTTGTTTTAGTTTCTGTCTGTAGGCTGGGAGCAACAAAATGGAGTCGTGGTCAGCTTTTCCAAAAGGAGGGTGGGTGAGGGCCTTATATACGTCGCGGAAGTTAGAATAACAATGATCCAGGGTTTTACCAGCCCTGGTTGCGCATTTGATATGCTTATAGAATTTAGGGAGTCTTGTTTTCAGATTAGCCTTGTTAAAATCCCCAGCTACAATGAATGCAGCCTCAGGATATGTAGTTTCCAGTTTGCATAGAGCCAAATAAAGTTAGTTCAGGGCCATCGACGTGTCTGCTTGGGGGGGAATATATACGGCTGTGATTATAATCAAAGAGAATTCCCTTGGTAGATAATGCGGTCGACATTTGATTGTGAGGAATTCTAAGTCAGGTGAACAGAGGACTTGAGTTCCTGTATGTTGTTATGATCACACCACGTCTCGTTTATCATAAGGCATACCCCCCCGCCCTCTTCTTACCAGAAAGATGGTTGTTTCTGTTGGTGCGATGCGTGAAGAAACCAGCTGGCTGCACCGACTCCGTTAGCGTCTCGAGTGAGCCATGTTTCCGTGAAGCAAAGAACGTTACAGTCTCTGTCTCTCTGGAATGCTACCCTTGCTTGGATTTCATCAACCTTGTGTCAAGAGACTGGACATTGGCGAGTAGTATGCTAGGGAGCGGTCCGCGATGCGCCCGTCTCCGGAGCCTGACCAGAAGACCGCTTCGTTTGCCTCTTTTACTACGTCGTTGTTTTGGGTCGCCAGCTGGGATCGGATCCATTGTCCTGGGTGAAAGGCAGAACACAGGATCCACTTCGGGAAAGTCATATTCCTGGTCGTAATGATGGTGAGTTGACGTTGCTCTTATATTCAGTTGTTTCTCCTGACTGTATGTAATGAAACCTAAGATTATCTGGGGTGCCAATGTAAAAAATAACACATAAAAAAACTAAATACTGCATAGTTTCCTAGGAATGCGAAGCGAGGCGGCCATCTCTGTCGGCGCCGGAAGGGCGGGGGAGGGGACAGGGGTGGGGGATGGGCTAGTAGTCTCTCTTAGCTCAGTTAGTCCTTTGTGTGTCAGAGAGCAGCTGTCCCTTCAGGGCTCTCAGGCTGGCGTGTGTGCCGCTGTGTGTGTGGTTCTGTGTTTCTTTTTGTGAGTTTGTGTTAGGTGTGCCGCTGTGTATGTGTGTCACACAGATTTCCATCTCGGTTCCGCCATCTGCCTGCAGGTATAATGAGCAGTAATATCCACAGGGGGTCTGCTCTCACACACACAGACACACACACACACGCACACGCACACGCACACGCACACGCACACGCACACACACACACACACACACACACACACACACACACACACACACACACACACACACACACACACACACACACTACCACATCTGGATCCACCAGAGGGCTAGATGGGATTGTATAACTTAAATCTTAAATGCTAAATCATCTCTGAATAAAGAGTGAGGGAGAGCCAGAGACAGGTTAGCAGCGTGAATGAGACAGCACAGCATCAGTATCAAAGTTTATTGGTCGTATACACGATTTACCAGGTCTTAAGGCGGGTGCAGCGAAATGCTTATGTTACTAGCTCCTGACAATGCAGTAAAATGTCAAACAAGTACACAAATATTCGAAAATATGACAATTTAACAAAAACACAAATCAAGAAATGTTGGAATGAATCCAATGAACATCCCAAATAACACTGTAACTGTAATCCGAATGCAATCTATACGAGTATATACACCTGATGATGAATTTAAACAAAATATGCTAGGAATTATATGTACAGCAGTAGAAATACCAGAGTGAGCTATGTAAAGAATCCGGTATATAAATACATATGCAGTGTTTATAAAGAGTGTAACTATAATACATTGTACAGTAGAAGTATCAGCCAGGCAGATAGGGAGAGGAGGAGGAGAGTGAGAACAACATAGAAGTGATAATTGGGTGCTGACAAGCAGCTTGGCTAACGAAAGAGAAAACCATAAGACAATGTGAGAGAAAAAGGGCAGAAAGAGTGTGGAGAGAGTGAAGGAGTAAATTGTGAGTGAAAATGCAGAGATTTTGGTGAGTGAGAGGAGTGTGAAAAAGAAAGCCAGAGAGAGAGGAGATGATGATTCAGAGGCCCTTATTTAACAGTACAGCCTCCACGTCATGTGGGATGCAGTCAGTGACACACACACACACACACACACACACACACACACACTACCTGTATGTGGTTACTCCATTAGCAGGAAGCGAGATGTCTCATATTGAATAGCTCAGACCCATTTCCTGCAGTTGCTTGTCATCCTTTCTCCACCTCTTTATTTTCCTCCCTCATTCTCTCCCTCCCTCGGTCTCTTATGTTCAACTTTGAGATAATTTGACAGTGTTTTTATAGCAACGTGTCAAAGACTTCACGTGGGCTGCAAATAAAATTACTTAAATGATGGCTTGGGATAAGTTATTAAGGGTACACACACACACACACACTCTTTTCTCCTCTATGTTCCTCTCATTTCTTGTCTTTCCTCTCATTTCTTGTCTTTGTCTTTCCTCTCTTTCTCCGTTACTCCCTCTCTCCCCCCAACTCTCCTGATTTCTGTATCCAGCAACTCTTCTCCTCTCTCTCTCTCTCTCTCTTTCTCTCTCTCTCTCTCTCTCTCTCTCTCATCTGTACACACACAATCATATTTGAGGTTGTGTTTCTCTTCACAGCTCAAGTGATGGGGGATTGTTTTTCTCCTTGTTCCAAGTGTGTTCTATGTTAAAAGCTCTCTAGTCTTCTGTGATAGAAGAAAGTGTGTGTATGTGTGTCAGACAGACAGACAGACATACAGACAGGGAGAGGGAGACAGACAGACAAACTGAGATGGGGAGAGAGACGCATCGAGAGAGACGGAGGGAGAGAGACGCATCGAGAGAGATAGAGGGAGAGAGAACGTTCACTCAAACTCTAAAGCAGTCTTTGCACTTCCAGCTGTGAGGCTCAACATCTCTCAGGGCATCCTGCTGTGTGTGCATGAGGAACACTCATCATCCTCTTCCTCAATCTTCTCTTCATATTCTCTTTGATCTTCATCACCATCTGCATCATCATCCTCGTTCGCCCTCTCCTCCCTCCTTGCTAACCCTCAGAATGTATTCATCCCTCTCTCACCACCAGCTCTAAGCCTCAGTGAGAGGAGGAGGAAGAGGGAAGACAGAGAGGAGACATTTGTCCATTCCTCTAGTCATCACTGGATTCGTATACAATTCCTACACACACACACACACACACACACACACACACACACACACACACACACACACACACACACACACACACACACACACACACACACACACACACACACACACACACACACACACACACACACACACACACACACACACACTTACAGTAGTGTTGAAGTATCACCCATCTTCTCCATTTTCCTCTCAGCAGTAATCTTCATTTCTCACAGAGCAATTATTGCTAATGAGCCTTCTGTGTCCTTGGCCATTCTCCTTCTCTTCTGTAATGTCTGTTTGCCCCTCTTCACATTTCAATGCCTATAGATGGTTATCAATAAAATGTCACAATAAGGTGCAGAGCGTTCGATTTGCCTGCTTGGGGGCAAGGAGGCTCCCAGCTCTGCTAAAACCATTGACAACTGCGTGCCGTTTCCAATGGATTGTTAAATAAGTGTTAACTATTTGGTTGTAATATCATCACCTCATGAAGAGCATAGTCACAACTACACATGTCCCATTATTCCATGCAAAACAATTGCTCACATTTAGCTCTATCATCGTAGATATACAGCTCGTAACTGCATGCTTTTCATGGTCAGTAAACATAAATTGATCATGTCATTTCAGAGGGTAGCCTCAGGATAACTCTCCATATAGGCCACCATTAATTGGATATTTGAGTAATATTAAATAAAATAACTGTACCTGACATGAGTTTAGGTTAATTCCCCATCCTTAGTGGGTTCCGCCTGTCAAGCAGCAGAAGGGCACATTTGCCGATGTACTATTACAGTAGCTGATAATATTTACTTTGCAAGCTACAGGAAGAAACATTGTACAATTGGCTAAACATATAGCGGTACGTAGACCTAATGTACTCTTTTCTCCAACCAGTTTAATTTTCCACAAAGTTTGCTGCTTCAGTGTCTTTAGATATTTTTGTCAGATGTTACTATGGAATACTGAAGTATAATTACAAGCATTTCATAAGTGTCAAGGGCTTTTATAGACAATTACATGAAGTTGATGCAAAGAGTAAATATTTGCAGTGTTGACCCTTCTTTTTCAAGACCTCTGCAATCCGCCCTGGCATGCTGTCAATTAACTTCTGGGCCACATCCTGACTGATGTCAGCCCATTCTTGCATAATCAATGCTTGGAGTATGTCAGAATTTGTGGGTTTTTGTTTGTCCACCTGCCTCTTGAGGATTGACCACAAGTTCTCAATAGGATTAAGGCCTGGGGAGTTTCCTGGCCATGGACCCAAAATATCGATGTTTTGTTCCCCAAGCCACTTCGTCACCAAACTGTTCCTGGATGGTTGGGAGAATTTGCTCTCAGAGGATGTGTTAGTATAATTCTTTATTCATGGCTGTGTTCTTAGGCAAAATTGTGAGTGAGTCCACTCCCTTGGCTGAGAAGCAACCCCACACATGAATGGTCTCAGGATGCTTTACTGTTGGTATGACACAGGACTGATGGTAGCGCTCACCTTGTCTTCTCCAGACAAGCTTTTTTCTGGATGCCCCAAACAATCGGAAAGGGGATTCATCAGAGAAAATGTCTTTACCCCAGTCCTCAGCTGTCCAATCCCTGTACCTTTTTGTCACGCCCTGACCATAGAGAGCTGTTTATTCTCTATGTTGGTTAGGTCGGGGTGTGATTAAGGGTGGGTTATAGCTAGGGGAATTGTATATCTATGTTGGCCTGGTATGGTTCCCAATCAGAGGCAGCTGTTTATCTTTGTCTCTGATTGGGGATCATATTTAAACTCAGTGCCTCTTTGCTTGACATCATGAGAAAATCAAAAGACATCAGCCAAGACCTCAGAAAAAATAATTGTAGACCTCCACAAGTCTGGTTCATCCTTGGGAGCAATTTACAAACATCTGAAGGTACCACGTTCATCTGTACAAACAATGGTATGCAAGTATAAGCACCATGGGACCACACAGCCTTCATACCGCTCAGGAAGGAGACAAGTTCTGTCTCCTAGAGATGAACGTGCTTTGGTGCGAAAAGTGCAAATCAATCCCAGAACAACAGAAAAGGACCTTGTGAAGATGCTGGAGGAAACAGGTACAAACTATCTACAGTGGGGAGAACAAGTATTTGTTACACTGCTGATTTTGTAATTTTTATCAAAGTTATACTTCAACTGTGAGAGACGGAAACTAAAACAAAAATCCAGAAAATCACATTTTATGATTTTTAAGTAATTAATGTGCATTTTATTGCATGACATAAGTATTTGATCACCTACCAACCAGTAAGAATTCCAGCTCTCACAGACCTATTAGTTTTTCTTTAAGAAGCCCTCCTGTTCTCCACTCATTACCTGTATTAACTGCACCTGTTTGAACTCGTTACCTGTATAAAAGACACATGTCCACACACTCAATCAAACAGACTCCAACCTCTCCACAATGGCCAAGACCAGAGAGCTGTGTAAGGACATCAGGGATAAAATTGTAGACCTGCACAAGGCTGGGATGGGCTACAGGACAATAGGCAAGCAGCTTGGTGAGAAGGCAACAACTGTTGGCGCAATTATTAGAAAATGGAAGAAGTTCAACATGACGGTCAATCACCCTCGGTCTGGGACTAGATGCAAGATCTCACCTCGTGGGGCATGAATGATCATGAGGAAGGTGAGGGATCAGCCCAGAACTACACGGCAGGACCTGGTCAATGACCTGAAGAGAACTGGGACCACAGTCTCAAAGAAAACCATTTGTAACACACTACACCGTCATGGATTAAAATCCTGCAGCGCATGCAAGGTCCCCCTGCTCAAGCCAGCGCATGTCCAGGCCCGCCTGAAGTTTGCCAATGACCATCTGGATGATCCAGAGGAGGAATGGGAGAAGATCATGTGGTCTGATGAGGCATAAATAAAGCTTTGTGGTCTAAACTCCACTCACCGTGTTTGGGGGAAGAAGAAGGATGAGTACAACCCCAAGAACACCATCCCAACCGTGAAGCATGGAGGTGGAAACATCATTCTTTGGGGATGCTTTTCTGCAAAGGGGACAGGACGACAACACCGTATTGAAGGGAGGATGGATGGGGCCATGTATCGCGAGATCTTGGCCAACAACCTCCTTCCCTCAGTAAGAGCATTGAAGATTGGTCGTGGCTGGGTCTTCCAGCATGACAACGACCCGAAACACACAGCCAGGGCAACAAAGGAGTGGCGCCGTAAGATGCATCTCAAGGTTCTGGAGTGGCCTAGTCAGTCTCCAAACCTGAACCCAATAGAAAATCTTTGGAGGGAGCTGAAAGTCCATATTGCCCAGCGACAGCTCCGAAACCGGAAGGATCTGGAGAAGGTCTGTATGGAGGAGTGGGCCAAAATCTCTGCTGCAGTGTGTGCAAACCTGGTCAAGAACTACAGGAAACGTATCTCTGTAATTGCAAACAAAGGTTTCTGTACCAAATATTAAGTTCTGCTTTTTTGATCTATCAAATACTTATGTCATGCAATAAAATGCTCACCACTGTATATTCACAGTAAAACAAGTCCTATATCGACATAACCTGAAAGGCCGCTCAGCAAGGAAGAAGCAACTGCTCCTTAACCTCTAGCGTCGAGCAATCCCCTATCCGGGAGCGTAATCATAGCCTCAAGCTCATTAGCATAACGCAACGTTAACTATTCATGAAAATCGCAAATGAAATGAAATAAATACATTGGCTCACAAGCTTAGCCTTTTGTTAACAACACTGTCATCTCAGATTTTCAAAATATGCTTTTTAACCATAGCTACACAAGCATTTGTGTAAGAGTTTTGATAGCTAGCATAGCATTAAGCCTAGCATTCGGCAGGCAACATTTTCACAAAAACAAGAAAAGCATTAAAATAAAATAATTTACCTTTGAAGAACTTCGGGTGTTTTCAATGAGGAGACTCTCAGTTAGATAGCAAATGTTCAGTTTTTCCAAAAAGATTATTTGTGTAGGAGAAATCACTCCGTTTTGTTCATCACGTTTGGCTAAGAAGAAAAAATGAAAATTCAGTCATTACAACGCCAAACGTTTTTCCAAATTAACTCCATAATATCGACAGAAACATGGCAAACGTTGTTTAGAATCAATCCTCAAGGTATTTTTCACATATCTATTCGATGATAAATCATTCGTGGCAGTTGCCTTTCTCCTCTGAACCTAATGGAAAAGTGGACGCAGCTGGAGATGGCGCAATAATTTCGACGGAGGACACCAAGCGGACACCTGGTAAATGTAGTCTCTTATGGTCAATCTTCCAATGATATGCCTACAAATACGTCACAATGCTGCAGACACCTTGGGGAAATGACAGAAAGTGTTTGCTCATTCCTGGCGCATTCACAGCCATACAAGGAGACATTGGAACACAGCGCATTCAAAATCTGGGGCATTTCCTGTATGAAATTTCATCTTGGTTTCGCCGGTAGCATAAGTTCTGGGGCACTCACAGGCAATATCTTTGCAGTTTTGGAAACGTCAGAGTGTTTTCTTTTCAAAGCTGTCAACTATATGCATAGTCGAGCATCTTTTCGTGACAAAATATCTTGTTTAATACGGGAACGTTTTTATCCAAAAATGAAAATAGTGCCCCCTATATCGAAGAAGTTAACCGCCATAAAAAAGCCAGACTACGGTTTGCAACTGCACATGGGTACAAGGATCCTACTTTTTGGGGAAATGTCCTCTGGTCTGATGAAACAAAAATGTAACTGTTTGTCACAGCATCCCAACCGTGAAGCACGTGGTTGGCAGCATCATGTTGTGGGGGTGCTTTGCTGCAGGAGGGACTGGTGCACTTCACAAAATAGATGGCTGTGGATATATTGAAGCAACATCTCAATACATCAGTTAGGAAGTTAAAGCTTGGTCGCAAATGGGACAATGACCACAAGCATACTCCCAAAGTTGTGGCAAAATGGCTTAAGGACAACAAAGTCAAGGTATTGGAGTGACCATCACAAAGCCCTGACCTCAGTCCTATAGACAAATTGTGGGCAGAACTGAAAAAGCGTGTGCGAGCAAGGAGGCCTACAAACCTGACTCAGTTACACCAGCTCTGTCAGGAGAAATGGGCCAAAATTGGGAAGCTTGTGGAAGGCTACCCAAAACGTTTGACCCAAGTTTAACAATTTAAAGGCAATGCTACCGAATACTAATTGAGTGTATGTAACCTTCTGACCCACTGGGAATGTGATGAAAGATATTAAAGCTGAAATAAATCATTCTCTCTAGTATTTTTCTGACATTTCACATTCTTAAAATAAAGTTGTGATCCTAACTGACCTAAAACAGGGAATTTTTACTAGGATTAAATGCCAGCAATTGTGAAACTGAGTTTGAATGTATTTGGCTAAGGTGTATGTAAACTTCCGTCTTCAACTGTATGATTATTAGTACAAGTCAAAAGTTTGGACACACCTACTACACCTACACTTTTCTACATTGTAGATTAAGAGTGAAGACATCCAAACTATGAAATAACACATGGAATCATGTAGTAGCTAAATAAGTGTTAAACATCTGAATGAGTTTATCACTACTAAATTGCTTAATTACAGAAATAAATATTCCTCAGTTTCATCAGCTGTCCAGTTGGCTGGTCTCAGACGATCTTGCAGGTGAAGAAGGAACATGTGCAGGTTCTGGACAGGCGTGGTTACACTACTACTCATTCAAGGATTTTTCTTTATTTGTACTTTTTTCTACATTGTAGAATAATAGTGAAGACATCAAAGCTATGACATAACTCACATGGATCATGTAGTAACCAAAAAAGGTAGATTTTTCAAAGTAGTCACCCTTTGCCTTGATGACAGCTTTACACACTCTTGGCATTCTCTCAACTAGCTTCATTAGGTAGTCACCTGGCATGTATTTCAATTAACAGGTGTGCCTTGTTAAAAGTTAATTCATGGAATTTCTTTCCTTCTTAATGGATTTGAGCCAATCAGTTGTGTTGTGACAAGATAGGGGTGGTATACAGAAGATAGCCCTATTTGGTAAAAGACAAAGTCCATATTATGTTAAGAATGGCTCAAATAACCAGAGAGACAGCCCATCATTACTTTAAGACATGAAGGTCAGTCAATACGGAAAATTTCAATATCTTTGAAAGTTTGTTCAAGTGCAGTTGCAAAAGCCATCAAGCACTTTGATGAAACTGTCTCTCATGAGGACCGCCACAGGAAAGGAATACCCAGAGTTACCTCTGCTGCAGAGGATAAGTTCATTAGTTAACTGCACCTCAGATTGCAGCCCAAATAAGTGCTTCACAGAGTTCAAGTAACAGACACATCTCAACATCAACTGTTATTGAGGGGACTGTGTGAATCAGGCCTTCATGGTCAAATTGCTGCAAAGAAACCACTACTAAAGGACACCAATAATAAGAAGGGACTTGCTTGGACCAAGAAACACAAGCAATGGACATTAGACTGGTGGTAATCTGTCTTTTTTGTCTGATGAGTCCCAATTTGAGATTGTTTTGTTCCACCTGCCATATTGTGATATTTAATTGATAATAACCTGTTGACGGTAACTTAATGTATGGATTATTACTAATTCTTGTGTGGCAGTGGGCACTTAGTGACTCAGTGCTGCCATTAAGTCTTGTAATATGCAGTTCCCATTACAAGACATCTGATAATGAGAGTTGACAATCACAGTCGATAGGAAAACACACACACGTTACTTTAATCTACTCTTTCTGTTCTTGTTCAAAAAGAGAATTTCTTCAGTGTAACTTCAATGGTTAAATAAAGGTTTGATGTTAAGATAGGGGGTTTGAAGTTGACATTGCAGATCACACTGCTCAAGTTTTCATCTTTACCTCTCCTTCTGTCTCTCCATTTCTCTTTTCCTCCCTCGTTTATCTGGCCATGTCACATCTCTCTCTGATGTTGTGGGACTCTACATGAAAGGCCAGCCAGAGGGACCAGCGACAACACTTCAGAGAGGGAAATGTGAGAGAGGGGGATGGGGTAGAAGAGAGATGGAGAGAGGAGGATGGGGTAGAAGAGAGATGGAGAGAGGAGGATGGGGTAGAAGAGAGATGGAGAGAGGGGGATGGGGTAGAAGAGAGATGGAGAGAGGAGGATGGGGTAGAAGAGAGATGGAGAGAGGGGGTGGGGTAGAAGAGAGATGGAGAGATGGAGGATGGGGTAGAAGAGAGATGGAGGATGGGGTAGAAGAGAGATGGAGAGAGGAGGATGGGGTAGAAGAGAGATGGAGAGAGGGGGGATGGGGTAGAAGAGAGATGGAGGATGGGGTAGAAGAGAGATGGAGGATGGGGTAGAAGAGAGATGGAGAGAGGGTGATGGGGTAGAAGAGAGATTGAGGATGGGGTAGAAGAGAGATGGAGAGAGGAGGATGGGTTAGAAGAGAGATGGAGAGAGGGGGATGGGGTAGAAGAGAGATGGAGGATGGGGTAGAAGAGAGATGGAGAGAGGGTGATGGGGTAGAAGAGAGATGGAGGATGGGGTAGAAGAGAGATGGAGAGAGGGTGATGGGGTAGAAGAGAGATGGAGATTGGGGTAGAAGAGAGATGGAGGATGGGGTAGAAGAGAGATGGAGAGAGGAGGATGGGGTAGAAGAGAGATGGAGAGAGGAGGATGGGGTAGAAGAGAGATGGAGAGAGGAGGATGGGGTAGAAGAGAGATGGAGGATGGGGTAGAAGAGAGATGGAGGATGGGGTAGAAGAGAGATGGAGAGAGGGGGATGGGGTAGAAGAGAGATGGAGAGAGGGGGATGGGGTAGAACAGAGATGGAGGATGGGGTAGAAGAGAGATGGAGAGAGGGGTATGGGGTAGAAGAGAGATGGAGAGAGGAGGATGGGGTAGAAGAGAGATGGAGAGAGGAGGATGTGGTAGAAGAGAGATGGAGGATGGGGTAGAAGAGAGATGGAAAGAGGAGGATGGGGTAGAAGAGAGATGGAGGATAGGGTAGAAGAGAGATGGAGAGAGGGGGATGGGGTAGAAGAGAGATGGAGAGAGGAGGATGGGGTAGAAGAGAGATGGAGAATGGGGTAGAAGAGAGATGGAGAGAGGGGGATGGGGTAGAAGCGAGATGGAGAGAGGAGGATGGGGTAGAAGAGAGATGGAGAATGGGGTAGAAGAGAGATGGAGAGAGGGGGATGGGGTAGAAGAGAGATGGAGAGAGGAGGATGGGGTAGAAGAGAGATGGAGAGAGGAGGATGTGGTAGAAGAGAGATGGAGGATGGGGTAGAAGAGAGATGGAGAGAGGAGGATGTGGTAGAAGAGAGATGGAGAGAGGAGGATGGGGTAGAAGAGAGATGGAGAGAGGAGGATGTGGTAGAAGAGAGATGGAGGATGGGGTAGAAGAGAGATGGAGAGAGGGGGATGGGGTAGAAGAGAGATGGAGAGAGGGGGTTGGGGTAGAAGAGAGATGGAGAGAGGAGGATGGGGTAGAAGAGAGATGGAGGATGGGGTAGAAGAGAGATGGAGAGAGGGGGATGGGGTAGAAGAGAGATGGAGAGAGGGGTATGGGGTAGAAGAGAGATGGAGAGAGGAGGATGGGGTAGAAGAGAGATGGAGAGAGGAGGATGTGGTAGAACAGAGATGGAGGATGGGGTAGAAGAGAGATGGAGAGAGGGGGATGGGGTAGAAGAGAGATGGAGAGAGGAGGATGGGGTAGAAGAGAGATGGAGGATGGGGTAGAAGAGAGATGGAGAGAGGGGGATGGGGTAGAAGAGAGATGGAGAGAGGGGGATGGGGTAGAAGAGAGATGGAGGATGGGGTAGAAGAGAGATGGAGAGAGGGGTATGGGGTAGAAGAGAGATGGAGAGAGGAGGATGGGGTAGAAGAGAGATGGAGAGAGGGGGATGGAGTAGAAGAGAAATGGAGAGAGGATGATGAGGGAGATGGGGTGAAAGTGATGCAGAGAGGGTGATGAGGGGGTGGAAGAGAGATGGAGAGAGGAGGATGAGGGAGATGGGGTAAAAGAGATGCAGAGAGGGTGATGAGGGGGTGGAAGAGAGATGGAGGAAGGAGTAGAAGAGAAATGGAGAGAGGAGGATGAGGGAGATGGGGTGAAAGTGATGCAGAGAGGGTGATGAGGGGGTGGAAGAGAGATTGAGGATGGGGTAGAAGAGAGATGGAGAGAGGAGGATGAGGGAGATGGGGTGAAAGTGATGCAGAGAGGGTGATGAGGGGGTGGAAGAGAGATGGAGGATGGGGTAGAAGAGAGATGGAGAGGAGGATGGGGTAGAAGAGAGATGGAGAGAGGAGGATGAGGGAGATGGGGTGAAAGTGATGCAGAGAGGGTGATGAGGGGTGGAAGAGAGATGGAGAGAGGAGGATGGGGTAGAAGAGAGATGGAGAGAGGGGGATGGAGTAGAAGAGAGATGGAGAGAGGAGGATGAGGGAGATGGGGTGAAAGTGATGCAGAGAGGGTGATGAGGGGGGAGAGAGATGGGTCAGAATAATGAGGGGAGAAAGCAAGGGGGAGGGGAGAGATTCCAGTCCACACACCCACTGTTATTTAATTCACCTGGTGATGCCTTTTGAAAATCTGGTGGGTGGCAAATAAAACCATATAATTTCAACCACCGGATGTAAGCATGTTGTGATTGTAGCCTGTTTCTAGACTGCTCATCATAGTACTATATCTTACTTAAGAGAAAACAAGTCCACTACTAGCAGCAGTAGTATGAGCTTGGCCAGGTGCCTGTCCTTGAATTCTCTCCCAGATTTAGGCCAAGTCCACACTCCTGTAGTGTATGTGCGCAGGCATACACATCGTGCATGTGTCCATCGCCTCATCCTTAATCTTACTCAGATTGAGGTCAAAGAGCGACTGGGAGAATCTCAAGGAGATCACATCTGCACGATAAGGGCAAAAAAATAGAATTTACTTTTTTTTGTGACCAAGATTTGAATTACGATAATAGATCAAAACACTTGGGTGAACTGTTTAAATCATAAAAATACATAAATACTTTTAATTTGTCAGTTTAAATACAGTGGACACTTGGAATGCAGTTTTGTTTGGCATGACAATTATTTAAAAGTAAGGGTGGAGATGGTTGTGACAGAGTAGGAACCAAAGTGTTGGTCAGTGTTTCCCATGGGACCCGAATTATACTGAACAAAAAAATATAAACTAAACATGCAACAATTTTAACAATTTTACTGAGATACTGTTCCTATAAAGAAATCAGTCAATTGAAATAAATTCATTAGGCCGTAATCTATGGATTTCAAATGACTGGGCAGGGGCTTAGACGTGGGAGCCAATCCGAATGAGTTTATCATCACTTCTCATTCAGTCATTTCTTTATTTGTACTATTTTCTACATTGTAGAATAATAGTGAAGACATCAAAGCTATGACATAACTCTTATATTAATCATGTAGTAACCAAAAAAGGGAGATTCTTCAAATAGCCACTCTTTGCCTTGATGACAGCTTAGCACACTCTTGGCATTCTCTCAACCAGCTTCATGAGGTAGTCACCTGGAATGCATTTCAATTAACAGGTATGCTAATTTTGTTAATTTGTGGAATTTCTTTCCTTCTTAATGCGTTTGAGCCAATCAGTTGTGTTGTAACAATGTAGGGCTGGTATACAGAAGATAGCCCAATTGGTAAAAGACCAGGTCAATATTATGGCAAGAACTGCTCAAATAAGCAAAGGGACAGTCCATCATTACGACAGTCCATCATTACGACAGTCCATTATTACTGTAAGAAATTAAGTTCAGTCAATATGGAAAATTTCAAGAACTTTGAAAGTTTGTTCAAGTGCAGTCACAAAAACCATCAAGCGCTATGATGAAACTGGCTCTCATGAAGACCGCCACAGGAATGTTAGACCCAGAGTTATCACTGCTGCAGTGGATAAGTTCATTAGAGTTACCAGTCTCAGAAATTGCAGCCCCAAGTAAATGCTTCACAGAGTTCAAGTAACAGACACATCTTAACATCAACTGTTCAGAGGAGAATCAGGCCTTCATGGTCAAATTGCTGCAAAGAAACCACTACTAACGGACACAATAAATAAGAAGAGACTTGCTTGGGCTAAGAAAAAATGAGCAATGGACAATAGACTGGTGGAAATTTGTCCTTTGGTCTGATGAGTCCAAATTTGAGATTTTTGATTCCAACCGACATGTCTTTGTGAGACGCTGCGTGGGTAAACGAAGGATCTCCGCATGTTTATTTCCCACGTAAAGCATGGAGGAGGAGGGGTTATGGTGTGGGGGTGCTTTGCTGGTGACACTCTGTGATTTATTTTGAATTCAAGGCACTCTTAACCAGCATGGCTACCACAGTATTCTGCAGCGAAACGCCATCCCATCTGGTTTGGGCTTAGTGGGACTATCATTTATTTTTCAACAGGACAATGACCCAACACACCTCCAGGCTGTGTAAGGGCTATTTTACCAAGAAGGAGAGTGATGGAGTGCTGCATCAGATGACCTGGCCTCCACAATCACATGACTTCAACCAAGTTGAGATGGTTTGGGATGAGTCGGACTGCAGAGTGAAGGAAAAGCAGTCAACAAGTGCTGAGCATATGTGGGAACTGCTTCAAGACTGTTGGAAAAGCATTCCAGGTGAAGCTGTGTGCAAATCTGTCATCATTGTAAAGGGTGGCTATTTAATGAATCTCAAATGTAACATATATTTGATTTGTTTAACACTTTTTTTGGTTACTACATGATTCCATGTGTTATTTCATAGTTTTGATGTCTTCACTATTGTTCTACATTGTAGAAAATAGTAAAAATAAAGAAAAACCCTTGAATAAGTAGGTGTTCTAAAACTTTTGACCTCTAGTGTACACGTGTGTCACGCCCTGACCTTAGAGAGCCTTTTTATGTCTCTATTTGGTTTGGTCAGGGTGTGATTTGTGTGGGCATTCTATGTTCTTTATTTCTATGTTTTGTCTTTCTATGTTTTGGCCGGGTATGGCTCTCAATCAGGGACAACTGTCTATCGTTGTCTCTGATTGGGAATCATACTTAGCCAGCCTGTTTTGACACCTTAGGTTGTGGGATGTTGTTTTTTGTTAGCTCTGTGTAGCCTTCAGAACGTGATGTTCGTTGTGCTTTGTTTGGTGTTCGGATTAAATAAAGAATCATGAACACGTACCACACTGCACCTTGGTCCACTTCTTCCGACGAGCGTTACAACGTGGTCTGCGGTTGTGAGGCCGCTTGGACATACTGCCATATTCTCTAAAACGGCGTTTGAGGCGGCTTATTTTTTTAATATATTTCACCTTTATTCAACCAGGTAGGCTAGTTGAGAGCAACTTCTCATTTACAACTGCAACCTGGCTAAGATAAAGCAAAGCAGTGCGACAAAAACAACAACACTGAGTTACATATGGGATAAACAAATGCACAGTCAATAACACAATATAAAAATATGTGTACAGTGTGTGCAAATGTAGTACGATTAGGGAGGTAAGACAATAAATGGGCCATAGAGACAAAATAATTACAATTTATCATTAACACTGGAGTGATAGATGTGCAGAAGATGAATGTGCAGGTAGAGATACTGGGGTGCAAAAGAGCAAAAAATAAATAACAATATGGGGTTGAGGTAGTTGGGTGGGCTATTTACAGATGGGCTGTGTACAGGTGCACTACTCTGACAGCTGATGCTAAAAGTTAGAGAGGGAGATATAAGTCTCCAGCTTTAGTGATTTTTGCAATTTGTTGCAGTCGTTAGCAGCAGAGGAGGAAAGGCTGCCAAAGAGGGATGACCAGTGAAATATACCTGCTGTGGCGCGTGCTACGGGTGGGTGTTGCTATGGTGACCACTAAGCTGAGATAAGGTGGGGCTTTATCTAGCAAAGACTTATTGAGGACCTGGAGCCAGTGGGTTTGGTGATGAATATGTAGCAAGGGCCAGCCAACGAGAGCATACAGGTCGCAATGGCGGATAGTAAATGGGGCTTTGGTGACAAAACTGTGACAGACAACATCCAATTTGCTGAGTAGAGTGTAGGAGGCTATTTTGTAAATGATATCACCGAAGTCAAGGATCAGTAGGATAGTCAGTTTTACGAAGGTATGTTTGGCAGCACAAGTGAAGGATGCTTTGTTGCGAAGTAGGAAGCCGATTGGAGATGCTTAATGTAAGTCTGGATGGAAAGTTTACAGTCTAACCAGACACCTAGGTATTTGTAGTTGTCCACATATTCTAAGTCATAACCGTCCAGAGTAGAGATGCTAGTCGGGCAGGGCGGTTGGGGGCAACAATCGGTTGAAGTGCATACATTTAGTTTTACTCAGATAGACCAACTAACTAGCGTTTTGCAAAACACAAAGTGGATTTAACTTCTTCAGGCAAACAGCCCTAATGTTGGAAACAAACATCATTATGTTGCCATCCAGAGTCACATTTAGTTATTTTCCAAGCTATAGCACACAATATTTTAAATACAGCAGGTTTGTAAAGGACCAAAGAGTTTGTTCTGTTTCGTACAGCCATAATAGGACCTTCACAACATGACCCCAGTGTGTCATGTCTGATTGGTTAAATGCATTCCAGACAGGATTTGATTGGCCTTGGGGACAGTAGCGTAGGTGGGGATATGTTTTTGTCTGTGTCATGCCATCCCAGCTGTTTTGTGAACATGTGCCAACCCAGGGGATGTAGAGAAGAGAAGCAAGTTTCTGTTTTGCAGTTATTCAGAGTGTTTGGATGGTTCTGGGGGAGGGGGACAGGGAGAGGGGGATCAGGTGAGAGATATACGGGAGGTGTAGGCTGTTTTAGGGGTGACCTTGGTAGTGTAGAGTGGGTGGGTTGCTATGGCAACAGGAGGCTGTAGCATAGGAGGGTTGTTGTGGAATGAGTAGGCTCTCTCTTCTTTTTCCCTCTCTCTTTTTACCACTCCTGTCTCCTGTGTTAGAAATCTCTCTTCCTCCCTTTTTTCCCACCCTCGTATTGATTGGGCTAGTAGTGTGGTCTCTCCGTGTATGAGAGGTGATCTCTACTAGGCTTTTTACTCACCAAATGAGTCCTCCGTCATGCCTTTAAACCTTCTCTCCCTACATAGGGCATTTCAGATTCTGTCTGAACGCTATGTATCAAAGACATGATATGGAGACTCACTTCAGACTCAGAGACTTGTCATAAGAGACTTTCCCCTTAGTGACAGGGATTGCCTATAACTCATTTAATAGTAAAGTGTGATCAAACACACATCCTTTAGTGGGGTGAAAAAAGTTGGTGTAGAAGAAATAGAGCCCACACAGTCATAAGCTCCACCACACAGCTTTCTGAATAAACACACAGCGTTTTCATCCTGCAGGGATGTTTGTCAGGTCGTTTCACCGGGAGTGTACCACACCCATATTGATAGACATAAAACAAGTGCCAATTAAGGCAGTCTATACATATTTAAGTTGAAAAGGGCAACACAAAAACAGTGTATAAAAAGCTAATATTGAGTTGCACCCCCCTTTTGCCCTCAGAACAGCCTCAATTCGTCGGGGCATAGACTCTACAAGGTGTCGAAAGCATTCCACAGGTGTCGAAAGCATTCCACAGGGACTCTACAAGGTGTCGAAAGCATTCCACAGGGACTCTACAAGGTGTCGAAAGCATTCCACAGGGACTCTACAAGGTGTCGAAAGCGTTCCACAGGGACTCTACAAGGTGTCGAAAGCATTCCACAGGGACTCTACAAGGTGTCGAAAGCATTCCACAAGGACTCTACAAGGTGTCGAAAGCATTTCACAGGGACTCTACAAGGTGTCGAAAGCATTCCACAGGGACTCTACAAGGTGTCGAAAGCATTCCACAGGGACTCTACAAGGCGTCGAAAGCATTCCACAGGGACTCTACAAGGTGTCGAAAGCATTCCACAGGGACTCTACAAGGTGTCGAAAGCATTCCACAGGGACTCTACAAGGTGTCGAAAGCGTTCCACAGGGACTCTACAAGGTGTCGAAAGCATTCCACAGGGACTCTACAAGGTGTCGAAAGCATTCCACAAGGACTCTACAAGGTGTCGAAAGCATTTCACAGGGACTCTACAAGGTGTCGAAAGCGTACCACAGGGACTCTACAAGGTGTCGAAAGCATTCCACAGGGACTCTACAAGGCGTCGAAAGCATTCCACAGGGACTCTACAATGTGTCGAAAGCATTCCACAGGGACTCTACAAGGTGTCGAAAGCATTCCACAGGGACTCTACAAGGTGTCGAAAGCGTTCCACAGGGACTCTACAAGGTGTCGAATGCGTTCCACAGGGACTCTACAAGGTGTCGAAAGCATTCCACACGGACTCTACAAGGTGTCGAAATTGTTCCACAGGGACTCTACAAGGTGTCGAAAGCGTACCACAGGGACTCTACAAGGTGTCGAAAGCGTTCCACAGGGACTCTACAAGGTGTCGAAAGCGTTCCACAGGGACTCTACAAGGTGTCGAAAGCGTTCCACAGGGACTCTACAAGGTGTCGAAAGCGTTCCACAGGGACTCTACAAGGTGTCGAAAGCGTTCCACAGGGACTCTACAAGGTGTCGAAAGCGTTCCACAGGGACTCTACAAGGTGTCGAAAGCGTTCCACAGGGACTCTACAAGGTGTCGAAAGCATTCCACAGGGACTCTACAAGGAGTCGAAAGCGTTCCACAGGGACTCTACAAGGTGTCGAAAGCATTCCACAGGGACTCTACAAGGTGTCAAAAGCGTTCCACAGGGACTCTACAAGGTGTCGAAAGCGTTCCACAGGGACTCTACAAGGTGTCGAAAGCATTCCACAGGGACTCTACAAGGTGTCGAAAGCATTCCACAGGGACTCTACAAAGCTAATATTGAGTTGCACCCCCCTTTTGCCCTCAGAACAGTCTCAATTCGTTGGGGCATAGACTCTACAAGGTGTCGAAAGCATTCCACAGGGACTCTACAAGGTGTCGAAAGCATTCCACAGGGACTCTACAAGGTGTCGAAAGCATTCCACAGGGACTCTACAAGGTGTCGAAAGCGTTCCACAGGGACTCTACAAGGTGTCGAAAGCATTCCACAGGGACTCTACAAGGTGTCGAAAGCATTCCACAAGGATTCTACAAGGTGTCGAAAGCATTTCACAGGGACTCTACAAGGTGTCGAAAGCATTCCACAGGGACTCTACAAGGTGTCGAAAGCATTCCACAGGGACTCTACAAGGCGTCGAAAGCATTCCACAGGGACTCTACAATGTGTCGAAAGCATTCCACAGGGACTCTACAAGGTGTCGAAAGCATTCCACAGGGACTCTACAAGGTGTCGAAAGCGTTCCACAGGGACTCTACAAGGTGTCGAATGCGTTCCACAGGGACTCTACAAGGTGTCGAAAGCATTCCACACGGACTCTACAAGGTGTCGAAATTGTTCCACAGGGACTCTACAAGGTGTCGAAAGCGTACCACAGGGACTCTACAAGGTGTCGAAAGCGTTCCACAGGGACTCTACAAGGTGTCGAAAGCGTTCCACAGGGACTCTACAAGGTGTCGAAAGCGTTCCACAGGGACTCTACAAGGTGTCGAAAGCGTTCCACAGGGACTCTACAAGGTGTCGAAAGCGTTCCACAGGGACTCTACAAGGTGTCGAAAGCGTTCCACAGGGACTCTACAAGGTGTCGAAAGCGTTCCACAGGGACTCTACAAGGTGTCGAAAGCATTCCACAGGGACTCTACAAGGAGTCGAAAGCGTTCCACAGGGACTCTACAAGGTGTCGAAAGCATTCCACAGGGACTCTACAAGGTGTCAAAAGCGTTCCACAGGGACTCTACAAGGTGTCGAAAGCGTTCCACAGGGACTCTACAAGGTGTCGAAAGCATTCCACAGGGACTCTACAAGGTGTCGAAAGCATTCCACAGGGACTCTACAAAGCTA
The DNA here is from genome assembly GCF_036934945.1 of Oncorhynchus masou masou. Lineage (NCBI taxonomy): Eukaryota > Metazoa > Chordata > Actinopteri > Salmoniformes > Salmonidae > Oncorhynchus > Oncorhynchus masou. The sequence continues at coordinate 19,687,490 of NC_088240.1, read as the reverse complement.
ATATTGAGTTGCACCCCCCTTTTGCCCTCAGAACAGTCTCAATTCGTTGGGGCATAGACTCTACAAGGTGTCGAAAGCATTCCACAGGGACTCTACAAGGTGTCGAAAGCATTCCACAGGGACTCTACAAGGTGTCGAAAGCATTCCACAGGGACTCTACAAGGTGTCGAAAGCGTTCCACAGGGACTCTACAAGGTGTCGAAAGCATTCCACAGGGACTCTACAAGGTGTCGAAAGCATTCCACAAGGATTCTACAAGGTGTCGAAAGCATTTCACAGGGACTCTACAAGGTGTCGAAAGCATTCCACAGGGACTCTACAAGGTGTCGAAAGCATTCCACAGGGACTCTACAAGGCGTCGAAAGCATTCCACCGGGACTCTACAATGTGTCGAAAGCATTCCACAGGGACTCTACAAGGTGTCGAAAGCATTCCACAGGGACTCTACAAGGTGTCGAAAGCGTTCCACAGGGACTCTACAAGGTGTCGAAAGCGTTCCACAGGGACTCTACAAGGTGTCGAAAGCATTCCACAGGGACTCTACAAGGTGTCGAAATTGTTCCACAGGGACTCTACAAGGTGTCGAAAGCGTACCACAGGGACTCTACAAGGTGTCGAAAGCGTTCCACAGGGACTCTACAAGGTGTCGAAAGCGTTCCACAGGGACTCTACAAGGTGTCGAAAGCGTTCCACAGGGACTCTACAAGGTGTCGAAAGCGTTCCACAGGGACTCTACAAGGTGTCGAAAGCGTTCCCACAGGGACTCTACAAGGTGTCGAAAGCGTTCCACAGGGACTCTACAAGGTGTCGAAAGCATTCCACAGGGACTCTACAAGAAGTCGAAAGCGTTCCACAGGGACTCTACAAGGTGTCGAAAGCATTCCACAGGGACTCTACAAGGTGTCAAAAGCGTTCCACAGGGACTCTACAAGGTGTCGAAAGCGTTCCACAGGGACTCTACAAGGTGTCGAAAGCATTCCACAGGGACTCTACAAGGTGTCGAAAGCATTCCACAGGGACTCTACAAGGTGTCGAAAGCATTCCACAGGGACTCTACAAGGTGTCGAAAGCGTTCCACAGGGACTCTACAAGGTGTCGAAAGCGTTCCACAGGGATGCTGACTCCAATGCTTTCCACAGTTGTGACAAGTTGGATGGATGCTCTTTGGGTGGTGGACCATTCTTGATACACACAGGAAACTGTTGAGAGTGAAAACCCAGCAGCGTTGCAGTTCTTGACACAAACCATACCATACCCTATTCAAAGTCACTTAAATATTTAGTCTTGCACATTCAACCTCTCAATTGCATATATATTCATATCTCAATTGTCTCAAAGCTTAAAAATCCTTCTTTAACCTGTCTCCCCCCCTTCATCTACACTGATAGAAATGGATTTAACAAGTGACATCAATAAGGGATCATAGCCTTCACCTGGTCAGTCTGTCATGGAAGGTGCCGATGTTCTTCATGTTTTGTACACGCCGTGTATATACTACGTTATGACTGTATAACCAGTGGTGGAGATTTTGAGTGTGTGGGCTCTATTTCTTTTATACTGTAACTCATTTATTGTTAATTCAGATCAATTTGAACCAATTTCAGTTCAATTCAAAGTCATTTCAGTTCAATACAACCCAAATCTCGATACTGGTATGCTAGATATTGCATTCCATTTCCGGAGTTACATAGCCACAATTTCAGTGGGACAGAAATCAAAACAAATTCCTGTATTTCCTATGGTCTTTCATCCATCTCTCTCTCATGTTGTCATTCTTCCCAGTGCCTTGATAAACTGCAGTAACCTGATGTTGAACACAGATCCTCCTCCTCTTCTATGTCTTTTCTCTGATCTCTTTGTTCTCTCATTTCATTAGTGATGGCTGTCTCTGTTGTTCCTGATATCTCTCTGAATCTCAATCTACACACACATACACACACACGCCCGCGCACGCACACGCACAAAGTGAAAGAGATTGGGATCAAGCTGTTTTTAGCATCTGTGCTCAGTCATACCAGGATAACTTCAGGATATATGGATACCACCAGGCTTGAAACTAGCCCATGTGGCATCTCAACAATTACAATGTTTAAAATCTACAAACCACTTCAATACCATGCGCCTGGTGCACTATACACGCCAATACCATACATCTTGACAAAGCCCTTGAATGGCCAAGCATCTTAACCAGGGCTTGACAATACCACACTGTATTACTGGAAAGCCTACTCCATCCTCCATTCATTTGTCCAGGCCAGCTAAAAGGATGACTGCTGCTGCTACCCATTGTGTCTTACACACTGATGTCTTTATACAATCTAGGGCTGTGTTTGTGTGTGTGTCTTCGCTGTGGTCTCTGTCATTAGATCTAAACCACATCACAGTCCCCACTGCCCCTAACCGGTTAGATGAGCCTTTTCCCACTGAGATAATAGAACATGAACAGGATATGAATCCAACTGACAGACATTCAGACAGGATGTATTGACCCTTTACACTGTGGGAATTGGCAATATGGATAGGGCTAAATTAAAAGGTTTCTTACAGAAGAAATATGAAATGCATCAGCATGGTAGGAATTGAAAGGGAACACTTTGGAGATTCTGGGGAAAATATTAGACCAAAGTTGAGGACCCAACAGTTCACCTGACACAAGACTGAATCCAAACATTACACTTGTGGATTTTGTATTTTCTGTACTTTTTGCCACATTTGTTGATAACACAGTCTGAAAATACTCTGGATACATTCACTAACATGATAAGAATATTCCTGGAGAATGTGGGGTGGGTACAACACAAGACAGATCAAGTAAGAGGACTAACTGGTGTCTCCAAGTGGCCACACACCTCTCCAAAGTGTGCACAGTTCCTAAGTAATTTCAATGCAACTACAAGGTGCTGTTTTGAGCTCTCCTAGCTGTTCCATTGAGGAACTAGTGCAAACACACTTGTAGATTTGTTTGTTTGGAATGCAACCCTGCATCACCGCCATCACACAATTACTGTTGTTTACGCAATCCAAAAACGGGCCATAAAAAATTGTAATCTGGGTCTGTTGGGCATAATTTAAAAGCTTGTTCTATTGCCAACATGCCTAGCTAAGTTATAAAATACGATATTACAGTGTTAGGCTTCACACGGCAATTCAGAGAAACACACACACATCCTCTTGACTGCTGCTGGGACATGTCATCATCTTCCATCCCAGAATAATCCTGCCGCCCACCGAGCCCCGTCTCTGTATAGAGGGTTTTACCACTTCTCCCTCCCAAACCCATCCCGTCTGTCTGTCTCTCCCGCTCTTCCTCTCTGTTTTTAACCGGAAGAGTTTGTTTGCTTCTGTTGTCAGCTATACATAGTAGCTCATTCTGAAATGTGTTCTCATTCCAAATACATTGTCTGTATATTTTGAGTGTATGATCTGCAGGGAAATGCTCTGTTTGAGGTTCCAGTGTTAGGCTGTCATTTAGGAGAACGTGCCCTGGCTGGTTGAACACTGTGTGTGTGGTGTGTGCGTGCGTGCCCTGTATGTCTGAGAGGGTTATGCTATACGCCTGGGGCAGGTGTCAACTGATGTAATAGAAATATAACAACAATAAGGTCATATAGCAGATGCTTTCATATAAAGCCACTTAAAGTTGACATATGGGAATGAAAGCCACAACTCTGATCCATCCTCCTACCAAACGATGTGCTCCACCTGTGAGTCATCATATGCCATAGAACCACTGATGTGATACTCATCTCTTCTCTCTTCTTCCTCCTCTCCTCCTGCAGTCATCCCCGACTCCCTCGCTGTCACTGCGCCGCCACAGACCCTCTCCCAGGTGGAGGGTGACACGCTCCAGCTCACCTGTGAGGTTTCCCGGGCGACAGAGCAGCACACACACCTGTCTGTGGGTTGGTACCTGCGTTCCCCTGAGGACGCTACCATGTCGCCCCAGGAGATCCTCACTCTGTCCCGAGACTTTGTCCTCCGGGCCGGTGCGCCTTACAAACAGAGGATGACTGCAGGAGACCTGAGACTGGATAAGACCAGCCCTACGTCCTACAGGCTGACCATCCACCGGCTGCAGCCTGCTGACCAGGGCCTGCTCTACTGTCAGGCTGCAGAGTGGATCCAGGACCCCGACCGCAGCTGGTTCACCATGACCCGCAAGCAGGCTGATAAGACCCAGCTACGGATACAGCCCATTGGTGAGTAGGGGGAGATGGGAGTGTGGAGGTGTGACACACACACACAGACTCTTGAAGATCACTATCTCCCACTAAGCAAAGGAACAACATTAGCACATTTTAGTAAGTTGGATAGTCATAATTTAGGTTAATATAACTCAATCACTGTTTGCAAACTTTTCAATGCAGCGCGTGGTAGAGTATTGGCCTTGACTAGGCTTTATCAAATATGTTTCTTCTCTTTTCTTTGCACAGGAAAAATATGGCCTTTTTTTTAAAACAGTTCATGCAATTCTTCTACACTTTATATGACTGGAGAGATTAGCAGAATTGTTTTAAGTGATGAAGATTGTGGCCAAAGCAATTTAGCTAAGGCCAGTTCAGTTGCTTCACTTCAGCCACAATGTTGACCCCTTTGTCTGTGGTGATACAGGACACTTTATTTTTGTCAAAGGCCCAGTCAAGCAATCCCGAACGCAGGGCTTCGGCCAGGTATTTATCAGTGTCCCGTTTGTCAGTGTCCCGTTTATCAGTGTCCCTTTTGTGGTGCTGGAAGTCTTAGTAGATCTCCTATGTTTTTTGCTCATATTATGCAAGCAGACTGGTCCAAGTCATCTGGTTCTCCATTGTCGTTAGGTTTGAAATCGAAATGTGCCTCAATAAGTGATGCTACGTTTTCTTTTGATGCTATGAGAGCCATTTCTTCACCTCACTACTCCAATCTACAGTAACAGTGGAGTGGAAGAATGTGCAAAGTAGAAATAGAAATAATGGGGTGCAAAGGAGGAAAACAAACAAACAAACACAGTAGGGGAAGAGGTAGTTGTTTGGGCTAAATTATAGATGTGCTATGTACAGGTGCAGTAATCTGTGAGCTGCTCTGACAGCTGGCGTCCAAAGCCAGTGAGGGAGATACGAGTCTCCAGCTTCAGAGATTTTTGTAGTTCGTTCCAGTCATTGGCAGCAGAGAACTGGAAGGAGAGGCGGCCAAAGGAGGATTTGGCCTTGGGGGTGACCAGAGAGATATACCTGCTGGAGTGCATGCTACAGGTGAGTGCTGCTATGGTGAACAGTGAGCTGAGATAAGTCGGGACTTTACCTAGCAGGGTCTTGTAGATGACCTGGAGCCAGTGGGTTTGGTGACGAGTATGAAGCGAGGGCCAGCCAACGAGAGCGTACAGGTCGCAGTGGTGGGTAGTATATGGGGCTTTGGTGACAAAACGGGTGGCACTGTGATAGACTGCATCCAATTTATTGAGTAGGGTATTGAAAGCGATTTTGTAGATGACCTTGCCGAAGTCGAGGATCGGTAGGATGGTCAGTTTTACGAGGGTATGTTTGGCAGCATGAGTGAAGGATGTTTTGTTGTGAAATAGGAAGGGAATTCTGGATTTAACTTTGGATTAGAGATGTTTGATGTGAGTCTGGAAGGAGAGTTTACAGTCTAACCAGACTCCTAGGTATTTGTGTAGACCTAGGTATTTGTAGTCCACATATTCTAAGTCAGAACCATCCAGATTAGTGATGCTGGACGGGCGGGCAGGTGCAGGCAGTGATCGGTTGAAAAGCATGCATTTAGTTTTACTTGTATTTAAGAGCAGTTGCACGCCACGGAAGGAGAGCTATATGGCATTGAAGCTCGTCTGGAGGGTTGTTAACACAGTGTCCAAAGAAGGGCCAGAAGTATACAGAATGGTGTCGTCTGTGTAGAGGTGGATCAGAGACTCACCAGCAGCAAGAGCGACATCATTGAAGAATACAGAGAAGAGAGTCGACCCAACAATTGAAGCTTGTGGCACCCCCATAGAGACTGCCAGAGGCCCGGACAACAGGCCCTCCGATTTGAAACACTGAACTCTATCAGAGAAGTAGTTGGTGAACCAGGCGAGGCAATCATTTGAGAAACCAAGGCTATCGAGTTTGCCGATGAGAATGTGGTGATTGACAGAGTCGAAAGCCTTGGCCAAGTCGATGAATACGGCTGCACAGTAATGTCTCTTATTGATGGCGGTTATGATATCGTTTAGGACCTTGAGCATGGCTGAGGTGCACGCATGACCAGCTCTGACACCAGATTGCATAGCAGAGAAGGTACGGTGGGATTCAAAATGGTCGGTAATCTGTTTGTTAACTTGGCTTTCGAAAACCTTAGAAAGACAGGTTAGGATAGATATAGGTCTGTAGCAGTTTGGGTATAGAGTGTCACCCGCTTTGAAGAGGGGGATGTCCGCGGCAGCTTTCCAATCTTTCGGAATCTCAGACGACACAAAAGAGAGGTTGAACAGGCTAGTAATAGGGGATGCAACAATTTCGGCAGATAGTTTTAGAAAGAAAGGATCCAGATTGTCTAGCCCAGCTGATTTGTAGGGGTCCAGAATTTGCAGCTGTTTCAGAACATCAGCTGACTGGCCTTGGGAGAAGGAGAAATGGGGAAGGCTTGGGCGAGTTGCTGTGGGGGGTGCAGTGCTGTTGACCGGGGTAGGGGTAGCCATAAGGAAAGCATGGCCAGCCGTAGAAAAATGCTTATTTAAATTCTCAATTATAGTGGATGTGTCGGTGATGACAGAGTGTTCTTATTGTCCATGGACTTTACAGTGTCCCAGAACTTTTTTGAGTTTGTGTTGCAGGAAGCAAATTTCTGCTTGAAAAAGCTAGCATTGGCTTTTCTAACTGCCTGTGTATATTAGTTTTTAACTTCCCTGAAAAGTTGCATATCACGGGGGCTGTTTGATGCTAATGCAGAACGCCATAGGGTATTTTTGTGTTGGTTAAGGGCAGTCAGGCCTGGAGAGAACCAAGGGCTATATCTGTTCCTAGTTCTACATTTCTTGAATGGGGCATGTTTATTTAAGATGGTGAGGAAGGCATTTAAAAAAATATTCCATCAGTAGAGGATGCCTGGTTGAGGTCAATATCCTTCTAGGATACCCGGGCCAGGTCGATTAGAAAGGCCTGCTCGCTGAAGTGTTTCAGGGAGTGTTTGACAGTGATGAGTGGAGGTCGTTTGACCGCTGACCCATTGCGGATGCAGACAATGAGGCAGTGATCACTGAGATCTTGGTTCAAAACAGCAGAGGTGTATTTAGAGGGCAAGTTGGTTAGGATGATATCTATGAGGGTGCCTGTGTTTAAGGCTTTGGGGTGGTACCTGGTAGGTTCCGTGATAATTTGTGTGAGATTGAGGGCATCAAGCTTAGATTGTAAGATGGCTGGGGTGTTAAGCATGTCCCAGTTTAGGTCACCAAGCAGCACAAGCTCTGAAGAGAGATGGGGGGCAATCAGTTCACATATGGTGTCCAGAGCACAGCTGGGGGCAGAGGGTGGTCTATAGCAGGCGGCAACTGTGAGAGACTTGTTTTTAGAGAGGTGGATTTTTAAAAGTAGAAGTTCAAATTGTTTGGTTACAGACCTGGATAGTAGGACAGAACTCTGCAGGCTATCTCTGCAGTAGATTGCAACACCGCCCCCTTTGGTCGTTTTATCTTGTCTGAAAATGTTGTATTCAGGGATGGAGATTTTGGTGTTCTTCCTAAGCCAGGATTCAGACACAGCTAGGACAGCCGGGTTGGCAGAGTGTGCTAAAGCAGTGAATAAAACAAACTTAGGGAGGAGGCTTCTAATGTTAGCATGCATGAAACCAAGGCTATTACAGTTACAGAAGTCATCAAAAGAGAGCGCCTGGGAAATAGGAGTGGAGCTATGCACTGCAGGGCCTGGATTCACCTCTACATCACAAGAGGAACAGAGGAGTAGGATAAAGGTACGGCTAAAAGCTAAGAGAATTGGTCGTCTAGGACATCTGGAACAGAGAGAAAAGGAGCAGGTTTCTGGGGGCGATAAAATAGCTTCAAGGTAGAATGTGCAGACAAAGGTATGGTAGGATGTGAATACAGTGGAGGTAAACCTAGGCATTGAGTGATGATGAGAGAGATATTGTCTCTAGAAACATAATTGAAACCAGGTGATGTCATCGCATGTGTGGGTGGTAGAACTGAAAGGTTGGATAAGGTATAATGAGCAGGGCTAGAGGCTCTACATTGAAATAAGCCAATAAACACTAACCAGAACAGCAATGGACAAGGCATATCGACATTAAGTTGAGGCATGCTTAGTCGAGTGATCATAAGGGTCCAGTGAGTAGTGAGGTTGGTTGGGCTCACGGCGATTCAGACAGCTAGCTAGCTAGCTTGTCCATCGGTTGCAAGCTGGCAGAGGATGGAGGTGTGTTTTTAGCCACCTCGTGTGTTTCCATCTGTAGATTAGTGGGGTTCCGTGTGGTATTCAACCACTGGGTGAAAAGACAAAGACATGTTTACACAAGCACATATATTTATACCCTCCTACTAGGAGGAGTCACCTCCTTGCACATCTAGATAGCCAACATGTCTGTTGCTAGTCACGAACTTCATTGGTTCATCTCACTCACTGGCGTAGTCATGGCCCCGCCTCCTGCTAGAACCTTTGTGGGCATGCAAGTATATATGTGTGACAAGACTGTTCCCCCTCACTTCATCTGACCTGACCTCGGGCCGGATTCCTAACTCCTCCCTAATCCATGACTGTCCAACCTTATCAGTGGCTGAAACCAGACTGTTGCTCTTTGCCTCCTTCCATAGGATCCACTGATTAACTTTCCATACACCTAGTTCTTATCCAACCTCCATTGACCCCAACATATACATTCATTTTACATGTAAAGTAATCAATAAGTTCTGGTATGGTAACATGAATAAGTGTATTTCAAGCTAGAATCCAACACCATTCACCGCCACCCTGTAGGCTATAGGATCTATAGGTACCCCTGGTCCCCACTTTTCACCCCACAACCTCCCCACTTGACCTTCAGACTCTCTCCTATTCATGCATATTGTGGATTTGCTGATTTCGCATCAACAGATAGGAGATGTATACAGTTTAATAGACGGACTAAATTATCAAAACAATACCATATAATCCATAGTTAACACTCCCGCTATGGGTAAAGTATTTATATAATAAAATTAAGTTGTTCAAACATTTTTTAAAGGAATTCTATTTTCATGATGGTCTTCATCCAAAACCGTCAATGTCACGGTTATCCAATTACTGTCACAGCCCTAGGGAGATGTGTGGAGATAGCTTCTTGTTATAATGATCTGATAATAAGCTGTCGACCTCTCCAACCCAGCAGACCGGGAACAAGAGCAGAGTCTTAGCTACACACACACTGAAGCACACAACATGAAATACAGGGCCCCTGTACGCTACAGAACAATGGTGTCTTTCTACAGTTCCAGGAACACTATTCCAGCAGATCTATATGATGACTGATTATTAGCAGAATGACGGTAGAATTATTAATTGATTCTTAAGCATTTGCAACAATGGAAACATTTTTGTTTTCCTCCTGTGAGCAGTGAACGCTCTGAACCTCCGGTGGTTGATGCCGCCTCAAATGGTGATCAGAGGATGTTGGATATGAAGGCTCTCTGTGTCTCAGAAGAGTGTTAAGTCAGCCAGGAGAGGCACAAAGAGCTCTGCCTCTTACACCCCCCCTTCTCTCTCTCTTTTCTCTCTCTCTCTCCTATAATCCATAATGGATGGGAGTGTTGTAACGTGACAAAAGGTGTAGATCAAGGTGTGTGCGTGTGTACACCTGCGTGTGTGTGTGCATGTGTGTCTCCTTCATTAAACTGTGTGTATTGAAGAGAGAGAGAAAGAGGATCCAGAGACAGCCCCATCACTGGCTAATCACCCACAAACAGAGAGGAGAGGCCAGACATGGACAGAATCCTAATTGTTATTTATTTATTTTATTTCACCTTTATTTAACAAGGTAAGACAGTTGACATTGTCATTTACAACTGCGACCTGGCCAAGATAAAGCAAAGCAGTGCGACAAAAACAACAACACAGAGTTACACACTGTTTTATATTTGACCTTTATTTAACCAGGCAAGTCAGTTAAAAACAAATTCTTATTTTCAATGCCGGTCTGGGAACAGTGGGTTAACTGCCTTGTTCAAGGCAGAAAAACTGATTTGTACCTTGTCAGCTCTGGGATTCAATCTTGCAACCTTTCGGTTACTAGTCCAACACTCTAACCACTAGGCTACAATTTGGGGATGAGGTAGTTGGGTGTGATATTTACAGATTGGATGTGTACAGGTACAGTGATCGGTAAGCTGCTCTGACAGTTGATGCTTACAATTAGAGAGGGAGATAAAAGTCTCCAGCTTCAGTGATTTTTGCAATTAGGTTCCAGTCATTTGCAACAGAGAACTGTAAGGCAAGGTGGCCAAAGTAAGTGTTGGCTTTGGGGATGACCAGTGAAATATACAGTGCCTTGCGAAAGTATTTGGCCCCCTTGAACTTTGCGACCTTTTGCCACATTTCAGGCTTCACACATAAAGATATAAAACTGTATTTTTTTGTGAAGAATCAACAACAAGTGGGACACAATCATGAAGTGGAACGACATTTATTGGATATTTCAAACTTTTTTAACAAATCAAAAACTGAAAAATTGGGCGTGCAAAATTATTCAGCCCCCTTAAGTTAATACTTTGTAGCGCCACCTTTTGCTGCGATTACAGCTGTAAGTCGCTTGGGGTATGTCTCTATCAGTTTTGCACATCGAGAGACTGAATTTTTTTCCCATTCCTACTTGCAAAACAGCTCGAGCTCAGTGAGGTTGGATGGAGAGCATTTGTGAACAGCAGTTTTCAGTTCTTTCCACAAATTCTCGATTGGATTCAGGTCTGGACTTTGACTTGGCCATTCTAACACCTGGATATGTTTATTTTTGAACCATTCCATTGTAGATTTTGCTTTATGTTTTAGATCATTGTCTTGTTGGAAGACAAATCTCCATCCCAGTTTCAAGTCTTTTGCAGACTCCTTCAGGTTTTCTTCCAGAATGGTCCTGTATTTGGCTCCATCCATCTTCCCATCAATTTTAACCATCTTCCCTGTCCCTGCTGAAGAAAAGCAGGCCCAAACCATGATGCTGCCACCACCATGTTTGACAGTGGGGATGGTGTGTTCAGAGTGATGAGCTGTGTTGTTTTTACGCCAAACATAACGTTTTGCAATGTTGCCAAAAAGTTCAATTTTGGTTTCATCTGACCAGAGCACCTTCTTCCACATGTTTGGTGTGTCTCCCAGGTGGCTTGTGGCAAACTTTAAATGACACTTTTTATGGATATCTTTAAGAAATGGCTTTCTTCTTGCCACTCTTCCATAAAGGCCAGATTTGTGCAATATACGACTGATTGTTGTCCTATGGACAGAGTCTCCCACCTCAGCTGTAGATCTCTGCAGTTCATCCAGAGTGATCATGGGCCTCTTGGCTGCATCTCTGATCAGTCTTCTCCTTGTATGAGCTGAAAGTTTAGAGGGACGGCCAGGTCTTGGTAGATTTGCAGTGGTCTGATACTCCTTCCATTTCAATATTATTGCTTGCACAGTGCTCCTTGGGATGTTTAAACCTTGGGAAATCTTTTTGTATCCAAATCCGGCTTTAAACTTCACAACAGTATCTCGGACCTGTCTGGTGTGTTCCTTGTTCTTCATTATGCTCTCTGCGCTTTTAACGGACCTCTGAGACTATCACAGTGCAGGTGCATTTATACGGAGACTTGATTACACACAGGTGGATTGTATTTATCATCATTAGTCATTTAGGTCAACATTGGATCATTCAGAGATCCTCACTGAACTTCTGGAGAGAGTTTGCTGCACTGAAAGTAAAGGGGCTGAATAATTTTGCATGCCCAATTTTTCAGTTTTTGATTTGTTAAAAAAGTTTGAAATATCCAATAAATGTCGTTCCACTTCATGATTGTGTCCCACTTTTTGTTGATTCTTCACAAAAAAAATACAGTTTTATATCTTTATGTTTGAAGCCTGAAATGTGGCAAAAGGTCGCAAAGTTCAAGGGGGCCGAATACTTTCGCAAGGCACTGTACCTGCTGGAGTGCATGCTGCGGGTGGATGTTGCTATGGTGACCAGTGAGCTGAGATAAGGCGGGGCTTTACCGAGCAAAGATTTATAGATGACCTGGAGCCAGTGGGTTTGGCGACGAATATGTAGCGAGGGCCAGCCAACGAGAGCATGCAGGTCACAATGGTGGGTAGTATATTGGTGACGAAACAGATAGCACTGTGATAGACTACATCCAGTTTGCTGAGTAGAGTGTTGGAGGCTATTTTGTAGCTGACATCACCGAAGTCAAGGATCGGTAGGATAGTCAGTTTTACGTCGGTATGTTTGGCAGCATGAGTGATGGAGGCTTTGTTACGAAATAGGAAGCCGATTCCAGATTTAATTTTTGATTGGAGATGCTTAATGTGAGGCTAACCAGACACCTAGTTGTCCTCATATTCTAAGGCTGAACCGTCCAGAGTAATGGTGCTAGTCGGACGCGTGCAGGCAGCAATCGGTTGAAGTGCATGCATTTAGTTTTACTAGCATTTAAAAGCAGTTTGAGGCCAAGGAAGGAGTGTTGTATGGCATTGAAGCTTGTTTGGAGGTTTGTTAACACATTGACCAATGAAGTGCCGGATGTATACAGAATGGTGTCGAGAAGACAGAGAAGAGAGTCGGCCCGCAAATTGAAGCCTCTGATTTTAAACACTGATCTCGATCTGAGAAGTAGTTGGTGAACCAGGTGAGGCAGTCATTTGAGAAACCAAGGCTATTGAGTCTGCTGATAAGAATGCGGTGATTGACAGAGTCAAAAGCCTTGGCCAGGTCGATAAAGACGGCTGCACGGTACTGTTTTTTATCGATGGCGGTTATGATATCGTTTAGGACCTTGAGCGTGGCTGAGGTGCACCCATGACCAGCTCGGATACCAGATTGCATAGTGGAGAAGGTACGGTGGGATTCGAAATGGTCGGTCATCTGTTTGTTAACTTGGCTTTTGAAGATTTTCGAAAGGCAGGGCAGGATAGATATAAGTCTATAACAGTTTGGGTCTAGAGTGTCTCCCCCTTTGAAGAGGGGGGTGGCAGCTTTCCGATCTTTGGGGATCTCAGATGATATGAAAGAGAGGTTGAACAGGCTAGTAATAGGGGTTGCAAAAATTTCAGCGGATAATTTTAGAAAGTGAGGGTCCAGATTGTCTAGCCCAGCTGATTTGTAGGGATCCAGATTTTGAAGCTCTTTCAGAACATCAGCTGTCTGGCGTTGGGTGATTGAGAAGCAGGGGGGCTTGGGCAAGTTGCTGCTGGGGGTGCTGAGATGTTGGCCGGGTAGGGGTAGCCAGGTGGAAAGCATGGCCAGCCGGCTGGTGGACCTCTTCCGCTAGCCAGGAGATGGGCCTAGCTCGAGGCTAGCTCAAAGCTAATTGGTGCTTGCAGAGAGAGACGTTAGCCAGGAGTAGCCACTAGGATTGCAGCTAGCTACCTGCGATGATCCGGTGTAAGGGTTCAAACTTGCGGTAGGAATCCAGAGATGTGATAGAGAAAAAGCAGTCCGATATGCTCTGGGTTGTAATCGCGCTGTGCAGACTGGCAGGTATTGACCGAGCTGAGGCTTGCTGGTGTCCGAGTTAACGGTGAAGTGGCTAACTGACTACTAGCTAGTAGCTAGTTAGCTGGCTAGCCTCTGATGGGGGTTCCGGTTGTAAAGTTCTAAAGTTCAAAATAGCAGATCCATACCACATTGGGTGAGGCGGGATGCAGGAGAGTATATTCAGTCCGTAGATGGAAGGTGAGATTAAAATATATATTAAATTTATACGGAAAAAACAATATTTACACAGGACAGGACGGAGCAAGACAAAACACATGTCCGACTGCTTCACCATCTTGGAGCAAAGGACCTCTCCTTCTCTTTCCATCTCTCTCTATCTCATTCCTCTTTACACATCCCTCATGTTATCTTTCTCTCTCTAAAACGTCACATTTGTTGCTTTCGCTACATCTCTCCCCCTTGCTCCTTGTCTCTTTTCCCACCTCTCTCACTTCCGAACTTCTGCATTTAAGACATATCTCTATCTTGTTTTCCTTTCTGTCTACATATCATTGTCTATTTTCTCTCACTTTCTTTACATGTTTAATTTGTTGCAAACATTGATGGGTACGTCTCCACTTTTACCTGCTCTCTTCCTCCATGTCTCTCACCCCTCAACATTGCCCTGACACAGTTCAGGTTGTATTTTTTAGGACCAATCATAGCTAAACATTTCAAACAACTTAAACAAGTATTTCTAATTGGAAGAATATAGTACCTCCCCATTTTGACCTAATTGCTTCAGTTTCGTGCCTAGTGAATACGACCTAGGCTGTGTTGGCTATGTTTGTTGTTGAAATCTAAGTTGAGGCAGTGTCCTTATAAAGCAGGGCACAGCTCCTTGAGTTTACAGTCAGCCCATCTCTGATTTCACAATGCAATATACTGCCGCTTCATTGGTCAGCGAGGGCCAGATTGCCACTGGCCTTTTTTTGGCATCTGCTTTCCACCCTATTAGTGATGAGCCGTGTGTGTGTGTGTATGTGTGTGTGTGTGTGTGTGTGTGTGTGTGTGTGTGTGTGTGTGTGTGTGTGTGTGTGTGTGTGTGTGTGTGTGTGTGTGTGTGTGTGTGTGTGTGTGTGTGTGTGTGTGTGTGTGTGTGTGTTAGGGAGGTGATGCAATGTGTGTGTGAATTGTGTGTAAGTATGCGTGTATCTGTCCAGTTAGTGCCAGACTGTTAGCTGTTAGGCTCAGTGTTGTTTACAGACAAGCGGCCAGCATGAAAGCTCATTGTTTGTGCGTGTAAACAGTACCCCCATCCACCCCAAAGCCATAAGGCTGCTACATAGTTAACCAAATAGCTTGTTTTTGGACTCTTCACATACGCTGATGCTACTGTTACCTGTCACTTTATTCCTGGTTAAATATACATATCTAAATGCACATTGACCTGGTATTGGTACCCCGTGTATATAGCCAAGTTATCATGACTCATTGTGTATTTATTATTACTTTTATTATTATGTGTTTTACTTTCCTATTCTAGCACTATTTCTGTATCTGCATTGTTGGGAAGGGCCCGTCAGTAAGCATTACACCTGAAGCATGTGACAAATAACATTTGATTTTGAACAGTCGCCCCCTCCCCTATTCCCATAACACTTCCCCACATAACTAATCATACCCAGGCAAACAGCAGTCTTTGAACTTTGTCTGTGTTTTCTCAGGAAGTCTGTTTAAAGTCTTTATTACAGCCGGAGGCTAGCACCTTTCTGAGTGAGCCAGGCAGAGAGGAGCGGAGTGGGAGAGATGCACAGAGCTCACCGCCGCTCGTCATGTGGAAATGAATAGTGTAAATAACACGCCAGCGTCGCCGTATGCGGAGTGCATCTGTAATTGGGAGCCCAGTCACAGGTGTAGGCAGTGAAGGCTGTGCTAACAATGTTTGCTCCGTCTTCTCTCTCTTCTCTCTCAAACAGCACAGGAAGAGCGAGGGAGGGGAGAGGCGAGGCTTTTTTCGTCTGCTGGAGAGAATCTTAATTGGCTGTGTTTTTGTCTTGGAGGTGAAACCAAGGGGAGAGAAGGAGGCTGGAGGAGCGGTGCTTTACTGTGGGCATAGCTGACTAGTTGTGTTACTACCCCTTTCTCTCTTCTTGCCTCTCTCTCCCTCTCTCTATTCCTCCAATGTGAGGCAACCTACATTAAAGAACAGGATGTGGTGGTGTAATGCTATGAATGTTATATGCTCTTATTTAAAGCAGGTCTCTAGCCCAAGCAGCTAGTCAAGACCTCATGCGTTATATGAGGATAAGGGAACAGCTAAATCAGAGTTGATGAATCTCTGTCTGTCTGTCTGTCTGTCTGTCTGTCTGTCTGTCTTTGGGAGAGACTGGCAGAGCTTAAACTATAATGATGCCAAATGTTTGTTTTTTTAGATTAGATTCAACTTTGTCATTGAACAAGTACAAGTACAGTACAATGAAATGCAGTTAGCATCTGACCAGAAGTGTAAATAAAAGACAAACAATTATGTACAATGTATGTATACATTTGCAATGAAGGCAATTGGCAAGTCTAAATGTGCAATGAAGGTAAATTGAAAGTGCAAGGAGGCATGCAACTGAAATACAGGGATAGCAGCAATGAGGTTTCCGAGGTTAACATGTACATATAGAACTGAATAATGTCCGTAATCAGACTTTGCAAAGCAATATCAGAGTCAAATAGTACAGTGCAACAAGGTCCCTGAGAGGGAGTACTAAGTGGTAGGATACGGCTAGTTTTTAAATTTTATCTTTATTTAACTAGGCAAGTCAGTTAAGAACAAATTCATATTTTCAGTGACGGCCTAGGAACAGTGGGGGGTAACTTCCTTGTTCTGGGGCAGAATGACAGATTTTTACCTTGTCAACTCAGGGATTTGATCTTAAAACCTTTCGGTTGCAAGTCCAACGCTCTAACCACTAGGATACCTGCCGCCCCAGTGCCATTACATAGAGTTCAGCAGGGTTACAGTAGATGGAAAGAAGCTGTTCTTGAGCCTGCTAGTGTGGGAATGCAAACAGTTTGCCGCGCGCCCTACGCAGACACAGCTTGTGCTGGAGGTCTATGATGGCAGGGAGCTGGGCACCAGTGATGTGCTGGGCAGCTTTTAGTCTTCCTGTAATCCTTCCCTGGTTTTCTTTGCATTGAGGACCAGGTTGCCACCCGCTTCCCTCGCCTTTGTTTACGTTCTTGACGCCGTCTCCGGGCACTTCCTCTCGGTGATGTTTTAGGCTCCCGGGGCGTCTTCGCGATCTCCAGTGGAAGTTGTAAGTTGTCGAAAAAACTCTCTTTGTGCGTTGTGTTCCAATATTGGCTATATACATCAGGCTGTACTGAGTGAATAAACTAAGAACTATTAAGTAAATTACTGCTAATTCGCAAAATCTGGGCACACACCGAGGCTTGCGTTGTACACGCGCCGCCATGATCTGGGGGTGGGGATCTGGAGGTTAGTAGGGATGACAATTTTCTCTTATCCCTTCACCCCTTCCTTCCCCCACTCGCTTCTAACCTGCCTCCCTCCCTCCCCCATATTGGGACTTCAGCATCCATTAACATTCTCTTTTGATTAGGGACTGGAGTATAAAGATGTGTTGACACATTGACATGTGCTCTCTGGAGACAGGAGGAGCTCAACTCTGCTTAAACTGCTTTGCAACTAATTTTATCTCTCTCTCTTTTATCCCCCTCTCCCACCCCCAGATCGGGACTTCTCTATCCAGGTGAGCACGGAGCGGCGGTCCTTCACAGCGGGCGAGCCGCTGGAGCTGCGCTGCACCATCGATGCCCAGAGCGTGCCCGAGCGCTTCTTCTCGGTGTCGTGGGTGTTCAGCAGCTCGCCGGTGGCCGTGATAGGGCCCAGCGCTGTGCCCGTCCTGGGACTCGACTACGTGGCGCGTGAGGCCGCTGGTCACATGACGGTGCGCAAGGAGAGCCCCACTGTGCACTTGCTTAAGCTGCAGCACCTCCGACCAGAGGACGCTGGGAAATACATCTGTAGGGTCACGGAGAGGGAGAAGACACCCACCGGGGACTTTATAGACCGGAGCAAGAGGTCACGCAACGTCCAGATCACCGTCCAGCCCATCAGTGAGTATCAACACGGCACCGTATTGGCCCCTGGGTTAGTAACCAGGCCTCCAATTAACCACTTGGTCAGTTAAACCAGAGATTTTCAAACCTGGGTCCACTGAGGTTTTGCAGGGGGTATGAGAAATTATTATACTTTTTTGGGAGGGGGGGGGGGGGGTTATAAGTGGAAAATGTATATTTTCTGAATATAGCTAGCTGGATAACATTTGTATGTCTCTGCGTCCAGTATAAACGAAGTTAGAGGTAGTATCACAAGCCAATGCTAACTAACATTAGCCCAGTGATTGTGGAAGTAGATAAATGGCTTCATTGGGAAATTCTCGGAAATTGCAGTCATAGGAGGAAATTGCAGTCATTGGAGCTAATTATAGTTTTTTTTACTGTATAAAGTGGTAATTTCCAGGATGTAAAAACAATGTGTCAACTTAAACTACCAAAACCAGAGAGAAAGCATGCAGAAAAGAAATTGAACTATATATATAGGGAGAATCGAAAATGTTCTCTACGCCACCAAGATTCTTTGTAGCTAATAGAATATGTTAGAGTTTACACTTCCTCTTCCAATGAACTGTGGGGAGGTCAAAATAATGAAACTGTCTACCAAATCTATTAATTTAATGTTGATTACTTCTCCTTGCCATTATCATTCACCCGATGATAAGACAAGATGTGACCTTTTTTATTTTTGGCTAACATCTGATGAGTGTCCCTGGGTTGCCGGTTTGCCTGGGCATGAGGTCCCAGCGTCTAATTGTCCCTTTGATAATAGTATTCCTTTTTAATGATATGCATGAAGTATTCTCCCAGAGCCCCCTCTGTCTCTCGGTCAGATACCTTTCTTCCCAGAGAACAGCAGCGCCTGAGTCACTCTGAGAATAAAGGCATTCTTTATTCTACCATTATTTTCTGTGTCAGTGGATTGCTAAAGTTAGGTAATGCAGTATTAGGGTCCTTCACACTCCCTCAGCTCGGGGCTGCGAGGGAAAGCTGCTAGCTTGGATAATGGAGAAAGCTGGCGAGGAGGATGGAGGACGCTGAGCTAACAGGCGTGAAATGAGAGTGTGGAGAAGGAAATAGGGAGAGAGAGAGACAGAGAATGGGGCCTACCTCTGCAGGGCCCACTAATGGTTCCCTGGGCTAAATTACTGTGTTCTGCTGGGGCCGAGGGACTCAGCTGGGCTTTCAGAGGGGTGACCGCTAGGGATGTGCTGGAGCACAAGCTAATACAACACCCCCAAAAACTTGCAGGGCACAATGTTCTCTTCCTCTCTCTTTCTGTTTACTAGTGAAGTAACTCCCCTCTGGTCTTCAGCTCTATAACCCCTCTACAGCACCCTCCCTCCTCTCTATCCCTCAGTCTTTCTTTCACTATAAGGGCTGGTCTTGAATCCTGAATCCAGCTGCTACCAGCATTAAAACACAATAACAATCCACCCCAACTCACCCTAAATAAATCAAATCAAATGTATTGGTCACATACACGTGTTTAGCAGATGTTATTACAGGTGTAGCGAAATGGTTTTATTACATATTTTGGAATACGGTAATAACACAAAAACATTCTGGGCTAATAATGTAAGAAGTAACACATAAAAAACTGCAAAGTTGCCTAGGGGCTAGAAGCACGGCTCAACTATCTATCGGCGGATTTTTAGGAGTAGATCACTATTTTTAGGAGTAGTTCACTATTTTACAACTTGTAAGATGGTTGCTCACCCTGAAAGTAGTCTATGGAGCAGGAGAAAATAATATGTAATCAAATCACATTTTATCGGTCACATACACATGTTTAAGGTGTTATTGCGGGTGTAGCGAAATGCTTCTATCGTTCAGTTTTCTTTAAACAGCCACTACAAACTTCAGCTAACTTTAGCCACCACCACCTAACAATCAATGGAAGTAATAGGGGCATGTGAGCATGTTTTTATGGCCAATTGACTTTAAGTAACATCAAACCAAATATGGAGTTGATTTGAATTGATTTGAGGTGATTTGGACATATTTTTTGGTAAACACACATTCTTCCATCACTTCAATTTGTTGTTAGCTTGTGGTAGCTAAGGTTAGCTGAAGTTTGTAGTGGCTGTACCATGGATTACAGTTTTCTCTTGGCCCAAAGACTACTTTCAGGATGAGGGACCATCTAACATCAAGTTGTGAATAGTGAACTACTCCTTTAAGCAAGCACCCCCAACCTCATCCCACTCCCGCCCAAAACTGTCCCCAAACAAAACCCCTCTGGCCTCGACATGGCTCCAGTAAATCAACCCAAAATGCTGCCTAATGGGACCTTTTGTTTCCCTAACAGAGGTTTCATGTTCTATATAAGCACTTTATGGAGTTTTTACAGTGTAATAACCATGATTACAGCAGGGAGGGAGGTAAAAAATGTACTGGGCTGCAGGCAGCGAGAAGAGAGGTATGGGGTCAAGGTGACTCCCTTATACAGACAACACCCCCGACGCACCTACCTCTAGTTACCACCACTTGTATCTGGGCCAATTAGACAGTGGCCTCTGTGTGGCCCTGATTGGGGCGATGGGTAATGGGGGAGTATGGGTTAGAGAGGGGTGAGAGCGGGAGGGCAGGCAGAGGGAACAGAGAGCTGTAAACAGTGCTGACAAATCAGTCCTGATGGATGAGTTTACCTTGCAGGGGAGAGGGGTCCTGAAGCGCTGCTATGAATTACAAACACACACAGAGAAAGAGAGAGAGAGATGGGGGGAGCGAGCGAGTGAGAGTGGGGCAGTAGACGAAAAGGAACGGAGATAGAGAGGGGATTAAAGAGGAGGGGGGAGGAAAAACACACAGTGAAAAGATAGAGGTGTAAAGAGAAAAGAGAATAATGAAGTTCAGGAAGGGAGACGGGGGAGACAAGTTACAAGTGGGAGACATAAAAATAAAAAGAGGAAAAAGATCTGAGATTTGAAGAGAGAAGGAGAAAAAAAGGCAGGTTTGAAGAGGAGAGAAGCTGCCCTCTGCCTGCTTAACCATGTGTGATGTTCACACACATCCACATTGACACTTAGAGCTGAGAGACGGAGAGAATGTATCATGTATTTAACACTGAAAAAAGCAGGGTTGAAATCAAAAGACGGAAGGAGGAAGAGAAACGGATGGAGGCATTCCTTTTGTTCATCTAAGTGTGAAAGGCTGCTTCATTCTGTATTCTCCCAAGAGCTTGTTAGGAGGGGTGGTTAGCTCTGAGAAAACCTCTGACGGCAGAGAGAACGAAATGGAGAGAACGAGGGAGAGAGAGAAAGAGGGAGAGGGAAAGAAGCCTTCCCTGTGTCTCTGGAGACTAAGCCCATCACCCCGAGGGTTAAGGGGGTGTTTTGGCTGGGCAGCGCTCCACCAGGCTATGCCGTGTGTGAAAGAACTTGATGTGATGCGAGAAGGAGTGAGGGGCTTTTTAAAGCACAGAGGACGGACGGCTGAACACTTTTATCCTTCTATCCTGCACTTTCTTCTGAGGCGGAATCCCTCAGACGCTGAGCCGTGTGATCTCTGGGCCGGCCCCGGGTGGACCGGGGGTAGATACTGCATTACATTTGGTTTCAGAAGTGGGATCTGCTAACCCCCACGCATCAGTCCACTGGGGTCTGTGTGTGTCTGACATTCTCTCGCTCTCTGCTCAGGTGCCCCTAGGCTAAAGTAGAGTGATCATCTCCAGAGACACACATGCTGCTGTGTCATACATACAGTACCAGTCAAATGTTTGGATACACCTACTCATAGTAACCAAAAAATTATTAAACAAATCAAAATATATGTTTTATTCTTTAAAGTAGCCACCCTTTGCCTTGATGGCAGCTTTGCACACGCTTGGCATTCTCTCAACCAGCTTCACCTGGAATGCTTTTCCAACAGTCTTGAAGGAGTTCCCACATATGCTGAGCACTTGTTGGCTGCTTTTCCTTCACTCTGCGGTTCCACTCATCCTGAACCATCTGTTGGGTTGAGGCCAGGTCATCTGATGCAGCACTCCATTACTCTCCTTCTTGGTAAAATATCCCTTACACAGCCTGGATGTGTGTTGGGTCATTGTCCTGTTGTAAAGCAAATGATAGTCCCTCCAAGCACAAACCAGGTGGGATGGCGTTTTGCTGCAGAATGCTATGGTAGCCATGCTGGTTAAGTATGCCTTGAATTCTAAATAAATCACAGACGGTGTCACCAGTAAAGCACCCCACACCATCACACCACCTCCATGCTTCAAGGTGGGAAACACACATGGGGAGATCATCTGTTCACCTATTCTGCGTCTCATAAAGACACAGCGGATGGAACAAAAAATCTCAAATTTGGACTCACCAGACCAAAGGACACCAGTCTAATGTCCATTGCTCATGTTTCTTGGGCCAAGCAAGTCTCTTCTCATTATTGGTGTCCTTTAGTAGTCGTTTCTTTGTAGCAATTTGACCATAAAGACCTGATTCACGCAGTCTCCTCTGAACAGTTGATGTTGAGATGTTTTTGTTACTTGAACTCTGTGAAGTATTTATTTGGGCTGCAATTTCTGAGGCTGGTACCGTATCGTCTGCAGAAGAGGTAACTCTGGGTCTTGCTTTCCTGTGGCGGTCCTCATGAGAGCCAGTTTTATCATAGCGATTGATGGTTTTTGCAACTGCACTTGAAGCAACTTTCAAAGTTGTTGAAATTTGACCTCCATGTCTTAAAGTAATGATAGACTGTAATTTCTCTTTGCTTATTTGAGCTGTTCTTTGCTATAATATGGACTTTGTCTTTTACCAAATAGGGTTATCTTCTGTATACCACCTCTACCTTGTCACAACACAACTGATAGGCTCAAACGCTTAAGAAGGAAGGAAATTCCACGAATGAACAAGGCATACTTGTTAATTGAAATGCATTCCAGGTGACTACCTCATGAAGCTGTTTGAGAGAATGCCAAGAGTGTGCAAAGCTGTCATCAAGGCAAGGCGTGGCTATTTGAAGAATCTCAAATATGAAATATATTTTGACACTTTATTGGTTACTGCATGATTCCATATGTGTTATTTCATAGTTTGGTGTCATCACTATTATTATACAATGTAGAAAATAGTAAAAAATAAAGAAAAACCCTTGAATGAGTAGGTGTGTCCAAACTTTTAACTGGTACTGTATTTGCTGAACAAAAATATAAACGCAACATGCAATAATTTCAATGATTTTACTGAGTTACAGTTCATATAAGGAAACAGTCCATTTAAATTAATTCATTAGGTCCTAATCTATGAATTTCACAATACTGTGCAGGGGCCCAGCCATGGGTGAGCCTGGGAAGGGCATAGGCCCACCCACTGGGGAGCCAGGCCCAGCCACATGAGAGCCAGGCCCACCCACTTGGGAGCCACAAAACAAACATACAGTCAATAATACAGTATAAACAAGTCTATATACGATGTGAGCAAATAAGGTGAGATAAGGGAGGTAATGGCAAAAAAGGCCATGGTGGCAAAGTAAATACAATATAGCAAGTAAAACTGGAATGGTAGATTTGCAATGGAAGAATGTGCAAAGTAGAAATAAAAATAATGGGGTACAAAGGAGCAAAATAAATAAATAAATTAAATACAGTAGGGAAAGAGGTAGTTGTTTGGGCTAAATTTTAGGTGGGCTATGTACAGGTGCAGTAATCTGTGAGCTGCTCTGACAGATGGTGCTTAAAGCAAGTGAGGGAGATAAGTGTTTCCAGTTTCAGAGATGTTTGTAGTTCGTTCCAGTCATTGGCAGCAGAGAACTGGAAGGAGAGGCGGCCAAAGAAAGAATTGGTTTTGGGGGTGACTAGAGAGATATACCTGCTGGAGCGTGTGCTACAGGTGGGAGATGCTATGGTGACCAGCGAGCTGAGATAAGG
The DNA here is from genome assembly GCF_036934945.1 of Oncorhynchus masou masou. Taxonomy (NCBI): domain Eukaryota; kingdom Metazoa; phylum Chordata; class Actinopteri; order Salmoniformes; family Salmonidae; genus Oncorhynchus; species Oncorhynchus masou. Next base: position 19,663,873 of record NC_088240.1, on the reverse strand, counting down.
GGGGACTTTACCTAGCAGGGTCTTGTAGATGACATGGAGCCAGTCGGTTTGGCGACGAGTATGAAGCGAGGGCCAGCCAACGAGAGTGTACAGGTCGCAATGGTGGGTAGTATATGGGGCTTTGGTGACAAAATGGATTGCACTGTGATAGACTGCATCCAATTTGTTGAGTAGGGTATTGGAGGCTATTTTGTAAATGACATCGCCAAAGTCGAGGATTGGTAGGATGGTCAGTTTTACAAGGGTATGTTTGGCAGCATGAGTGAAGGATGCTTTGTTGCGAAATAGGAAGCCAATTCTAGATTTAACTTTGGATTGGAGATGTTTGATATGGGTCTGGAAGGAGAGTTTACAGTCTAACCAGACACCTAAGTATTTGTAGTTGTCCACGTATTCTAAGTCAGAGCCATCCAGATTAGTGATGTTGGACAGGCGGGTAGGTGCAGGTAGCGATCGGTTGAAGAGCATGCATTTAGTTTTACTTGTATTTAAGAGCAATTGGAAGCCACGGAAGGAGAGTTGTATGGCATTGAAGCTTGCCTGGAGGGTTGTTAATAACACAGTGTCCAAAGAAGGGCCAGAAGTATACAGAATGGTGTCGTCTGCGTAGAGGTGGATCAGAGACTCACCAGCAGCAAGAGCGACCTCATTGATGTATACAGAGAAGAGAGTCGGTCCAAGAATTGAACTCTGTGGGACCCCCATAGAGACTGCCAGAGGTCCGGACAGCAGACCCTCCGATTTGACACACTGAACTCTATCAGAGAAGTAGTTGGTGAACCAGGCGAGGCAATCATTTGAGAAACCAAGGCTGTCGAGTCTGCCGATGAGGATGTGGTGATTGACAGAGTCGACAGCCTTGGCCAGATCAATGAATACGGCTGCACAGTAATGTTTCTTATCGATGGTGGTTAAGATATCGTTTAGGACCTTGAGCGTGGCTGAGGTGCACCCATGACCAGCTCTGAAACCAGATTGCATAGCAGAGAAGGTATGGTGAGATTCGAAATGGTCGGTAATCTGTTTGTTGACTTGGCTTTCGAAGACCTTAGAAAGGCATGGTAGGATAGATATAGGTCTGTAGCAGTTTGGGTCAAGAGTGTCCACCCCCCCCTTTGAAGAGGGGGATGACCGCAGCTGCTTTCCAATCTTTGGGAATCTCAGACGACACGAAAGAGAGGTTGAACAGGCTAGTAATAGGGTTGGCAACAATTACGGCAGATAATTTTAGAAAGAAAGGGTCCAGATTGTCTAGCCCGGCTGATTTGTTGGGGTCCAGATTTTGCAGCTCTTTCAGAACATCAGTTGAACGGATTTGGGAGAAGGTGAAATGGGGAAAGCTTGGGCGAGTTGCTGTGGGGGGTGCAGTGCTGTTGACCGGGGTAGGAGTAGCCAGGTGGAAAGCATGGCCAGCCGTAGAAAAATGCTTATTGAAATTCTCAATTATGGTGGATTTATCAGTGGTGACAGTGTTTCCTATCTTCAGTGCAGTGGGCAGCTGGGAGGAGGTGTTCTTATTCTCCATGGACTTTACAGTGTCCCAGAACTTTTTTGAGTTAGTGTTGCAGGAAGCAAATTTCTGCTTGAAAAAGCTAGCCTTGGCTTTTCTAACTGCCTGTGTATAATGGTTCCTAGCTTCCCTGAACAGCTGCATATCACGGGGGCTGTTCGATGCTAATGCAGAATGCCATAGGATGTTTTTGTGTTGGTTAAGGGCAGTCAGGTCTGGGGAGAACCAAGGGCTATATCTGTTCCTGGTTCTAAATTTCTTGAATGGGGCATGTTTATTTTAGATGGTTAAGGAAGGCATTTTTGAAAAATATCCAGGCATCTTCTACTGACGGGATGAGATCAATATCCTTCCAGGATACCCCGGCCAGGTCGATTAGAAAGGCCTGCTCGCTGAAGTGTTTCAGGGAGCGTTTTACAGTGATGAGTGGAGGTCGTTTAACCGCTGACCCATTACGGATGCAGGCAATGAGGCAGTGATCGCTGAGATCTTGGTTGAAGACAGCAGAGGTATATTTAGAGGGCAAGTTGGTTAGGATGATATCTATGAGGGTGCCCGTGTTTAAGGCTTTGGGGAGGTACCTGGTAGGTCCATTGATAATTTGTGTGAGATTGAGGCCATCAAGTTTAGATTGTAGGATGGCTGGGGTGTTAAGCATGTTCCAGTTTAGGTCGCCGAGCAGCACGAGCTCTGAAGATAGATGGGGGGGCAATCAGTTCACATATGGTGTCCAGAGCACAGCTGGGGCAGAGGGTGGTCTATAGCAGGCGGCAACGGTGAGAGACTTGTTTTTAGAGAGGTGGATTTTTAAAAGTAGAAGTTCAAATTGTTTGAGTACAGACCTGGATAGTAGGACAGAACTCTGCAAGCTGTCTTTGTAGTAGATTGCAACACCTCCCCCTTTGGCAGTTCTATCTTGTCTGAAAATGTTGTAGTTTGGAATAAAAATTTCAGAATTTTGAATACATAATTTAAACATTCAGTGTAGGAAAAATTATGTGAAACCCTAGGCTAATCCAGAAGCTAATTGGAGTCAGGAGTCAGCTAACCTGGAGTTCAATCTATTGAGATGAGATTGGTGTTGGTTAGAGCTGCCTTGCCCTATAAAAAACTCACAAAATCTGAGTTTGCTATTCACAAGAGCATTGCCTGATGTGAACCATGCCTCGAACAAAAGAGATCTCAGAAGACCGAAGATTAAGAAGATTAAGAATTGTTGACTTGACTTTCATAAAGCTGGAAAGGGTTACAAAAGTATCTCTAGGAGCGTTGATGTTCATCAGTCCACAGTAAATCCACAGTAAGACAAATTGTCTATAAATGGAGAAAGCTCAGCACTGTTGCTACTCTCACTAGGAGTGGCTGTCCTCTGCGCAAGAGCACAGGGCAGAATGCTCAATGAGGTTAAGAAGAATCTGTCCACCAATTGAAGCTCAACAGAAGTTGGGTGACGCAACAGGACAACAACCCAAAACACAAAACTAAATAAAAAACAGAATGGCTTCAACAGAAGAAAATATGCTTTCTGGAGTGGCCCAGTCAGATTCCTGACCTCAACACAATTGAGATGCTGTGGCATGACCTTGAGCAGTTCACACCAGACATCCCAAGAATTTTGCTGAACTGAGACAGTTTTGTAAAGAGGAATAGTTCAAAATTCCTCCTGACCGTTGTGCAGGTCTGATCTGCAACTACAGAAAACATTTGGTTTAGGTTGTTGCTGCCAAAGGAGGGTCAACCAGTTATTAAATCCAAGGGTTCACATAGTTTTCCCACCCTGCACTGTGAATGTTTACACGGTGTGTTAAATAAAGACATGGAAACGTATAATTGTTTGTGTGATATTAGTTTAAGCAGACTGTGTTTGTCTATTGTTTTGACTTAGATGAAGATCCGATCAAATTTTATGACCAATTTATGCAGAAACCCAAGTTATTCTATAGAGTTTACATACTTTTCTTGCCACTGTACACTGAAGTGTAGTTGTTTTACAAACTAGGGTTAAATGCCATGCTCATCGAGGCATCAACAGGGTATTCAAATGAGCAACCTTTTGGTTACTGGCACAATGCTTTAACCGCTGCGGACCCTGCCAGGTTACCTGCCAGGTTACCTGCCATTCATACAGACAAACATACAGTGCTGTGAAGGTATTTTCCCCCTTTCTGATTTTCTGTATTATTCTATATTTTTGATACTGAATGTTATCAGATCTTCAACCAAAACCTAATATTAGATCAAGTGAGTTTACAAAAAACAAAAAAATGTATACTAACTGAAGTTATGCAACACCCAGTTCCCCTGTGAGGAAAAAGTCCTTAGAAAGGCATGGTAGGAAAAAAAGTCCCCGTCACACTACCACCACCATGCTTGACTGTTGGTATGAGGTTCTTACTGTGAAATGCAGTGTTTGGTTTTCGCCAGACATAATGGGACCCATCTGGTCCAAAACGTTCACTCAAGTTTTCAAAAATCACCTGGATGATCATCAAGAAAGGAAGAATGTTCTATGGACAGGTGAGTCAATTGTATACCTTTTTGGACAAGATGGGTCCCATTATTCCTGACAAAAACCAAACACTGCATTCCACAGCAAGTACCTTATACTATGGTGGTGGTAGTGGGATGGTTTGGGGATGCTTTGCTGAGTCAGGATCTGGACGACTTGGCTTAACAGAAGGAACCATTCATTCTGCTCTGTATCAGAGAATTCTACAGGAGAATGTCAGGTCATCTGTCTGTGAGCTGAAGCACAGCTGGGTCATGCAGCAAGACAATGATCCAAAACACAAAATCAAGTCTACATGAAAATAGTTAAAAAGCAACACATTTTTAGTTTTGGAAAGCCCTAGTCTAAGTCCAGACCAAATCCCAATTGAGATGTTGTGGCTGATTTAAAACAGTTCAGCGTGAAAGTGTACACCAAAATTCCTCCACAGCAACGTGAGACTAATCAACAACTACAGGAAGCGTTTGGTTGGAGTCATTGCAGCTAAAGTTATTGAGAGTAAGGGGGCAATTACTTTTCCCACAGGATAATTGGGTGTTACATAACTTTGTTTATTAAATAAACGAAATAAGTATGTAATTTGTTATTGTAACGTCAAGTTCCCGAAATTTCAAATATTAGGTTTTGGTTGAAGATCGGATGACATTCATTATAAAAAATATGCAAAAGTAGAGACAATTTGAAAGGGGACAAATTCTTTTTCGCAGCACTGTACAGGCATAGGCTAGTCAGTATACTCCAGATGCCATACCGCTAGATACAATACTGCTCGTGTCTAGGATTTTTTTAAATAAAAAAGCATGAGCTGGCGCACACCTCAAAAAGTTGGTAGAGGTGTAGACTAACGACGAGTAAACTGTATGCTATAAAAAATAGAGTTGCAAGCTCCTATCAGGTATGAAGGTAAGACCCAGAGGCAGACCACGTCGAATAAACAATAGTTTAATATTCCAACAGGGGCAGGCAATAGAGAGTTCAAGGCAGGGGTCAGTAAACCAGAGGTGGGGCATCCATACCGGGCGGCAGGCAGAGGTCAGTAATCCAGAGGGGGGCAAAGGTATAGGTCGGAAAGCAGGCAGGTCAGGCAGGTGGGCTCGGAGTGAGGACAGGCAAGGGTCAAAATCAGGTGAGAAAAGAGAGACTGGAAAAAGCAGGAGCTGAGACACAAAACACTTGCAAAACTAGCAACAGACAAACAGAGAACACAGGAATAAATACACAGGGGTTAATGGGGAAGATGGGTGACACCTGGAGGGGGGTGGAGACAATCACAAAGACAGGTGAAACAGATCAGAGTGTACAATCTCCCAGTAATTAATTGGGTAAACCACCAGCAAGCTCCCAGTAATTTATTGGGTAAACCACCAGCAAGCTCCCAGTAATTTATTGGGTAACCACCAGCAAGCTCCCAGTATTTTATTGGGTTAACCACCAGTGTTTCAGCATCACTGTGCCCGTCTTCTATGAATTGTTCAAAATAAGAGGCCTGGGTCTATTATTTCATTTTTTTATTCAACATTTTATTTCTGAGGTTTGGATCAATTTTGACTGATTTGTTTATTTTTTCTCTCTCACTTCCTATCCCTATTCCTCCACTCTCCCCCTCACTCTCTCATTCTGACTCTCTATTCCTCCACTCTCCTCCCTCCCTCTCTCATTCTCACTCCTTATTCCTCCACTCTCCTCCCTCCCTCTCCCTATTCCTCCACTCTCCCCCTCACTCTCTCATTCTCACTCCCTATTCCTCCACTCTCCTCCCTCCCTCTCTCATTCTCACTCCCTATTCCTCCACTCTCCTCCCTCCCTCTCTCATTCTCACTCCCTATTCCTCCACTCTCCTCCCTCCCTCTCCCTATTCCTCCACTCTCCCCCTCACTCTCTCATTCTCACTCCCTATTCCTCCACTCTCCTCCCTCCCTCTCTCATTCTCACTCCCTATTCCTCCACTCTCCTCCCTCCCTCTCCCTATTCCTCCACTCTCCTCCCTCCCTCTCCCTATTCCTCCACTCTCCCCATCACTCTCTCATTCTCACTCCCTATTCCTCCACTCTCCTCCCTCCCTCTCCCTATTCCTCCACTCTCCCCCTCACTCTCTCATTCTCACTCCCTATTCCTCCACTCTCCTCCCTCCCTCTCCCTATTCCTCCACTCTCCTCCCTCCCTCTCTCCATTCTTCCACTCCCCTCCCTTCCTCCCTCTCTCTAAATTATCTCTCTCTTCCCCCACTCCTCTCTCCCTCCACCAGAGAGTAACGTCACAGTGTCTTTGTCCAGTAACTCGTCGGAGGTCCAGGAGGGGGACGTGGTCCAGCTGACCTGCTCCATCCACTCCACCACGGGTCCTCTCTCTGTGGCCTGGCAGTGGAGTGAGAATCAGGGCTCCACCCCTCCCCAGAACCTGGCCTCTGTAGACCGCGACGGGACTGTCCGACCCGGCCCTGGGTACCGTGAGCGCTCCAGCTACGGGGAGATCCGTGTGGAGAGGGTACAGGAGGACATTTATACCCTGTCCCTCTACAACGCCCTGCCTGGGGACGAAGGGCTGTTCCGGTGCACGGCCACAGAGTGGGTGGAGGCCGGGACAGAGTCCGAGCAGAGTTGGGAGAAGATAGGGGAGAAGTCAGCTACTAAGGCCATCACTGTTAAGACTGTGGGTGAGTGTGTAGCATGGCGTCGTGACTCAGGAAGATACAAACACATATACCCACACACATCATCACTGTCACAACATTATGCAAGGTACCCTCACACAGAGTACAGTATATACACACACACACACACATCAAGGTAATTTTGTCATGACATGTTGTAAGCTTTTGCAACAGGCGAACATACCCTCATACACACGAGCATAGCTGTGAAGAAAATTCTTAAGCTTTTCCCTGGAACGAGTACACACACGTCAGGCCATCAGTGTGTAGACAATTGGTAAGCGTGTGCAGAGGGATGTCAGGAACACACAGAGAACAGTTTATGCTGTTAGAGATTGTGATGACTAGCTCATTTAGGGTCTGGAAAACAAAGCATGCTTTATTCATGTAGGTATGAATATCCCCCCAAGGGGTATGTGCCACTACAACACATGCACGCACACACACACACACACAAACATACACACACATGCTGATTTCAAATGTAGTTTTACTTTTTTATGATATTATGCTCAATGGACACCAAACACACAATCTTGACTTGAGACACACATTCCACTACTTGCGTACACACAGATTAGCCAGAATGATTATAATGTAAATGCAGTTGTAAATGTGTTTAGCAGTGGGCCGGCTTTTCTCTGTCAGTGCTGAGTTAAGCTGAACATCCCTGGTACAGGCTGACTGAGCGCACTGGAGCGAAGCACTGACTGAGGCACTGGGGAGCCAAGGGCTCAGCACACACACGGCAAAGGGATTAGTCCCTGCAGCAGAACTTTGTGGTTCCGTAGAGGGAGAGACAACATGTCAGCTTTTTAACTGGTCATTTGTTGTGTTTTAGCAACTGATGAAATTATGTAGACTATGTAGATCTTGGGGTTTGTTATCGTTCCGACACGTTTATTTTCATTTGTGTGTGTGTGTGTGTGTGTGTGTGTGTGTGTGTGTGTGTGTGTGTGTGTGCGTGCGTGCGTGCGTGCGTGCGTGCGTGTGTGTGTGTGTGTGTGTGTGTGTGTGTGTGTGTGTGTGTGTGCTCTCATGCCTGTTTGTGTGTGTGTGTGTGTGTGTGTGTGTGTGTGTGTGTGTGTGTGTGTGTGTGCTCTCATGCCTGTGTGTGTGTGTGCGTGTGTGTGTGTGTGTGTGTGTGTGTGTGTGTGTGTGTGTGTGTGTGTGTGTGTGTGTGTGTGTGTGTGTGTGTGTGTGCTCTCATGCCTGTTTGTGTGTACTAGGGATGGGCATTTTAAATAATTTCAGTATTCTTATAATATCATGATATCTGGATAGTCGAAATACATGTGTTTTTACAGAAAAACACATCTTTTAAAAAACTTCAATGGAGACTTTCGCAGCTCGAGCCCTGGGGTATAATAACAACTGGAAACTGTGTCCAAGATGTCTGACCATTGTTTTTAAGGTTATCTACTCACAGTCACATATGCCGATTCATGGACCGTCTATATCCGGATTGCTTCCGGTTTATACAGACCAACATCATTTGTGCTCGAGTGAGCAGTGACGACGTCATCCAAAAACATGGCTGACATTGGATATGAAGTGTTAAGTGATGAGTGATGGGAAAAATGGGGGAAAAACGGCCTCATCGACAATAATTTGAATAATTCAATGGATGTCTTGTCCACAAAAGTGATGACTAAAGTGTCTTATTAGGAGTTTTCTAATCTGACTTCTCTGTGGCCGTCTATGGAAACTCTCTTTCTGGGCCAGGTGTCAGTTAAACTGCAGTACCGAAGCAAAACTCTAGGAGCAGTGGAACCCGTGCTTCTAGACTGGAACCCTGGCCCCTTGCTCGAGAGAGTCGGGGTGATGGGTGAGATGTGTGTGGCAGAGAGGGAGATGGGGAGGGAGAAAGTAGCCAAACCGACTCGCTTGTTAGAGAGACTTGTTGCTGCCATAGGTTATCTATCATTCCATCAGGTAGTGCCCTTGTGTTTTGTCCTATATTTGTACTTAATATATTTGTATTTTTAATCCCAGCCCCCTTCCCCGCAGGAGGCCTTTTGGTTGGCCGTCATTGTAAATAATAATTTGTTCCTAACTGACTTGCCTAGTTAAATAAATGTTAAATAAAGGTTAAGTAAAACATATAGCCAGCTCAGCTAGCCAGCTAGCTATCTAATGTAGCAAGGCTAATTGACGCTATTCTGCTGCACTCTACGTCTAAATCAACTCCATTCATATGAAACAACAGTCTACCTGTTGATTGATCATTGTAGCTTACTCCTTCGCATTTAACTAACTTAATTCCGTAATTTTTATTCCAGAAATCTACCACTTCACTTGCTAGACATGGAGCCTCTGACTGTGGTGCCATTTTAATTGACCAACAATAACAACAAGCTACATGTGTGAAATGTGTGTAGGCTACCTGTATGTCTTGTTTATGGGCTGCACTCTTCTCAAAAATAAATACTGTCCCAAGTAATCGAATACTAATATCTGTTCAGATCTTCAAATCTTCAAATAATCATCCCCATCCCTAGCGTGTACATGTGTCTTCAAGAGGATCCTCCATCTGGCCTTCCATTCCCCTTTATCCCAATGCGTCTTCATCCACTGGGGCTGTCTGCCCTGTGGGGATTAGTGATAGTGTGCTCTGAGTGTTGACAGGGAGCTGATTTCATCTGTAGCCTGGTAAACTGCGAGTCGTAGTGGGAGGACCACACAACATGTCATCGTGTGACTCCAAGTTTACTTCGATATGATGGTTATTATATCAATATTTGTACATAAGCATTTCCACTGACATTTCTTGCATAATTCATTTTACAGACACAAAAAGATCCCACCTCGTCTAGCGTATTTTCTTTTGACGACATTTGGAATGAAGGATATTACAGCAGGATACCTGATGGTGGACCGAAGTACTGGGGAACCTCTCCCACCTTTTTCTCTTCTCTCTAAGTGGTGTGGTGTAGGTGTATGTTGACCCTATTATCTGAACCAGGGTGACTGTTGTTAACTTAATGAGGAAAGTTTGGATTGGCTAGAGAAGCAAGCAGATCGAACATCAGCTCTTAGAGAAAATCTCTCCCTGGAGCCTTTCCTGATGGTGCATCACCAATGGTTTTCAGCTCTGCTCTTACACACGTACACACACTCCCTTTGCTGGGCAAATGGCTGTCTGTGGCCGCCCCGGGGAGTCATGAGAAATCGACCTCTGCTCTGTCATCACAGGCTCTGGAACTATGCCCCTGTGCACCCTGGGTAAGTGTTGTCAGTGTTAATCTCAGCAGGTGAATCCTTCACCCACCCGCCCACCGACCTGTGCCCACCATGAGAGAGGGGGGATCTGTGTGGTAGCATTAACCCTATAAATGCAGTACATCTTCTACAAACACACATTTATACAACCTCTCCATAATGTTGTGTTTCAGAGGACAGTGAATGGATTCTAACGGCTAACTTGTTGATCAAAGGCAAGTTACTCAACTCTCCCTGAATGCAACTCAGTCTTGCAATCCCTTCTCCTTCACTCCCCCTTTGTCCGTGTATTAAAGTAGAGGGTTTCTCCATCACAGTCTGTCACCACCATGGCCTCTGTTATGCTGCCTGGCCTGCCACACTGCATACCTCTCCAATCCTTTCACGTGTACATCAAGTGGGTGGCAGGTAGCCTAGCGGTTAAGCGCATTGGGCCAGTAACCGAAAGGTTCCTTGTTCAAATCACAGAACCGACTAGGTGAATTATCTGTCAATGTGCCCTTGAGTAAGGCACTTAACCCAATTGCTGTTTTAAATGACTAAAATGTTTTTTTGTTTTTTTTAAATAGTAAAGTGCTTAGGGAATAGGAGTTAGGGAATAGGATAGGGACACCCGAGTGGGACAGTGGTCTAAGATGTTGCATATTGTTGCAAGAGGCATCACTGCAGTACCTGGTTTGAATCCAGGCTGCATCACATCTGGCTGTGATTGGGAGTCCCATAGGGCGGCGCACAATTGGCCCAGCATCGTCTGGGTTTTGAAGGGATAGGCAGTCTTTTAGAAATAAGAATTTGTTATTACAGTTTTTTTCGATTGCTAAACTACATTGGGCACAACTGGAGTCACATGTGCAAAACTCTAACTACAGTCTGCACTACCAACAGTCACCTGAGCTAAACAGTTCACATCACCTGCAAAACTAATTCCAAGCAACACAACTCTTAACACATGGCTCAAAACACGCTCAGTGCAGCCAAACACTATGCACAACCCTCACTGAGATAACACACACTGTCACTCAGAACACACTGAGAGTAAAAACACTAGCATCAAACACCAATACAGAAAATACAAACTTTTCATCTTTACAGTTTGAACAATTTCAGTGACTTCATACAAAGTAATATTTTCTTCAAAGAAAAGAGTGACATTCTTTCACATGATTTATTAAAATTTTTAGAACATAACAATTCTTTAAGGTAAATGAAAATTAGCAGTTTGCTTCAATAGTCTGTAGTAATTTACGGAATTACAGTAATGAGAAAAAAAAGGTAGAAACTAAAAGTACATACTGTAATTCGAACAAATAATTGAGGGGCTAATCCTGCCTCTCTCTAGCATCGGGCCACAGGTTTTCTTCAACATCACATCTAATGTTTTCTCTTGCCATGCACCTGGGGAAGAACCTTCTGGAGTGCCTTATCCATCCCTGATGACTCGTGTCCTCACATCCGGCACGCATGGCTTCCAAAAGAGACATTTGGTCATGTGGGTGGTGACCAAACACTTTCCACCTCCAGGCAGAGAAAAACTCCTCTATTGGGTTGAGGAAGGGTGAATTTGCAGGCAGGTACAAAACCGTAAATCTGTGATGTGCTGCAAACCAATCTGTGACAGCTGCAGAGTGGTGAAAAGCAACGTTATCGCAAACTATGACAAAAACTTGGGGGTTTCTTACTGGCTCCCCCTGTTCTGCTGGCACTAGCTGAGCATAGAGCTGTTCTAGGAAAGCTATAAGCCTTTCTGTGTTGTATGGGCCAATGAGTGGTGTGTTGAGAAGCAAACCATCATTGGCCATTGCAGCACACATGGTGATATTTCCCCCTTTGGCCTGGAACCTCCACAGTGGCCCTTTGACCTATAACATTCCTTCCTCTGCGCCGTGTTTTGGCAAGGTTAAATCCAGCTTCATCGATAAATACAAATGAATGTGGTCTTTCCAGTGCTTCCACCTCCATTACTCTCTGAAAAACAGTAAGTGCACAGTTTTACTGTAGAAATGCTAGTGTTTTTTTTTACTGTAAATATTTTGTATAGCTGTGTACGTAACCTCAGACGTCTTACCTGGACATATTGGTATCTTTGCTCTTTTACCCGTTCACTGTTTCTCTCGAACGGTACAGTGTATAACTGTTTCATTGTAGCTTGGTGTTTCTTTAGGACTCGAGCAATAGTTGTTGTGCTGACAGAATTAACATTTTCAAATATATCATTATCAGCCAGTCTTGAATCTCCCGCAGTTTTATTGCATTGTTGACAACAACCATGTCAACAATAGCATTTTCCTGCACATCTGAAAATATTTTTCCTCTTCCCCCTGTTGGGGGCAGCCTTTGGGTCCTGTTGTAAAAATATATTTTACAGTCAAACTTACTGTAATATATATCTGTGTAAATATTCTATAATTGCAATACAAAATAGATTCCTGTAATGTTTTCATTTACTGTAAGGATGTAACTCTCACCTGTTTGTATGATGGAAAATTCGCATTACAGATGCCACTGTGGATCTTTGCAGATTGGGTTGCACCCTCAACCCTGCCTCTCTCAATGAGAGACCATGGTTCACGACATTAGTCTATAAGTGTAGCCCTTATTTCATCTGAAATAACAGCTCTTTGTCTTCTTTGTCTTACTCCACGCATCCGCCCTCTCCCTGCCACCCTTCTCCCTCCACGAACCCATCTTCCTTGTTCCATTTCCAAAATTAGTCTTTCTGAGCTCTACCTATATATACTGTAATATGTGTGTGTGTTCACTAACAAGACTAAAACAAGACACCTGCTTAGCCTTTCAGCTGAAATTGCAATCAGCAGTGTTTGAAAGGCACAAGGCTGAAATCTATTCCGTTTTGAATGTGTGGTTCACAGTTTTGACAGCAGTGTGTTAGCATTTGAACAAAGTGCGGTAAATCCACAGTGTTGTGCAGGTTGTGGTTAAAGTCATGGGATAAGTGTGTAGAGTTTTGAAAACTGTGTTCAAGCAATGAAAAACGAACTAGAGTTTGGTCCACATGAACTGCTGCTGTGCAGACTGTAGTTAGAGTTTTGCACATGTGACTCCAGTTGTGTCCACTGTCGTTTAGCAATCGAAAAAAACTTTAACTGACTTGCCTAGTTAAATAAAGGTTAAATAAAATAAATAGCAGCTAGGGGTCAGTTTGGATTTACCCTTACTTCCCAACAGTAATGCATTTCTTCCTGTTTTCCCAGAATCCTCCTTTGTGGTCTCTGCGTCGTCGCGGACGCCCAGCGTGACATTTGGCGACTCGTTTGACCTCCAGTGCCTGGTGAAGCCCCGCCATAACCCTCGTGTGCCTGCCTCTGTCACCTGGCGCTTCATGCCCGCCAGTTCGGGCTCTTCTGGGGAGGTTGGCACAGCAGGCATGTTCCGAGACCTGGTGACGTTTACCCGCGAGGGCACGCTGCAGTGGGGCGAGCAGCTGCTGGGCCTGGGCACCCGCACCACCGTGGACCGTTCCCATTCCAACACCAACTTCAGATTGTCTGTGACGCGCGCTGGGCGCAAGGAGGCGGGGACGTATCAGTGTTCTGCCCTCCTGTGGAGGAGGAACTACGACAACACCTGGAGCAAAGTGGCCAACAGGACGTCCAACCTGCTGGGGATCAGCGTGTTACAGCCAGGTGGGACACACACACACCTGGAGCCATGTGGCCAAACAAACACATTTCTAACCTTCTGGGCATCAATTAACACACAAAACAGGGAGAAACACAGAGAATGACTGCGGTAGGCCTGAGGTCAGGCAATGTTTAGAGGTGAACATATGCTGCAACAGGGGGTTTTCCTCGCTGCCTCCCTGCCCTGCTGTGTTCTGGCTGAGCCGTGTTGAGTCTGAGGAGTGTGTCCTGTATGAGCAGTGTTTGTTCTGCCCATTAAGTCTGTGTTGCCTAGGATATATGGGCATTAGAATCTCGCTCTCGCTCTCTCTCTGCTCTAATTGCTCTCACTCTCTGGTTTACAGACTGTGTGTGTAGCGTAGCACTGGGCTAGGGCGGAACCTCCTAATGGAGCAGAGTAGAGTAACGATGGATCGTTAATATCCCCCACTAGAGAGAGTGATTAGAGAGACAAAGAAAATGGGTGGGGACTGAGATAGAACAAAAGAGATGGAAGACATAGAGCTATGTTCTTGAACTCTTTCCCTCATCAACAATTCACTAACTATACCCCCATTGGCCTCACACACTGTTGCAATAATAGGCCTTTACACACACACACACACACACACACACACACACACACACACACACACACACACACACACACACACACACACACACACACACACACACACACACACACACACACACACACACACACACACACACACACACACACACTGATAATGTTGAGGCAGAGATTGTGTGGTGAGGAAGTCAATGTCAGTGCTTGTGTTGGCTTCCCAGGCTGTTTATGTATTCTCTCTGTGAGGAAACTGAAGTCATTCAGACTTGCACTCTGACCTTGCTGTCACTCTGAGCTGAGGATTGTTTGTGCACTGCCTCATTATAGTGTGTGCATGCCCTGGGATGCTCTCTGTTTTCACACGCACACACACACACACACACACACACACACACACACACACACCCTTTCACCGTGGACATGGGGTGTTTCTTTCATGCTGCCTGTGAAGCCAGTAGTGGGTTCCATCACTTTACTATCACTGAGACTGGCTGTGTGGGGTTCCATCACTTTACTATCACTGAGACTGGCTGTGTGGGGTTCCATCACTTTACTATCACTGAGACTGGCTGTGTGGGGTTCCATCACTTTACTATCACTGAGACTGGCTGTGTGGGGTTCCATCACTTTACTATCACTGAGACTGGCTGTGTGGGGTTCCATCACTTTACTATCACTGAGACTGGCTGTGTGGGGTTCCATCACTTTACTATCACTGAGACTGGCTGTGTGGGGTTCCATCACTTTACTATCACTGAGACTGGCTGTGTGGGGTTCCATCACTTTACTATCACTGAGACTGGCTGTGTGGGGTTCCATCACTTTACTATCACTGAGACTGGCTGTGTGGGGTTCCATCACTTTACTATCACTGAGACTGGCTGTGTGGGGTTCCATCACTTTACTATCACTGAGACTGGCTGTGTGGGGTTCCATCACTTTACTATCACTGAGACTTGCTATGTGGGGTTCCATCACTTTACTATCACTGAGACTGGCTGTGTGGAGTTCCATCACATTACTATCACTGAGACTGGCTGTGTGGGGTTCCATCACATTACTATCACTGAGACTGGCTGTGTGGGGTTCCATCACTTTACTATCACTGAGACTGGCTGTGTGGGGTTCCATCACTTTACTATCACTGAGACTTGCTATGTGGGGTTCCATCACTTTACTATCACTGAGACTGGCTGTGTGGAGTTCCATCACATTACTATTACTGAGACTGGCTGTGTGGGGTTCCATCACATTACTATCACTGAGACTGGCTGTGTGGGGTTCCATCACTTTACTATCACTGAGACTGGCTGTGTGGGGTTCCATCACTTTACTATCACTGAGACTGGCTGTGTGGGGTTCCATCACTTTACTATCACTGAGACTGGCTGTGTGGGGTTCCATCACTTTACTATCACTGAGACTGGCTGTGTGGGGTTCCATCACTTTACTATCACTGAGACTGGCTGTGTGGGGTTCCATCACTTTACTATCACTGAGACTTGCTATGTGGGGTTCCATCACTTTACTATCACTGAGAAAGGCTGTGTGGAGTTCCATCACTTTACTATCACTGAGACTGGCTGTGTGGGGTTCTACCACTACTATCACTGAGACTGGCTGTGTGGGGTTCCATCACTTTACTATCACTGAGACTGGCTGTGTGGGGTTCCATCACTTTACTATCACTGAGACTGGCTGTGTGGGGTTCTACCACTATTATCACTGAGACTGGCTGTGTGGGGTTCTACCACTACTATCACTGAGACTGGCTGTGTGGGGTTCTACCACTACTATATACCACTACTAGACTGGCTCACTCCCTCACACACTTTCACTCACACACACAGCAGCACAGGGACACAGACAGTGTTCTGCTCAACTGGCTGCCTCTCTGGCCTCAGCCACTCCAGCTGAAGAAACACTCACCAGACCATTCAGGAGTGATTTGGCAATCGACTTATCATCCTGAACGCTTGTTTAGTTTCCCTGATGTGCACTTTACTTTGTTTACCGCTAGTGAAGGGAACCAACGACACACACGCACACACAGACACACACACACACACATTTTGAGTGCTGTACAGTGCAATAGAGAAAACCATGGAGCTATCTTCTCTAGCTCCGCACCAACTCCATGATGACGTGATCATTTACCTTGGTAAAGCTATCAGTTACCGTGATGATATGATCATTTACCTTGGTAAAGCTATCAGTTACTGTGATGATATGATCATTTACCTTGGTAAAGCTATCAGTTACCGTGATGATATGATCATTTACCTTGGTAAAGCTATCAGTTACCGTGATGATATGATCATTTACCTTGGTAAAGCTATCAGTTACTGTGATGATATGATCATTTACCTTGGTAAAGCTATCAGTTACCGTGATGATATGATCATTTACCTTGGTAAAGCTATCAGTTACTGTGATGATATGATCATTTACCTTGGTAAAGCTATCAGTTACCGTGATGATATGATCATTTACCTTGGTAAAGCTATCAGTTACCGTGATGATATGATCATTTACCTTGGTAAAGCTATCAGTTACCGTGATGATATGATCATTTACCTTGGTAAAGCTATCAGTTAAATGACTTAAATGTAAATGTAAATGTACCGTGATGATATGATCATTTACCTTGGTAAAGCTATCAGTTACCGTGATGATATGATCATTTACCTTGGTAAAGCTATCAGTTACCGTGATGATATGATCATTTACCTTGGTAAAGCTGCCAGTTACCGTGATGATATGATCATTTACCTTGACAATGTCATGAGTTACCATGGCGAAGTGATCAGTTACGATGGGGAGTGTTTAACGGGAGTGTTTAATTGGCTGTGAGGTGGACTAATCCAGCTCCCCTATTGGCTCCTCCATATTCCATATTCCATCCTTTATTTCTATTGTTTCAGTCAAATCCTGTTTTCCTCCTTAACTAGTCCTGACACGCACAGACACATGGACACACATAGACACACGTACACGTCACAGGGCTCTGTTTAGAGCTGTGATTCATCTGTCAGAATGTAGGCCGTCCCTGTTTTCCCCTCTCTGTTTTCCTAAATGTTAACCACTCCTGGCTAAATGAGTGGCTGTCATTTGCCATTTCCACTTTCTCTCTCAAAGAAGCAAAAACGAGCGGAACAGGAGAGCTGGGGTAATGACGTGTAAGAGCATCACACAGCATCTGACCTAATACATTATTAAGAAAGTTTAAATCATGCTTCCAGATGTGCCTGTACACCGACCCACTGGCCTGCTCAATATGTATGAGCTTCCTCACCATTACTGTGTGTGTGTGCATCTCCATCTGCATATGAGTCTGCATAATGCTACTCACATACATACTCTGAATTCATACATACAGTTTGCAGCTCCCTCCCTGTGATGGGACGGTGCCTCTGGAATATGTGCGGCTCCAGGGCTTTGGACCGGCATAACTCATCACCATTCTCAGCTCCAAACCATCTCCCTGCAGAGCCCCAACCTCAGCCCCTGTGGCTGGTGTGTTCTGGTCTTCTTCTACTGGAACACGAAGAGCTTTGCTGCTGCACGAGGAGGCAGAGTCTGTTCTCTCTTGTTCTTTCTCTCGGAGCTCCGATGCCTTGAACACTTTGACTCAGATTAGCCCCTAGACTAGAGGCTGCATGCAGGAGATTTCCATCAGACACACACTCCTGGATTCTGTCCCTGTGCAAAAGTGTAATTATCTTATATCGGAACACACTTCTTTATTAGCGTTCACACAGACAGACATACGCACACAGACACACACACAGGGCTCACGGTACACAATGACAGAAGGAATATTAGATGCGTTTTCTTTTTGTCTCTGTAAAATGTAATACAAACACATTGTCCTGCACATCAAGAGGGACGCTTCAGTCATAGCACTACACAATCTAATACCAGCTCCTCATAACTCTCCCCCACCACACACACACACACACACACACACACACACACACACACACACACACACACACACACACACACACACACACACACATCTCATTATGCTGAATCTCCGTAATGGAGCCGGGGCTCAGATTAATGACGGTTAGGGGAATTGAATAGATTTTCTCATCAGTGCGTGTGTGTGAACGAGAGCGCCGTGTGTGTGTCTGTCTGCGTGGATTGAGGAACGTGATATTAACGTTCTCTGGTTCCTGGGCTGTGCTGGAATAGGAAGGGAGATGATCGAGGGAGAGGGAGATGTCCTACTTACTGTAGA
Organism: Oncorhynchus masou masou; assembly: GCF_036934945.1. Classification (NCBI taxonomy): domain Eukaryota; kingdom Metazoa; phylum Chordata; class Actinopteri; order Salmoniformes; family Salmonidae; genus Oncorhynchus; species Oncorhynchus masou. The sequence continues at coordinate 19,645,527 of NC_088240.1, read as the reverse complement.
GAGAGAGAGAGATCTGCGGAGATCCACTCTAGCCTGCATATGGTACAGTATGCTGGTCATTACTGGAACTAGTTTACATACAGTACAGTATGCTGGTCATTACTGGAACTAGTTTAAATACAGTACAGTATGCTGGTCATTACTGGAACTAATTTACATACAGTACAGCAGTACAGTATGCTGGTCATTACTGGAACTAGTTTACATACAGTACAGTATGCTGGTCATTACTGGAACTAATTTACATACAGTACAGCAGTACAGTATGCTGGTCATTACTGGAACTAGTTTACATACAGTATAGTGTGCTGGTCATTACTGGAACTAGTTTACATACAGTACAGTATGCTGGTCATTACTGGAACTAGTTTACATACAGTAGAGTATGCTGATCATCACTGGAACTAGTTTACATACAGTACAGTGTGATGCTCATTACTGGAACTAGTTTACATACAGTACAGTATGCTGGTCATCACTGGAACTAGTTTACATACAGTACAGTGTGATGGTCATTACTGGAACTAGTTTACATACAGTACAGTATGCTGGTCATTACTGGAACAAGTTTACATACAGTACAGTGTTATGGTCATTGCTGGAACTAGTTTACATACAATTCAGTATGCTGGTCATTACTGGAACTAGTTTACATACAGTACAGTATGCTGGTCATTACTGGAACTAGTTTACATACAGTACAGTATGCTGGTCATTACTGGAACTAGTTTACATACAGTACAGTATGTTGGTCATTACTGGAACTAGTTTACATACAGTACAGTGTGCTGTTCATTACTGGAACTAGTGTACATACAGTACAGTATGCTGGTCATTACTGGAACTATTTTACATACAGTACAGTATGCTGGTCATTTCTGGAATTAGTTTACATACAGTACAGTATGCTGGTCATTACTGGAACTAGTTTACATACAGTACAGTATGCTGATCATCACTGGAACTAGTTTACATACAGTACAGTATGCTGGTCATTACTGGAACTAGTTTACATACAGTACAGTATGCTGGTCAATACTGGAACTAGTTTACATACAGTACAGTATGCTGGTCATTACTGGAACTAGTTTACATACAGTACAGTATGCTGGTCATTACTGGAACTAGTTTACATACAGTACAGTATGCTGGCCATTACTTGACCAGATCCCTGATCAAAAGTAGTGCACTGCACTAGAGTCAAAAGAAGGCCACTTTATTGGGAATAGGAGCCTTTTGCAGACATTTGGGATGCAGGCATACAGTATTTAAGGAAGAACTGGTCTTAGTAGCTGATGTGATGTATATAAAGCTGTGTCTGAAAAGGGTTAGGGTCTTTCCTTCCTCTTCCATTCTCCTTTCTTTATCTGGTCTGTCTCTCTCTCATATATATTATAAACACGCACACACATTTTCTCTCTCCCTCATATATATTATAAACTCGAACAAACACACGTGTGCACGCACATGCACACTCTCTCTCTCTTGCGCGCACACACACACACACAGACACACACACAGACACACACACAGTAGGTGATAAATTAAGAGCATTTTTCTGAGAGGCTCTGATCTCTCTGTGCCTTCCTCACAGACTGCACCACCACACACACTCCCACTGCTCCTGACACTAAAGCACAATCTCTACCCCCCCCTCCCCCACACACACACAGACACCTCTGTCTTCTCCAAATCTGCAGACCTAATTGTATTTTCTTTATCTCCTTGTCCTTTCCTCTGTATCCATCCCTCACCTCTGTGTAGGGTTACTCTGTCTGCCTCCATCTCTCGCTATGCTCCTTAATCTGGCTGTGTGAATGTGTTTGTGCACGTGTTTGTGTGTGTGTGTGTGTGTGTTGCAGCTGTAATTGAAGTTGTAACTCAGAGGAGTCGCAGCACGGTGCTCCTCATGTAAATCAGTGTCTAATACAAGGAGCAGTAGTGTGTGGGATGCAGCTTGACTGCCGTGATGGTACTTTAGCACTACCCTACACTATACTGCTCTCCTATATTCTCACTACCTCTCTCTCTCTCTGTCTCTCTCTCACACACACACACACACACACACACACACACACACACACACACACACACACACACACACACACACACACACACACACACACACACACACACACACACACACACAGTACCCGCAAAACATCAACAGTGAAGAGGCAACCCCAGGATGCTGGCCTTCGAGGCAGAGTTCCTCTGTCCAGGGCCTGTGTTCTTTTGCCCTTAAACTTTTCTTTTTATTAGCCAATCTGTGATATGGCTTTTTCTTTGCAACTCTGCCTAGAGGGCCAGCATCCAAGAGTCATTTTGTGCTTGTAATCGAACCCACAAATGCTGATGCTCCAGATACTCAACTAGTCTAAATAAGGTCAGTTTTATTGCTTCATTAATCAGAACAACAGTTTTCAGCTGTGCTAACATAATTGCAAAAGGGTTTTCTAATGATCAATTAGTCTTTTAAAATTATAAACTTGGATTGGCTAACACAATGTGCCATTGGAACACAGGAGTGATGGTTGCTGATAATGGGCCTCTGTAGGCCTATGTAGATATTCCATTAAACAAATCTGTTTCCAGCTACAATAGTCATTTAAAACATTAACAATGTCCACACTGTATTTCTGATCAATGTCATGTTATTTTAATGGACAAAAAAAAATAGCTTTTTTTCTTATACGGTGGGGAGAACAAGTATTTGATACACTGACGATTTTGCAGGTTTTCCCTACTTACAAAGCATGAAGAGGTCTGTAATTTGTATCATATGTACAATGCCTTGCGAAAGTATTCGGCCCCCTTGAACTTTGCGACTTTTTGCCACATTTCAGGCTTCAAACATAAAGATATAAAACTGTATTTTTTGTGAAGAATCAACAACAAGTGGGACACCATCATGAAGTGGAACGACATTTATTGGATATTTCAAACTTTTTTAACAAATCAAAAACTGAAAAATTGGGCGTGCAAAATTATTCAGCCCCTTTACTTTCAGTGCAGCAAACTCTCTCCAGAAGTTCAGTGAGGATCTCTGAATGATCCAATGTTGACCTAAATGACTAATGATGATAAATACAATCCACCTGTGTGTAATCAAGTCTCCGTATAAATGCACCTGCACTGTGATAGTCTCAGAAATCCGTGAAAAGCGCAGAGAGCATCATGAAGAACAAGGAACACACCAGGCAGGTCCGAGATACTGTTGTGAAGAAGTTTAAAGCCGGATTTGGATACAAAAAGATTTCCCAAGCTTTAAACATCCCAAGGAGCACAGTGCAAGCGATAATATTGAAATGGGAGGAGTAGTCTCCCCACTGTACATAGAGATAGCTCAAGGGAGGGGGGGGGGGTCTGCAGTCAGCACTGGCTTCTCTCAACAATATCTACGACCACAGTCCACCACTGGTTTAATGGACATCATTTATGTTTACTGGCAGACCCCCTTTCCCTTCACAAACATTTGTGTACACACTCACACTCACACTTGTGGGCACACACACACATACGCAGCGTGTACACATGCAAGGACACACACTCATGCATGCAGGCCTGCCTGGTATGACTTTATTCTCCCATTTCCCTGCCTGCTTCTGGTGGGTCATTAAACACTACCCAGAGTTCCCTTGCCATGACCCTCCTCGCCTCTTTCCTCACCTTCCCTCCCTCCCTCCCTCCCTCCCTCCCTCCCTCCCTCCCTCCCTCCCTCCCTCCCTCCCTCCCTCCCTCCCTCCCTCCCTCCCTCCCTCCCTCCATCTCCCTTTCCCGTTAGGCCAGGCAGAGTCCAGTGATCCATCTCTGAGACAGCAAGCAGGAGGCAGAGGAGAAAGGCAGTCGGATGTGTGTGTTCACATAAGTACGTGTTTTTGTGTGTGACGCTGCCGTTGAGTGTGTGCAGATCCCCTTAATTACCCCAATCGTAATGACATCGGGGGGGGGGGGTCAAGGGGTTGGTGGGGGGTAAATCTCCCTTCGACACAAAAGGATCAGAGATACATCGACATCATTAGCGTGGAAATAAGCTCCCCATTATAGCAGAGGAACAGAGTAGCAGCCACTCCACAGCCAGGGGATAGCCCCATCCCTCATCCCTTCCCGAAGGGAACCCGCTCAGACCTCTCCCCAGAGATGGTGCTCCGGGCCAGGGCTGAGCAGCAGGGAGGAGTGGCACAGCTGGTGAGCCGTCCAGGGGGATGAGAGTGCGTCTGAGCTTTTGACCCCCTACATCCCTCTGGGACTCAGCCTGTGGCTAGACTAATGCTAACGGAGGAGCGGGCTGGGTTTAAAATGTTAAGCCTCCCTGAGTGGAGACTCAAGAGCCCCCCACTGGTCCCAAATCCTCCCAGGAGAACTCTCTCCCAGTTTTTTTCATTTTTATTATTATTTATTTTTTAGCTTCCCTTCATCCACTATTTCCCCATGCTCCTTCTTGCTTCCTTTCTTTTCTCTTTGCTACTTCTCTCTCCTGTTCTCACTTCTCTCTCTTCACCCTGTACTGCTTCTCTCTCCTGTTCTTACTCCTCTCTCTTCACCCTGTGCTGCTTCTCTCTCCTGTTCTCTCTTCACCCTGTGCTGCTTCTCTCTCCTGTTCTCACTCCTCTCTTCACCCTGTGCTGCTTCTCTCTCCTGTTCTCACTCCTCTCTTCACCCTGTGCTGCTTCTCTCTCCTGTTCTCACTCCTCTCTTCACCCTGTGCTACTTCTCTCTGCTGTTCTCACTCCTCTCTCTTGTTCTCTCTTCACCCTGTTCGGCTTCTATCTCCTGTTCTTACTCCTCTCTCTTCACCCTGTGCTGCTTCTCTATCCTGTTCTCTCTTCACCCTGTGCTGCTACTCTCTCCTGTTCTCACTCCTCTCTTCACCCTGTGCTGCTTCTCTCTCCTGTTCTTACTCCTCTCTCTTCACCCGGTGCTGCTTCTCTCTCCTGTTCTCTATTCACCCTGTGCTGCATTTCTCTCCTGTTCTCACTCCCGCTCTTCACCCTGTGCTGCTTCTCGCTCCTGTTCTCACTCCTCTCTCTTCACACTGTGCTGCTTCTCTCTCGTTCTCACTCCTCTTTCTTCACCCTGTGCTGCTTCTCTCTCATTCTCACTCCTCTCTTCACCCTGTGCTGCTTCTCTCTCCTGTTCTCTCTTCACCCTGTGCTGCTTCTCTCTCCTGTTCTCACTCCTCTCTTCACCCTGTGCTGCTTCTCTCTCCTCTTCTCACTCCTCTCTCTTCACCCTGTGCTGCTTCTCTCTCCTGTTCTCACTCCTCTCTTCACCATGTGCTGCTTCTCTCTCATTCTCACTCCTTTTTTTCACCCTGTGCTGCTTCTCTCTCCTGTTCTCACTCCTCTCTTCACTATGTGCTTCTTCTCTCTCCTGTTCTCACTCCTCTCTCTTCACCCGGTGCTGCTTCTCTCTCGTTCTCACTCCTCTTTCTTCACCCTGTGCTGCTTCTCTCTCATTTTCACTCCTCTCTTCACCCTGTGCTGCTTCTCTCTCCTGTTCTCTCTTCACCCTGTGCTGCTTCTCTCTCCTGTTCTCACTCCTCTCTCTTCCCCTGTGCTTCTTCTCTCTCCTGTTTTCTCTTCAACATGTGCTGCTTCTCTCTCCTGTTCTCACTCCTCTCTCTTCACCCTGTGCTGATTCCCTCTCCTGTCCTCGTTCCTCTCTTCACCCTGTGCTGCTTCTCTCTCCTGTTCTCTCTTCACCATGTGCTGCTTCTCTCTCCTGTTCTTACTCCTCTCTCTTCACCCTGTGCTGCTTCTCTCTCCTGTTCTCTATTCACCCTGTGCTGCTTTTCTCTCCTATTCTCACTCCTCTCTTCACCCTGTGCTGCTTCTCTCTCCTGTTCTCTCTTCACCATGTGCTGCTTCTCTCTCCTGTTCTCACTCCTCTCTCTTCACCCTGTTCTGCTTCTCTCTCCTGTCCTCACTCCTCTCTTCACCCTGTGCTGCTTCTCTCTCCTGTTCTCTCTTCACCCTGTGCTGCTTCTCTCTCCTGTTCTCACTCCTCTCTCTTCCCCTGTGCTTCTTCTCTCTCCTGTTTTCTCTTCAACATGTGCTGCTTCTCTCTCCTGTTCTCACTCCTCTCTCTTCACCCTGTGCTGATTCCCTCTCCTGTCCTCGTTCCTCTCTTCACCCTGTGCTGCTTCTCTCTCCTGTTCTCTCTTCACCATGTGCTGCTTCTCTCTCCTGTTCTTACTCCTCTCTCTTCACCCTGTGCTGCTTCTCTCTCCTGTTCTCTATTCACCCTGTGCTGCTTTTCTCTCCTATTCTCACTCCTCTCTTCACCCTGTGCTGCTTCTCTCTCCTGTTCTCTCTTCACCATGTGCTGCTTCTCTCTCCTGTTCTCACTCCTCTCTCTTCACCCTGTTCTGCTTCTCTCTCCTGTCCTCACTCCTCTCTTCACCCTGTGCTGCTTCTCTCTCCTGTTCTCTCTTCACCCTGTGCTGCTTCTCTCTCCTGTTCTCTCTTCACCCTGTGCTGCTTCTCTCTCCTGTTCTCACTCCTTTCTTCACCCTGTGCTGCTTTTCTCTCCTGTTCTCTCTTCACCCTGTGCTGCTTCTCTCTCCTGTTCTCTCTTCACCCTGTGCTGCTTCTCTCTCCTGTTCTCACTCCTCTCTTCAGCCTGTGCTGCTTCTCTCTCATTCTCACTCCTTTCTTCACCCTGTGCTGCTTCTCTCTCCTGTTCTCACTCCTCTCTTCACCCTGTGCTGCTTCTCTCTCCTGTTCTCACTCCTTTCTTCACCCTGTGCTGCTTCTCTCTCCTGTTCTCACTCCTCTCTTCACCCTGTGCTGCTTCTCTCTCCTGTTCTCACTCCTTTCTTCACCCTGTGCTTCTTCTCTCTCCTGTTCTCACTCCTCTCTCTTCACCCTGTGCTGCTTCTCTCTCATTCTCACTCCTCTTTCTTCACCCTGTGCTGCTTCTCTCTCCTGTTCTCACTCCTCTCTTCAGCCTGTGCTGCTTCTCTCTCCTGTTCTCACTCCTCTCTTCACCCTGTGCTGCTTCTCTCTCCTGTTCTCACTCCTCTCTTCACCCTGTGCTGCTTCTCTCTCCTGTTCTCACTCCTCTCTTCAGCCTGTGCTGCTTCTCTCTCCTGTTCTCACTCCTCTCTCTTCACCTGGTGCTGCTTCTCTCTCATTCTCACTCCTCTTTCTTCACCCTGTGCTGCTTCTCTCTCATTTTCACTCCTCTCTTCACCCTGTGCTGCTTCTCTCTCCTGTTCTCTCTTCACCCTGTGCTGCTTCTCTCTCCTGTTCTCACTCCTCTCTTCACCCGGTGCTGCTTCTCTCTCCTGTTCTCTTGTCACCCTGTGCTGCTTCTCTTTCCTGTTCTCACTCCTCTCTCTTCACCCTCTGCTGCTTCTCTCTCCTGTTTTCACTCGTCTCTTCACACTGTGCTACTTCTCTCTCCTGTTCTCTCTTCACCCTGTGGTGCTTCTCTCTCCTGTTCTCTCTTCACCCTGTGCGGCTTCTCTCTCGTTCTCACTCCTCTTTCTTCACCCTGTGCTGCTTCTCTCTCCTCTTCTCTCTTCACCCTGTGCTGCTTCTCTCTCCTGTTCTCTCTTCACCCTGTGCTGCTTCTCTCTCCTGTTCTCACTCCTTTCTTCACACTGTGCTGCTTTTCTCTCCTGTTCTCACTCCTCTCTTCACCCTGTGCTGCTTCTCTCTCATTCTCACTCCTCTCTTCACCCTGTGCTGCTTCTCTCTCCTGTTCTCTCTTCACCCTGTGCTGCTTCTCTCTCCTGTTCTCTATTCACCCTGTGCTGCATTTCTCTCCTGTTCTCACTCCCTCTCTTCACCCTGTGTTGCTTCTCTCTCCTGTTCTCACTCCTCTCTCTTCACACTGTGCTGCTTCTCTCTCGTTCTCACTCCTCTTTCTTGACCCTGTGCTGCTTCTCTCTCATTCTCACTCCTCTCTTCACCCTGTGCTGCTTCTCTCTCCTGTTCTCTCTTCACCCTGTGCTGCTTCTCTCTCCTGTTCTCACTCCTCTCTTCACCCTGTGCTGCTTCTCTCTCCTGTTCTCACTCCTCTCTCTTCACCCTGTGCTGCCTCTCTCTCCTGTTCTCACTCCTCTCTTCACCCTGTGCTTCTTCTCTCTCCTGTGCTACTTCTCTCTCCTGTTCTCTCTTCACCCTGTGCTGCTACTCTCTCCTGTTCTCACTCCTCTCTTCACCCTGTGCTGCTTCTCTCTCCTGTTCTTACTCCTCTCTCTTCACCCGGTGCTGCTTCTCTCTCCTGTTCTCTATTCACCCTGTGCTGCATTTCTCTCCTGTTCTCACTCCCGCTCTTCACCCTGTGCTGCTTCTCTCTCCTGTTCTCACTCCTCTCTCTTCACACTGTGCTGCTTCTCTCTCGTTCTCACTCCTCTCTTCACCCTGTGCTACTTCTCTCTCCTGTGCTACTTCTCTCTCCTGTTCTCTCTTCACCCTGTGCTGCTACTCTCTCCTGCTCTCACTCCTCACTTCACCCTGTGCTGCTTCTCTCTCCTGTTCTTACTCCTCTCTCTTCACCCGGTGCTGCTTCTCTCTCCTGTTCTCTATTCACCCTGTGCTGCATTTCTCTCCTGTTCTCACTCCTATCTTCACCCTGTGCTGCTTCTCTCTCCTGTTCTCAATCCTCTCTTCACCCTGTGCTACTTCTCTCTCCTGTGCTACTTCTCTCTCCTGTTCTCTCTTCACCCTGTGCTGCTACTCTCTCCTGTTCTCACTCCTCTCTTCACCCTGTGCTGCTTCTCTCTCCTGTTCTTACTCCTCTCTCTTCACCCGGTGATGCTTCTCTCTCCTGTTCTCTATTCACCCTGTGCTGCATTTCTCTCCTGTTCTCACTCCCGCTCTTCACCCTGTGCTGCTTCTCTCTCGTTCTCACTCCTCTTTCTTCACCCTGTGCTGCTTCTCTCTCATTCTCACTCCTCTCTTCACCCTGTGCTGCTTCTCACTCCTGTTCTCTCTTCACCCTGTGCTGCTTCTCTCTCCTGTTCTCACTCCTCTCTTCACCCTGTGCTGCTTCTCTCTCCTCTTCTCACTCCTCTCTCTTCACCCTGTGCTGCTTCTCTCTCCTGTTCTCACTCCTCTCTTCACCCTGTGCTACTTCTCTCTCCTGTTCTCACTCCTCTCTCTTGTTCTCTCTTAACCCTGTGCTGCTTCTCTCTCCTGTTCTCACTCCTCTCTTCACACTGTGCTACTTCTCTCTCCTGTTCTCACTCCTCTCTCTTCACCCGGTGCTGCTTCTCTCTCGTTCTCACTCCTCTTTCTTCACCCTGTGCTGCTTCTCTCTCATTTTCACTCCTCTCTTCACCCTGTGCTGCTTCTCTCTCCTGTTCTCTCTTCACCCTGTGCTGCTACTCTCTCCTGCTCTCACTCCTCACTTCACCCTGTGCTGCTTCTCTCTCCTCTTCTCACTCCTCTCTCTTCACCCTGTGCTGCTTCTCTCTCCTGTTCTCACTCCTCTCTTCACCCTGTGCTACTTCTCTCTCCTGTTCTCACTCCTCTCTCTTGTTCTCTCTTAACCCTGTGCTGCTTCTCTCTCCTGTTCTCACTCCTCTCTTCACACTGTGCTACTTCTCTCTCCTGTTCTCACTCCTCTCTCTTCACCCGGTGCTGCTTCTCTCTCGTTCTCACTCCTCTTTCTTCACCCTGTGCTGCTTCTCTCTCATTTTCACTCCTTTCTTCACCCTGTGCTGCTTCTCTCTCCTGTTCTCACTCCTCTCTTCACCCTGTGCTGCTTCTCTCTCCTGTTCTCACTCCTTTCTTCACCCTGTGCTTCTTCTCTCTCCTGTTCTCACTCCTCTCTCTTCACCCTGTGCTGCTTCTCTCTCATTCTCACTCCTCTTTCTTCACCCTGTGCTGCTTCTCTCTCCTGTTCTCACTCCTCTCTTCAGCCTGTGCTGCTTCTCTCTCCTGTTCTCACTCCTCTCTTCACCCTGTGCTGCTTCTCTCTCCTGTTCTCACTCCTCTCTTCACCCTGTGCTGCTTCTCTCTCCTGTTCTCACTCCTCTCTTCAGCCTGTGCTGCTTCTCTCTCCTGTTCTCACTCCTCTCTCTTCACCTGGTGCTGCTTCTCTCTCATTCTCACTCCTCTTTCTTCACCCTGTGCTGCTTCTCTCTCATTTTCACTCCTCTCTTCACCCTGTGCTGCTTCTCTCTCCTGTTCTCTCTTCACCCTGTGCTGCTTCTCTCTCCTGTTCTCACTCCTCTCTTCACCCGGTGCTGCTTCTCTCTCCTGTTCTCTTGTCACCCTGTGCTGCTTCTCTTTCCTGTTCTCACTCCTCTCTCTTCACCCTCTGCTGCTTCTCTCTCCTGTTTTCACTCGTCTCTTCACACTGTGCTACTTCTCTCTCCTGTTCTCTCTTCACCCTGTGGTGCTTCTCTCTCCTGTTCTCTCTTCACCCTGTGCGGCTTCTCTCTCGTTCTCACTCCTCTTTCTTCACCCTGTGCTGCTTCTCTCTCCTCTTCTCTCTTCACCCTGTGCTGCTTCTCTCTCCTGTTCTCTCTTCACCCTGTGCTGCTTCTCTCTCCTGTTCTCACTCCTTTCTTCACACTGTGCTGCTTTTCTCTCCTGTTCTCACTCCTCTCTTCACCCTGTGCTGCTTCTCTCTCATTCTCACTCCTCTCTTCACCCTGTGCTGCTTCTCTCTCCTGTTCTCTCTTCACCCTGTGCTGCTTCTCTCTCCTGTTCTCTATTCACCCTGTGCTGCATTTCTCTCCTGTTCTCACTCCCTCTCTTCACCCTGTGTTGCTTCTCTCTCCTGTTCTCACTCCTCTCTCTTCACACTGTGCTGCTTCTCTCTCGTTCTCACTCCTCTTTCTTGACCCTGTGCTGCTTCTCTCTCATTCTCACTCCTCTCTTCACCCTGTGCTGCTTCTCTCTCCTGTTCTCTCTTCACCCTGTGCTGCTTCTCTCTCCTGTTCTCACTCCTCTCTTCACCCTGTGCTGCTTCTCTCTCCTGTTCTCACTCCTCTCTCTTCACCCTGTGCTGCCTCTCTCTCCTGTTCTCACTCCTCTCTTCACCCTGTGCTTCTTCTCTCTCCTGTGCTACTTCTCTCTCCTGTTCTCTCTTCACCCTGTGCTGCTACTCTCTCCTGTTCTCACTCCTCTCTTCACCCTGTGCTGCTTCTCTCTCCTGTTCTTACTCCTCTCTCTTCACCCGGTGCTGCTTCTCTCTCCTGTTCTCTATTCACCCTGTGCTGCATTTCTCTCCTGTTCTCACTCCCGCTCTTCACCCTGTGCTGCTTCTCTCTCCTGTTCTCACTCCTCTCTCTTCACACTGTGCTGCTTCTCTCTCGTTCTCACTCCTCTCTTCACCCTGTGCTACTTCTCTCTCCTGTGCTACTTCTCTCTCCTGTTCTCTCTTCACCCTGTGCTGCTACTCTCTCCTGCTCTCACTCCTCACTTCACCCTGTGCTGCTTCTCTCTCCTGTTCTTACTCCTCTCTCTTCACCCGGTGCTGCTTCTCTCTCCTGTTCTCTATTCACCCTGTGCTGCATTTCTCTCCTGTTCTCACTCCTATCTTCACCCTGTGCTGCTTCTCTCTCCTGTTCTCAATCCTCTCTTCACCCTGTGCTACTTCTCTCTCCTGTGCTACTTCTCTCTCCTGTTCTCTCTTCACCCTGTGCTGCTACTCTCTCCTGTTCTCACTCCTCTCTTCACCCTGTGCTGCTTCTCTCTCCTGTTCTTACTCCTCTCTCTTCACCCGGTGATGCTTCTCTCTCCTGTTCTCTATTCACCCTGTGCTGCATTTCTCTCCTGTTCTCACTCCCGCTCTTCACCCTGTGCTGCTTCTCTCTCGTTCTCACTCCTCTTTCTTCACCCTGTGCTGCTTCTCTCTCATTCTCACTCCTCTCTTCACCCTGTGCTGCTTCTCACTCCTGTTCTCTCTTCACCCTGTGCTGCTTCTCTCTCCTGTTCTCACTCCTCTCTTCACCCTGTGCTGCTTCTCTCTCCTCTTCTCACTCCTCTCTCTTCACCCTGTGCTGCTTCTCTCTCCTGTTCTCACTCCTCTCTTCACCCTGTGCTACTTCTCTCTCCTGTTCTCACTCCTCTCTCTTGTTCTCTCTTAACCCTGTGCTGCTTCTCTCTCCTGTTCTCACTCCTCTCTTCACACTGTGCTACTTCTCTCTCCTGTTCTCACTCCTCTCTCTTCACCCGGTGCTGCTTCTCTCTCGTTCTCACTCCTCTTTCTTCACCCTGTGCTGCTTCTCTCTCATTTTCACTCCTCTCTTCACCCTGTGCTGCTTCTCTCTCCTGTTCTCTCTTCACCCTGTGCTGCTTCTCTCTCCTGTTCTCACTCCTCTCTTCACCCGGTGCTGCTTCTCTCTCCTGTTCTCTTGTCACCCTGTGCTGCTTCTCTTTCCTGTTCTCACTCCTCTCTCTTCACCCTCTGCTGCTTCTCTCTCCTGTTCTCATTCGTCTCTTCACACTGTGCTACTTCTCTCTCCTGTTCTCTCTTCACCCTGTGCTGCTTCTCTCTCCTTTTCTCTCTTCACCCTGTGCGGCTTCTCTCTCGTTCTCACTCCTCTTTCTTCACCCTGTGCTGCTTCTCTCTCCTCTTCTCTCTTCACCCTGTGCTGCTTCTCTCTCCTGTTCTCTCTTCACCCTGTGCTGCTTTTCTCTCCTGTTCTCACTCCTTTCTTCATTCTGTGCTGCTTTTCTCTCCTGTTCTCACTCCTCTCTTCACCCTGTGCTGCTTCTCTCTCCTGTTCTCTCTTCACCCTGTGCTGCTTCTCTCTCCTGTTCTCTATTCACCCTGTGCTGCATTTCTCTCCTGTTCTCACTCCCTCTCTTCACCCTGTGTTGCTTCTCTCTCCTGTTCTCACTCCTCTCTCTTCACACTGTGCTGCTTCTCTCTCGTTCTCACTCCTCTTTCTTGACCCTGTGCTGCTTCTCTCTCATTCTCACTCCTCTCTTCACCCTGTGCTGCTTCTCTCTCCTGTTCTCTCTTCACCCTGTGCTGCTTCTCTCTCCTGTTCTTACTCCTCTCTTCACCCGGTGCTGCTTCTCTCTCCTGTTCTCTATTCACCCTGTGCTGCATTTCTCTCCTGTTCTCACTCCTATCTTCACCCTGTGCTGCTTCTCTCTCTGGTTCTCACTCCTCTCTTCACCCTGTGCTACTTCTCTCTCCTGTGCTACTTCTCTCTCCTGTTCTCTCTTCACCCTGTGCTGCTACTCTCTCCTGTTCTCACTCCTCTCTTCACCCTGTGCTGCTTCTCTCCTGTTCTTACTCCTCTCTCTTCACCCGGTGCTGCTTCTCTCTCCTGTTCTCTATTCACCCTGTGCTGCATTTCTCTCCTGTTCTCACTCCCGCTCTTCACCCTGTGCTGCTTCTCTCTCCTGTTCTCACTCCTCTCTCTTCACACTGTGCTGCTTCTCTCTCGTTCTCACTCCTCTTTCTTCACCCTGTGCTGCTTCTCTCTCATTCTCACTCCTCTCTTCACCCTGTGCTGCTTCTCACTCCTGTTCTCTCTTCACCCTGTGCTGCTTCTCTCTCCTGTTCTCACTCCTCTCTTCACCCTGTGCTGCTTCTCTCTCCTCTTCTCACTCCTCTCTCTTCACCCTGTGCTGCTTCTCTCTCCTGTTCTCACTCCTCTCTTCACCCTGTGCTACTTCTCTCTCCTGTTCTCACTCCTCTCTCTTGTTCTCTCTTAACCCTGTGCTGCTTCTCTCTCCTGTTCTCACTCCTCTCTTCACACTGTGCTACTTCTCTCTCCTGTTCTCACTCCTCTCTCTTCACCCGGTGCTGCTTCTCTCTCGTTCTCACTCCTCTTTCTTCACCCTGTGCTGCTTCTCTCTCATTTTCACTCCTCTCTTCACCCTGTGCTGCTTCTCTCTCCTGTTCTCTCTTCACCCTGTGCTGCTTCTCTCTCCTGTTCTCACTCCTCTCTTCACCCGGTGCTGCTTCTCTCTCCTGTTCTCTTGTCACCCTGTGCTGCTTCTCTTTCCTGTTCTCACTCCTCTCTCTTCACCCTCTGCTGCTTCTCTCTCCTGTTCTCATTCGTCTCTTCACACTGTGCTACTTCTCTCTCCTGTTCTCTCTTCACCCTGTGCTGCTTCTCTCTCCTGTTCTCTCTTCACCCTGTGCGGCTTCTCTCTCGTTCTCACTCCTCTTTCTTCACCCTGTGCTGCTTCTCTCTCCTCTTCTCTCTTCACCCTGTGCTGCTTCTCTCTCCTGTTCTCTCTTCACCCTGTGCTGCTTTTCTCTCCTGTTCTCACTCCTTTCTTCATTCTGTGCTGCTTTTCTCTCCTGTTCTCACTCCTCTCTTCACCCTGTGCTGCTTCTCTCTCCTGTTCTCTCTTCACCCTGTGCTGCTTCTCTCTCCTGTTCTCTATTCACCCTGTGCTGCATTTCTCTCCTGTTCTCACTCCCTCTCTTCACCCTGTGTTGCTTCTCTCTCCTGTTCTCACTCCTCTCTCTTCACACTGTGCTGCTTCTCTCTCGTTCTCACTCCTCTTTCTTGACCCTGTGCTGCTTCTCTCTCATTCTCACTCCTCTCTTCACCCTGTGCTGCTTCTCTCTCCTGTTCTCTCTTCACCCTGTGCTGCTTCTCTCTCCTGTTCTCACTCCTCTCTTCACCCTGTGCTGCTTCTCTCTCCTGTTCTCACTCCTCTCTCTTCACCCTGTGCTGCTTCTCTCTCCTGTTCTCACTCCTCTCTTCACCCTGTGCTGCTTCTCTCTCCTGTTCTCACTCCTCTCTTCACCCTGTGCTACTTCTCTCTCCTGTGCTACTTCTCTCTCCTGTTCTCTCTTCACCCTGTGCTGCTACTCTCTCCTGTTCTCACTCCTCTCTTCACCCTGTGCTGCTTCTCTCTCCTGTTCTTACTCCTCTCTCTTCACCCAGTGCTGCTTCTCTCTCCTGTTCTCTATTCACCCTGTGCTGCATTTCTCTCCTGTTCTCACTCCCGCTCTTCACCCTGTGCTGCTTCTCTCTCCTGTTCTCACTCTCTCTCTTCACACTGTGCTGCTTCTCTCTCGTTCTCACTACTCTTTCTTCACCCTGTGCTGCTTCTCTCTCATTCTCACTCCTCTCTTCACCCTGTGCTGCTTCTCTCTCCTCTTCTCACTCCTCTCTCTTCACCCTGTGCTGCTTCTCTCTCCTGTTCTCACTCCTCTCTCCTGTTCTCTCTTAACCCTGTGCTGCATTTCTCTCCTGTTCTCACTCCCTCTCTTCACCCTGTGTTGCTTCTCTCTCCTGTTCTCACTCCTCTCTCTTCACACTGTGCTGCTTCTCTCTCGTTCTCACTCCTCTTTCTTGACCCTGTGCTGCTTCTCTCTCATTCTCACTCCTCTCTTCACCCTGTGCTGCTTCTCTCTCCTGTTCTCTCTTCACCCTGTGCTGCTTCTCTCTCCTGTTCTTACTCCTCTCTCTTCACCCGGTGCTGCTTCTCTCTCCTGTTCTCTATTCACCCTGTGCTGCATTTCTCTCCTGTTCTCACTCCTATCTTCACCCTGTGCTGCTTCTCTCTCTGGTTCTCACTCCTCTCTTCACCCTGTGCTACTTCTCTCTCCTGTGCTACTTCTCTCTCCTGTTCTCTCTTCACCCTGTGCTGCTACTCT
This sequence comes from Oncorhynchus masou masou, assembly GCF_036934945.1. NCBI lineage: Eukaryota > Metazoa > Chordata > Actinopteri > Salmoniformes > Salmonidae > Oncorhynchus > Oncorhynchus masou. The sequence continues at coordinate 19,629,981 of NC_088240.1, read as the reverse complement.
CTCCTGTTCTCACTCCTCTCTTCACCCTGTGCTGCTTCTCTCTCCTGTTCTTACTCCTCTCTCTTCACCCGGTGCTGCTTCTCTCTCCTGTTCTCTATTCACCCTGTGCTGCATTTCTCTCCTGTTCTCACTCCCGCTCTTCACCCTGTGCTGCTTCTCGCTCCTGTTCTCACTCCTCTCTCTTCACACTGTGCTGCTTCTCTCTCGTTCTCACTCCTCTTTCTTCACCCTGTGCTGCTTCTCTCTCATTCTCACTCCTCTCTTCACCCTGTGCTGCTTCTCACTCCTGTTCTCTCTTCACCCTGTGCTGCTTCTCTCTCCTGTTCTCACTCCTCTCTTCACCCTGTGCTGCTTCTCTCTCCTCTTCTCACTCCTCTCTCTTCACCCTGTGCTGCTTCTCTCTCCTGTTCTCACTCCTCTCTTCACCCTGTGCTACTTCTCTCTCCTGTTCTCACTCCTCTCTCTTGTTCTCTCTTAACCCTGTGCTGCTTCTCTCTCCTGTTCTCACTCCTCTCTTCACACTGTGCTACTTCTCTCTCCTGTTCTCACTCCTCTCTCTTCACCCGGTGCTGCTTCTCTCTCGTTCTCACTCCTCTTTCTTCACCCTGTGCTGCTTCTCTCTCATTTTCACTCCTCTCTTCACCCTGTGCTGCTTCTCTCTCCTGTTCTCTCTTCACCCTGTGCTGCTTCTCTCTCCTGTTCTCACTCCTCTCTTCACCCGGTGCTGCTTCTCTCTCCTGTTCTCTTGTCACCCTGTGCTGCTTCTCTTTCCTGTTCTCACTCCTCTCTCTTCACCCTCTGCTGCTTCTCTCTCCTGTTCTCATTCGTCTCTTCACACTGTGCTACTTCTCTCTCCTGTTCTCTCTTCACCCTGTGCTGCTTCTCTCTCCTGTTCTCTCTTCACCCTGTGCGGCTTCTCTCTCGTTCTCACTCCTCTTTCTTCACCCTGTGCTGCTTCTCTCTCCTCTTCTCTCTTCACCCTGTGCTGCTTCTCTCTCCTGTTCTCTCTTCACCCTGTGCTGCTTTTCTCTCCTGTTCTCACTCCTTTCTTCATTCTGTGCTGCTTTTCTCTCCTGTTCTCACTCCTCTCTTCACCCTGTGCTGCTTCTCTCTCCTGTTCTCTCTTCACCCTGTGCTGCTTCTCTCTCCTGTTCTCTATTCACCCTGTGCTGCATTTCTCTCCTGTTCTCACTCCCTCTCTTCACCCTGTGTTGCTTCTCTCTCCTGTTCTCACTCCTCTCTCTTCACACTGTGCTGCTTCTCTCTCGTTCTCACTCCTCTTTCTTGACCCTGTGCTGCTTCTCTCTCATTCTCACTCCTCTCTTCACCCTGTGCTGCTTCTCTCTCCTGTTCTCTCTTCACCCTGTGCTGCTTCTCTCTCACTGTGTGCTCTTCTCTCTCCTGTTCTCACTCCTCTCTTCACCCTGTGCTGCTTCTCTCTCCTGTTCTCACTCCTCTCTCTTCACCCTGTGCTGCTTCTCTCTCCTGTTCTCACTCCTCTCTTCACCCTGTGCTGCTTCTCTCTCCTGTTCTCACTCCTCTCTTCACCCTGTGCTACTTCTCTCTCCTGTGCTACTTCTCTCTCCTGTTCTCTCTTCACCCTGTGCTGCTACTCTCTCCTGTTCTCACTCCTCTCTTCACCCTGTGCTGCTTCTCTCTCCTGTTCTTACTCCTCTCTCTTCACCCAGTGCTGCTTCTCTCTCCTGTTCTCTATTCACCCTGTGCTGCATTTCTCTCCTGTTCTCACTCCCGCTCTTCACCCTGTGCTGCTTCTCTCTCCTGTTCTCACTCCTCTCTCTTCACACTGTGCTGCTTCTCTCTCGTTCTCACTACTCTTTCTTCACCCTGTGCTGCTTCTCTCTCATTCTCACTCCTCTCTTCACCCTGTGCTGCTTCTCTCTCCTCTTCTCACTCCTCTCTCTTCACCCTGTGCTGCTTCTCTCTCCTGTTCTCACTCCTCTCTCCTGTTCTCTCTTAACCCTGTGCTGCTTTTCTCTCCTGTTCTCACTCCTCTCTTCACACTGTGCTACTTCTCTCTCCTGTTCTCACTCCTCTCTCTTGTTCTCTCTTCACCCTGTGCTTCTTCTCTCTCCTGTTTTCTCTTCAACATGTGCTGCTTCTCTCTAATGTTCTGACTCCTCTCTCTTCACCCTGTGCTGCTTCTCTCTCCTGTTCTCTCTTCACCCTGTGCTGCTTCTCTCTCCTGTTCTCACTCCTCTCTTCACCCGGTGCTGCTTCTCTCTCCTGTTCTCTTGTCACCCTGTGCTGCTTCTCTTTCCTGTTCTCACTCCTCTCTCTTCACCCTCTGCTGCTTTTCTCTCGTTCTCACTCCTCTCTTCAGCCTGTGCTGCTTCTCTCTCCTGTTCTCTCTTCACCCTGTGCGGCTTCTCTCTCGTTCTCACTCCTCTTTCTTCACCCTGTGCTGCTTCTCTCTCCTCTTCTCTCTTCACCCTGTGCTGCTTCTCTCTCCTGTTCTCTCTTCACCCTGTGCTGCTTTTCTCTCCTGTTCTCACTCCTTTCTTCATTCTGTGCTGCTTTTCTCTCCTGTTCTAACTCCTCTCTTCACCCTGTGCTGCTTCTCTCTCCTGTTCTCTCTTCACCCTGTGCTGCTTCTCTCTCCTGTTCTCTATTCACCCTGTGCTGCATTTCTCTCCTGTTCTCACTCCCTCTCTTCACCCTGTGTTGCTTCTCTCTCCTGTTCTCACTCCTCTCTCTTCACACTGTGCTGCTTCTCTCTCGTTCTCACTCCTCTTTCTTGACCCTGTGCTGCTTCTCTCTCATTCTCACTCCTCTCTTCACCCTGTGCTGCTTCTCTCTCCTGTTCTCTCTTCACCCTGTGCTGCTTCTCTCTCCTGTTCTCACTCCTCTCTTCACCCTGTGCTGCTTCTCTCTCCTGTTCTCACTCCTCTCTCTTCACCCTGTGCTGCTTCTCTCTCCTGTTCTCACTCCTCTCTTCACCCTGTGCTACTTCTCTCTCCTGTGCTACTTCTCTCTCCTGTTCTCTCTTCACCCTGTGCTGCTACTCTCTCCTGTTCTCACTCCTCTCTTCACCCTGTGCTGCTTCTCTCTCCTGTTCTTACTCCTCTCTCTTCACCCAGTGCTGCTTCTCTCTCCTGTTCTCTATTCACCCTGTGCTGCATTTCTCTCCTGTTCTCACTCCCGCTCTTCACCCTGTGCTGCTTCTCTCTCCTGTTCTCACTCCTCTCTCTTCACACTGTGCTGCTTCTCTCTCGTTCTCACTACTCTTTCTTCACCCTGTGCTGCTTCTCTCTCGTTCTCACTCCTCTTTCTTCACCCTGTGCTGCTTCTCTCTCATTCTCACTCCTCTCTTCACCCTGTGCTGCTTCTCACTCCTGTTCTCTCTTCACCCTGTGCTGCTTCTCTCTCCTGTTCTCACTCCTCTCTTCACCCTGTGCTGCTTCTCTCTCCTCTTCTCACTCCTCTCTCTTCACCCTGTGCTGCTTCTCTCTCCTGTTCTCACTCCTCTCTTCACCCTGTGCTACTTCTCTCTCCTGTTCTCACTCCTCTCTCTTGTTCTCTCTTAACCCTGTGCTGCTTCTCTCTCCTGTTCTCACTCCTCTCTTCACACTGTGCTACTTCTCTCTCCTGTTCTCACTCCTCTCTCTTCACCCGGTGCTGCTTCTCTCTCGTTCTCACTCCTCTTTCTTCACCCTGTGCTGCTTCTCTCTCATTTTCACTCCTCTCTTCACCCTGTGCTGCTTCTCTCTCCTGTTCTCTCTTCACCCTGTGCTGCTTCTCTCTCCTGTTCTCACTCCTCTCTTCACCCGGTGCTGCTTCTCTCTCCTGTTCTCTTGTCACCCTGTGCTGCTTCTCTTTCCTGTTCTCACTCCTCTCTCTTCACCCTCTGCTGCTTCTCTCTCCTGTTCTCATTCGTCTCTTCACACTGTGCTACTTCTCTCTCCTGTTCTCTCTTCACCCTGTGCTGCTTCTCTCTCCTGTTCTCTCTTCACCCTGTGCGGCTTCTCTCTCGTTCTCACTCCTCTTTCTTCACCCTGTGCTGCTTCTCTCTCCTCTTCTCTCTTCACCCTGTGCTGCTTCTCTCTCCTGTTCTCTCTTCACCCTGTGCTGCTTTTCTCTCCTGTTCTCACTCCTTTCTTCATTCTGTGCTGCTTTTCTCTCCTGTTCTCACTCCTCTCTTCACCCTGTGCTGCTTCTCTCTCCTGTTCTCTCTTCACCCTGTGCTGCTTCTCTCTCCTGTTCTCTATTCACCCTGTGCTGCATTTCTCTCCTGTTCTCACTCCCTCTCTTCACCCTGTGTTGCTTCTCTCTCCTGTTCTCACTCCTCTCTCTTCACACTGTGCTGCTTCTCTCTCGTTCTCACTCCTCTTTCTTGACCCTGTGCTGCTTCTCTCTCATTCTCACTCCTCTCTTCACCCTGTGCTGCTTCTCTCTCCTGTTCTCTCTTCACCCTGTGCTGCTTCTCTCTCCTGTTCTCACTCCTCTCTTCACCCTGTGCTGCTTCTCTCTCCTGTTCTCACTCCTCTCTCTTCACCCTGTGCTGCTTCTCTCTCCTGTTCTCACTCCTCTCTTCACCCTGTGCTGCTTCTCTCTCCTGTTCTCACTCCTCTCTTCACCCTGTGCTACTTCTCTCTCCTGTGCTACTTCTCTCTCCTGTTCTCTCTTCACCCTGTGCTGCTACTCTCTCCTGTTCTCACTCCTCTCTTCACCCTGTGCTGCTTCTCTCTCCTGTTCTTACTCCTCTCTCTTCACCCAGTGCTGCTTCTCTCTCCTGTTCTCTATTCACCCTGTGCTGCATTTCTCTCCTGTTCTCACTCCCGCTCTTCACCCTGTGCTGCTTCTCTCTCCTGTTCTCACTCCTCTCTCTTCACACTGTGCTGCTTCTCTCTCGTTCTCACTACTCTTTCTTCACCCTGTGCTGCTTCTCTCTCATTCTCACTCCTCTCTTCACCCTGTGCTGCTTCTCTCTCCTCTTCTCACTCCTCTCTCTTCACCCTGTGCTGCTTCTCTCTCCTGTTCTCACTCCTCTCTCCTGTTCTCTCTTAACCCTGTGCTGCTTTTCTCTCCTGTTCTCACTCCTCTCTTCACACTGTGCTACTTCTCTCTCCTGTTCTCACTCCTCTCTCTTGTTCTCTCTTCACCCTGTGCTTCTTCTCTCTCCTGTTTTCTCTTCAACATGTGCTGCTTCTCTCTAATGTTCTGACTCCTCTCTCTTCACCCTGTGCTGATTACCTCTCCTGTTCTCGCTCCTCTCTTCACCCTGTGCTGCTTTTCTCTCCTGTTCTCTCTTCACCCTGTGCTGCATCTCTCTCCTGTTCTCACTCCTCTCTCTTCACCCTGTTCTGCTTCTCTCTCCTGTTCTCTCTTCACCCTGTGCTGCTTCTCTCTCCTGTTCTCACTCCTCTCTTCACCCTGTGCTGCTTCTCTCTCCTGTTCTCACTCCTCTCTTCACCCTGTGCTGCTTCTCTCTCCTGTTCTCACTCCTCTCTTCACCCTGTGCTGCTTCTCTCTCCTGTTCTTACTCCTCTCTCTTCACCCTGTGCTGCTTCTCTCTCCTGTTCTCACTGCTCTCTTCACCCTGTGCTGCTTCTCTCTCCTGTTCTCACTCGTCTCTTCACACTGTGCTACTTCTCTCTCCTGTTCTCTCTTCACCCTGTGCTGCTTCTCTCTCCTGTTCTCTCTTCACCCTGTGCGGCTTCTCTCTCGTTCTCACTCCTCTTTCTTCTCCCTGTGCTGCTTCTCTCTCCTCTTCTCTCTTCACCCTGTACTGCTTCTCTCTCCTGTTCTCTCTTCACCCTGTGCTGCTTCTCTCTCCTGTTCTCACTCCTCTCTTCACCCGGTGCTGCTTCTCTCTCCTGTTCTCTTGTCACCCTGTGCTGCTTCTCTTTCCTGTTCTCACTCCTCTCTCTTCACCCTCTGCTGCTTTTCTCTCGTTCTCACTCCTCTCTTCAGCCTGTGCTGCTTCTCTCTCCTGTTCTCTCTTCACCCTGTGCGGCTTCTCTCTCGTTCTCACTCCTCTTTCTTCACCCTGTGCTGCTTCTCTCTCCTCTTCTCTCTTCACCCTGTGCTGCTTCTCTCTCCTGTTCTCTCTTCACCCTGTGCTGCTTCTCTCTCATTCTCACTCCTCTCTTCACCCTGTGCTGCTTCTCTCTCCTGTTCTCTCTTCACCCTGTGCTGCTTCTCTCTCCTGTTCTCACTCCTCTCTTCACCCTGTGCTGCTTCTCTCTCCTGTTCTCACTCCTCTCTCTTCACCCTGTGCTGCTTCTCTCTCCTGTTCTCACTCCTCTCTTCACCCTGTGCTGCTTCTCTCTCCTGTTCTCACTCCTCTCTTCACCCTGTGCTACTTCTCTCTCCTGTGCTACTTCTCTCTCCTGTTCTCTCTTCACCCTGTGCTGCTACTCTCTCCTGTTCTCACTCCTCTCTTCACCCTGTGCTGCTTCTCTCTCCTGTTCTTACTCCTCTCTCTTCACCCAGTGCTGCTTCTCTCTCCTGTTCTCTATTCACCCTGTGCTGCATTTCTCTCCTGTTCTCACTCCCGCTCTTCACCCTGTGCTGCTTCTCTCTCCTGTTCTCACTCCTCTCTCTTCACACTGTGCTGCTTCTCTCTCGTTCTCACTACTCTTTCTTCACCCTGTGCTGCTTCTCTCTCATTCTCACTCCTCTCTTCACCCTGTGCTGCTTCTCTCTCCTCTTCTCACTCCTCTCTCTTCACCCTGTGCTGCTTCTCTCTCCTGTTCTCACTCCTCTCTCCTGTTCTCTCTTAACCCTGTGCTGCTTTTCTCTCCTGTTCTCACTCCTCTCTTCACACTGTGCTACTTCTCTCTCCTGTTCTCACTCCTCTCTCTTGTTCTCTCTTCACCCTGTGCTTCTTCTCTCTCCTGTTTTCTCTTCAACATGTGCTGCTTCTCTCTAATGTTCTGACTCCTCTCTCTTCACCCTGTGCTGATTACCTCTCCTGTTCTCGCTCCTCTCTTCACCCTGTGCTGCTTTTCTCTCCTGTTCTCTCTTCACCCTGTGCTGCATCTCTCTCCTGTTCTCACTCCTCTCTCTTCACCCTGTGCTGCTTCTCTCTCCTGTTCTCTCTTCACCCTGTGCTGCTTCTCTCTCCTGTTCTCACTCCTCTCTTCACCCTGTGCTGCTTCTCTCTCCTGTTCTCACTCCTCTCTTCACCCTGTGCTGCTTCTCTCTCCTGTTCTCACTCCTCTCTTCACCCTGTGCTGCTTCTCTCTCCTGTTCTTACTCCTCTCTCTTCACCCTGTGCTGCTTCTCTCTCCTGTTCTCACTGCTCTCTTCACCCTGTGCTGCTTCTCTCTCCTGTTCTCACTCGTCTCTTCACACTGTGCTACTTCTCTCTCCTGTTCTCTGTTTACCCTGTGCTGCTTCTCTCTCCTGTTCTCTCTTCACCCTGTGCGGCTTCTCTCTCGTTCTCACTCCTCTTTCTTCTCCCTGTGCTGCTTCTCTCTCCTCTTCTCTCTTCACCCTGTACTGCTTCTCTCTCCTGTTCTCTCTTCACCCTGTGCTGCTTCTCTCTCCTGTTCTCACTCCTCTCTTCACCCGGTGCTGCTTCTCTCTCCTGTTCTCTTGTCACCCTGTGCTGCTTCTCTTTCCTGTTCTCACTCCTCTCTCTTCACCCTCTGCTGCTTTTCTCTCGTTCTCACTCCTCTCTTCACCCTGTGCTGCTTCTCTCTCCTGTTGTCACTCCTCTCTTCACCCTGTGCTGCTTCTCTCTCATTCTCACTCCTTTTTTTCACCCTGTGCTGCTTCTCTCTCCTGTTCTCACTCCTCTCTTCACCTTGTGCTTCTTCTCTCTCCTGTTCTCACTCCTCTCTCTTCACCCTGTGCTGCTTCTCTCTCATTTTCACTCCTCTCTTCACCCTGTGCTGCTTCTCTCTCCTGTTCTCTCTTCACCCTGTGCTGCTTCTCTCTCCTGTTCTCACTCCTCTCTCTTCCCCTGTGCTTCTTCTCTCTCCTGTTTTCTCTTCAACATGTGCTGCTTCTCTCTCCTGTTCTCACTCCTCTCTCTTCACCCTGTGCTGATTCCCTCTCCTGTCCTCGTTCCTCTCTTCACCCTGTGCTGCTTCTCTCTCCTGTTCTCTCTTCACCATGTGCTGCTTCTCTCTCCTGTTCTCTATTCACCCTGTGCTGCATTTCTCTCCTATTCTCATTCCTCTCTTCACCCTGTGCTGCTTCTCTCTCCTGTTCTCTCTTCACCATGTGCTGCTTCTCTCTCCTGTTCTCACTCCTCTCTCTTCACCCTGTTCTGCTTCTCTCTCCTGTCCTCACTCCTCTCTTCACCCTGTGCTGCTTCTCTCTCCTGTTCTCTCTTCACCCTGTGCTGCTTCTATCTCCTGTTCTCTATTCACCCTGTGCTGCATTTCTCTCCTGTTCTCACTCCCTCTCTTCACCCTGTGCGGCTTCTCTCTCCTCGTCTCTCTTCACCCTGTGCTGCTTCTCTCTCCTGTTCTCTCTTCACCCTGTGCTTCTTCTCTCTCCTGTTATCACTCCTTTCTTCACCCTGTGCTGCTTTTCTCTCCTGTTCTCACTCCTCTCTTCACCCTGTGCTGCTTCTCTCTCCTGTTATCACTCCTTTCTTCACCCTGTGCTGCTTCTCTCTCCTGTTCTCACTCCTCTCTCTTCACCCGGTGCTGCTTCTCTCTCGTTCTCACTCCTCTCTCTTCACCCTGTGCTGCTTCTCTCTCCTGTTCTCACTCCTCTCTCTTCACCCGGTGCTGCTTCTCTCTCGTTCTCACTCCTCTTTCTTCACCCTGTGCTGCTTCTCTCTCATTTTCACTCCTCTCTTCACCCTGTGCTGCTTCTCTCTCCTGTTCTCACTCCTCTCTTCAGCCTGTGCTGCTTCTCTCTCCTGTTCTCACTCCTCTCTCTTCACCCTGTGCTGCTTCTCTCTCATTTTCACTCCTCTCTTCACCCTGTGCTGCTTCTCTCTCCTGTTCTCACTCCTCTTTCTTCACCCTGTGCTGCTTCTCTCTCATTTTCACTCCTCTCTTCACCCTGTGCTGCTTCTCTCTCCTGTTCTCTCTTCACCCTGTGCTGCTTCTCTCTCCTGTTCTCACTCCTCTCTCTTCACCCTGTTCTGCTTCTCTCTCATGTCCTCACTCCTCTCTTCACCCTGTGCTGCTTCTCTCTCCTGTTCTCTCTTCACCGTGTGCTGCTTCTCTCTCCTGTTCTCACTCCTCTCTCTTCACCCTGTTCTGCTTCTCTCTCCTGTTCTCACTACTCTCTCTTCACCCTCTGCGGCTTCTCTCTCCTCTTCTCTCTTCACCCTGTCCTGCTTCTCTCTCCTGTTCTCTCTTCACCCTGTGCTGCTTCTCTCTCCTGTTCTCACTCCTTTCTTCACCCTGTGCTGCTTTTCTCTCCTGTTCTCACTCCTCTCTTCACCCTGTGCTGTCTCTCTCTCCTGTTCTCACTCCTCTCTTCACCCTGTGCTAATTCTCTCTCCTGTTCTCTTTTCACCCTGTGCTGCTTCTCTTTCCTGTTCTCACTCCTTTCTCTTCACCCTCTGCTGCTTTTCTCTCGTTCTCACTCCTCTCTTCACCCTGTGCTGCTTCTCTCTCATTCTCACTCCTTTCTTCACCCTGTGCTGCTTCTCTCTCCTGTTGTCACTCCTCTCTTCACCCTGTGCTGCTTCTCTCTCATTCTCACTCCTTTCTTCACCCTGTGCTGCTTCTCTCTCCTGTTCTCACTCCTCTCTTCACCCTGTGCTTCTTCTCTCTCCTGTTCTCACTCCTCTCTCTTCACCCGGTGCTGCTTCTCTCTCGTTCTCACTTCTCTTTCTTCACCCTGTGCTGCTTCTCTCTCATTTTCACTCCTCTCTTCACCCTGTGCTGCTTCTCTCTCCTGTTCTCTCTTCACCCTGTGCTGCTTCTCTCCTGTTCTCACTCCTCTCTCTTCCCCTGTGCTTCTTCTCTCTCCTGTTTTCTCTTCAACATGTGCTGCTTCTCTCTCCTGTTCTCACTCCTCTCTCTTCACCCTGTGCTGATTCCCTCTCCTGTCCTCACTCCTCTCTTCACCCTGTGCTGCTTCTCTCTCCTGTTCTCTCTTCACCGTGTGCTGCTTCTCTCTCCTGTTCTCACTCCTCTCTCTTCACCCTGTGCTGCTACTCTCTCGTTCTCACTCCTCTCTTCACCCCATGCTGCTCCTCTCTCTTGTTCTCTCTTCACCCTGTGCTGAATCCCTCTCCTGTCCTCACTCCTCTCTTCACCCTGTGCTGCTCCTCTCTGCTCTTCTCTCTTCACCCTGTGCTGCTTCTCTCTCATGTTCTCTCTTCACCCTGTGCTGCTTCTCTCCTGTTCTCTCTTCACCCTGTTCTGCTTCTCTCTCCTGTTCTCACTCCTCTCTTCACCCTGTGCTGCTTCTCTCTCCTGTTCTCACTCCTCTCTTCACCCGGTGCTGCTCCTCTCTCCTGTTCTTTTTTCACCCTGTGCTGCTTCTCTCTCCTGTTCTCTCTTCACCCTGTGCTGCTTCTCTCCTGTTCTCTCTTCACCCTGTTCTGCTTCTCTCTCCTGTCCTCACTCCTCTCTTCACACTGTGCTGCTTCTCTCTTCTGTTCTCACTCCTCTCTTCACCCGGTGCTGCTCCTTTCTCCTGTTCTCTTTTCACCCTGTGCTGCTTCTCTCTCCTGTTCTCACTCCTCTCTTCACCCTGTGCTGCTTCTCTCTCCTGTTCTCTCTTCACCCCGTGCTGCTTCTCTCTCCTGTTCTCACTCCTCTTTCTTCACCCTGTGCTGCTTCTCTCTCATGTGCTGCTTCTCTCTCATTCTCACTCCTCTCTCTGCACCCTGTGCTGCTTCTCTCTCCTGTTCTCTCTTCACCCTTTGCTGCTTCTCTCTCCTGTTCTCACTCCTCTCTTTCACCCTGTGCTGATTCCCTCTCCTGTGCTCACTCCTCTCTTCACCCTGTGCTGCTTCTATCTCCTGTCCTCACTTCACCATGTGCTGCTTCTCTCTCCTGTTCTCTCTTCATCCTGTGTTGCTTCTCTCTCCTCTTCTCTCTTCACCCTGTGCTGCTTCTCTCTCCTGTCCTCACTTCACCTTGTGCTGCTTCTCTCTCCTGTTCTCTCTTCACCCTGTGCTGCTTCTATCTCCTCTTCTCTCTTCACCCTGTGCTGCTTCTCTCCTGTTCTCTCTTCACCCTGTTCTGCTTCTCTCTCCTGTCCTCACTCCTCTCTTCACACTGTGCTGCTTCTCTCTCCTGTTCTCACTCCTCTCTTCACCCTGTGCTGCTTCTCTCTCCTGTTCTCTCTTCACCCCGTGCTGCTTCTCTCTCCTGTTCTCACTCCTCTTTCTTCACCTTGTGCTGCTTCTCTCTCATGTGCTGCTTCTCTCTCATTCTCACTCCTCTCTCTGCACCCTGTGCTGCTTCTCTCTCCTGTTCTCTCTTCACCCTTTGCTGCTTCTCTCTCCTGTTCTCACTCCTCTCTCTTCACCCTGTGCTGATTCCCTCTCCTGTGCTCACTCCTCTCTTCACCCTGTGCTGCTTCTATCTCCTGTCCTCACTTCACCATGTGCTGCTTCTCTCTCCTGTTCTCTCTTCATCCTGTGTTGCTTCTCTCTCCTCTTCTCTCTTCACCCTGTGCTGCTTCTCTCTCCTGTCCTCACTTCACCTTGTGCTGCTTCTCTCTCCTGTTCTCTCTTCACCCTGTGCTGCTTCTCCCTCCTGTCCTCGCTCCTCTCTTCACCCTGTGCTGCTTCTCTCTCCTGTTCTCTCTTCACCCTGTGCTGCTTCTCTCTCCTGTTCTCACTCCTCTCTTCACCCTCTCTCCTGTTCTCTCTTTACCCTGTGCTGCTTCTCTCTCCTGTTCTCACTCCTCTCTTCACCCTGTGTTGCTTCTCTCTCCTGTTCTCACTCCTCTCTTCACCCTCTCTCCTGTTCTCTCTTTACCCTGTGCTGCTTCTCTCTCCTGTTCTCACTCCTCTCTTCACCCTGTGTTGCTTCTCTCTCCTGTTCTCACTCCTCTCTTCACCATCTCTCCTGTTCTCTCTTTACCCTGTGCTGCTTCTCTCTCCTGTTCTCACTCCTCTCTTCACCCTGTGCTGCTTCTCTCTCCTGTTCTCACGCCTCTCTTCACCCCGTGCTGCTCCTCTCTCCTGTTCTCTTTTCACCCTGTGCTGCTTCTCTCTCCTGTTCTCTCTTCACCCTGTGCTGCTCCTCTCTCCTGTTCTCACTCCTCTCTTCACCCGGTGCTGCTTCTCTCTCCCGTTCTCTCTTCACCCTGTGCTGCTTCTCTCTCCTGTTCTCTCTTCACCCTGTGCTGCTTCTCTCTCCTGTTCTCACTCCTCTCTCTTCCCCTGTGCTGATTCCCTCTCCTGTGCTCACTCCTCTCTTCACCCTGTGCTGCTTCTCTCTCCTGTTCTCTCTTCACCCTGTGCTGCTTCTCTCTCCTGTTCTCACTCCTCTCTTCACCCGGTGCTGCTTCTCTCTCCTGTTCTCTTGTCACCCTGTGCTGCTTCTCTTTCCTGTTCTCACTCCTCTCTCTTCACCCTCTGCTGCTTCTCATACCTGTTCTCATTCGTCTCTTCACACTGTGCTACTTCTCTCTCCTGTTCTCTCTTCACCCTGTGCTGCTTCTCTCTCCTGTTCTCTCTTCACCCTGTGCGGCTTCTCTCTCGTTCTCACTCCTCTTTCTTCACCCTGTGCTGCTTCTCTCTCCTCTTCTCTCTTCACCCTGTGCTGCTTCTCTCTCCTGTTCTCTCTTCACCCTGTGCTGCTTTTCTCTCCTGTTCTCACTCCTTTCTTCATTCTGTGCTGCTTTTCTCTCCTGTTCTCACTCCTCTCTTCACCCTGTGCTGCTTCTCTCTCCTGTTCTCTCTTCACCCTGTGCTGCTTCTCTCTCCTGTTCTCTATTCACCCTGTGCTGCATTTCTCTCCTGTTCTCACTCCCTCTCTTCACCCTGCGTTGCTTCTCTCTCCTGTTCTCACTCCTCTCTCTTCACACTGTGCTGCTTCTCTCTCGTTCTCACTCCTCTTTCTTGACCCTGTGCTGCTTCTCTCTCATTCTCACTCCTCTCTTCACCCTGTGCTGCTTCTCTCTCCTGTTCTCTCTTCACCCTGTGCTGCTTCTCTCTCCTGTTCTCACTCCTCTCTTCACCCTGTGCTGCTTCTCTATCCTGTTCTCACTCCTCTCTTCACCCTGTGCTACTTCTCTCTCCTGTGCTACTTCTCTCTCCTGTTCTCTCTTCACCCTGTGCTGCTACTCTCTCCTGTTCTCACTCCTCTCTTCACCCTGTGCTGCTTCTCTCTCCTGTTCTTACTCCTCTCTCTTCACCCAGTGCTGCTTCTCTCTCCTGTTCTCTATTCACCCTGTGCTGCATTTCTCTCCTGTTCTCACTCCCGCTCTTCACCCTGTGCTGCTTCTCTCTCCTGTTGTCACTCCTCTCTCTTCACACTGTGCTGCTTCTCTCTCGTTCTCACTACTCTTTCTTCACCCTGTGCTGCTTCTCTCTCATTCTCACTCCTCTCTTCACCCTGTGCTGCTTCTCTCTCCTGTTCTCTCTTCACCCTGTGCTGCTTCTCTCTCCTGTTCTCACTCCTCTCTTCACCCTGTGCTGCTTCTCTCTCCTCTTCTCACTCCTCTCTCTTCACCCTGTGCTGCTTCTCTCTCCTGTTCTCACTCCTCTCTTCACACTGTGCTACTTCTCTCTCCTGTTCTCACTCCTCTCTCTTGTTCTCTCTTCACCCTGTGCTTCTTCTCTCTCCTGTTTTCTCTTCAACATGTGCTGCTTCTCTCTAATGTTCTGACTCCTCTCTCTTCACCCTGTGCTGATTACCTCTCCTGTTCTCGCTCCTCTCTTCGCCCTGTGCTGCTTCTCACTCCTGTTCTCACTCCTCTTTTCACCCTGTGCTGCTTCTCTCTCCTGTTCTCACTCCTCTCTTCACCCTGTGCTGCTTCTCTCTCCTGTTCTCACTCCTCTCTTCACCCTGTGCTGCTTCTCTCTCCTGTTCTTACTCCTCTCTCTTCACCCTGTGCTGCTTCTCTCTCCTGTTCTCACTGCTCTCTTCACCCTGTGCTGCTTCTCTCTCCTGTTCTCACTCGTCTCTTCACACTGTGCTACTTCTCTCTCCTGTTCTCTCTTCACCCTGTGCTGCTTCTCTCTCCTGTTCTCTCTTCACCCTGTGCGGCTTCTCTCTCGTTCTCACTCCTCTTTCTTCTCCCTGTGCTGCTTCTCTCTCCTCTTCTCTCTTCACCCTGTACTGCTTCTCTCTCCTGTTCTCTCTTCACCCTGTGCTGCTTCTCTCCTGTTCTCACTCCTCTCTTCACCCGGTGCTGCTTCTCTCTCCTGTTCTCTTGTCACCCTGTGCTGCTTCTCTTTCCTGTTCTCACTCCTCTCTCTTCACCCTCTGCTGCTTTTCTCTCGTTCTCACTCCTCTCTTCACCCTGTGCTGCTTCTCTCTCCTGTTGTCACTCCTCTCTTTACCCTGTGCTGCTTCTCTCTCATTCTCACTCCTTTTTTCACCCTGTACTGCTTCTCTCTCCTGTTCTCACTCCTCTCTTCACCTTGTGCTTCTTCTCTCTCCTGTTCTCACTCCTCTCTCTTCACCCGGTGCTGCTTCTCTCTCGTTCTCACTCCTCTTTCTTCACCCTGTGCTGCTTCTCTCTCATTTTCACTCCTCTCTTCACCCTGTGCTGCTTCTCTCTCCTGTTCTCTCTTCACCCTGTGCTGCTTCTCTCCTGTTCTCTCTTCACCCTGTTCTGCTTCTCTCTCCTGTCCTCACTCCTCTCTTCACACTGTGCTGCTTCTCTCTTCTGTTCTCACTCCTCTCTTCACCCGGTGCTGCTCCTTTCTCCTGTTCTCTTTTCACCCTGTGCTGCTTCTCTCTCCTGTTCTCACTCCTCTCTTCACCCTGTGCTGCTTCTCTCTCCTGTTCTCTCTTCACCCCGTGCTGCTTCTCTCTCCTGTTCTCACTCCTCTTTCTTCACCCTGTGCTGCTTCTCTCTCATGTGCTGCTTCTCTCTTATTCTCACTCCTCTCTCTGCACCCTGTGCTGCTTCTCTCTCCTGTTCTCTCTTCACCCTTTGCTGCTTCTCTCTCCTGTTCTCACTCCTCTCTCTTCACCCTGTGCTGATTCCCTCTCCTGTGCTCACTCCTCTCTTCACCCTGTGCTGCTTCTATCTCCTGTCCTCACTTCACCATGTGCTGCTTCTCTCTCCTGTTCTCTCTTCATCCTGTGTTGCTTCTCTCTCCTCTTCTCTCTTCACCCTGTGCTGCTTCTCTCTCCTGTCCTCACTTCACCTTGTGCTGCTTCTCTCTCCTGTTCTCTCTTCACCCTGTGCTGCTTCTATCTCCTCTTCTCTCTTCACCCTGTGCTGCTTCTCTCCTGTTCTCTCTTCACCCTGTTCTGCTTCTCTCTCCTGTCCTCACTCCTCTCTTCACACTGTGCTGCTTCTCTCTCCTGTTCTCACTCCTCTCTTCACCCTGTGCTGCTTCTCTCTCCTGTTCTCTCTTCACCCCGTGCTGCTTCTCTCTCCTGTTCTCACTCCTCTTTCTTCACCTTGTGCTGCTTCTCTCTCATGTGCTGCTTCTCTCTCATTCTCACTCCTCTCTCTGCACCCTGTGCTGCTTCTCTCTCCTGTTCTCTCTTCACCGTGTGCTGCTTCTCTCTCCTGTTCTCACTCCTCTCTCTTCACCCTGTGCTGCTACTCTCTCGTTCTCACTCCTCTCTTCACCCCATGCTGCTCCTCTCTCTTGTTCTCTCTTCACCCTGTGCTGAATCCCTCTCCTGTCCTCACTCCTCTCTTCACCCTGTGCTGCTCCTCTCTGCTCTTCTCTCTTCACCCTGTGCTGCTTCTCTCTCCTGTTCTCTCTTCACCCTGTGCTGCTTCTCTCCTGTTCTCTCTTCACCCTGTTCTGCTTCTCTCTCCTGTTCTCACTCCTCTCTTCACCCTGTGCTGCTTCTCTCTCCTGTTCTCACTCCTCTCTTCACCCGGTGCTGCTCCTCTCTCCTGTTCTTTTTTCACCCTGTGCTGCTTCTCTCTCCTGTTCTCTCTTCACCCTGTGCTGCTTCTCTCCTGTTCTCTCTTCACCCTGTTCTGCTTCTCTCTCCTGTCCTCACTCCTCTCTTCACACTGTGCTGCTTCTCTCTTCTGTTCTCACTCCTCTCTTCACCCGGTGCTGCTCCTTTCTCCTGTTCTCTTTTCACCCTGTGCTGCTTCTCTCTCCTGTTCTCACTCCTCTCTTCACCCTGTGCTGCTTCTCTCTCCTGTTCTCTCTTCACCCCGTGCTGCTTCTCTCTCCTGTTCTCACTCCTCTTTCTTCACCCTGTGCTGCTTCTCTCTCATGTGCTGCTTCTCTCTCATTCTCACTCCTCTCTCTGCACCCTGTGCTGCTTCTCTCTCCTGTTCTCTCTTCACCCTTTGCTGCTTCTCTCTCCTGTTCTCACTCCTCTCTCTTCACCCTGTGCTGATTCCCTCTCCTGTGCTCACTCCTCTCTTCACCCTGTGCTGCTTCTATCTCCTGTCCTCACTTCACCATGTGCTGCTTCTCTCTCCTGTTCTCTCTTCATCCTGTGTTGCTTCTCTCTCCTCTTCTCTCTTCACCCTGTGCTGCTTCTCTCTCCTGTCCTCACTTCACCTTGTGCTGCTTCTCTCTCCTGTTCTCTCTTCACCCTGTGCTGCTTCTATCTCCTTTTCTCTCTTCACCCTGTGCTGCTTCTCTCCTGTTCTCTCTTCACCCTGTTCTGCTTCTCTCTCCTGTCCTCACTCCTCTCTTCACACTGTGCTGCTTCTCTCTCCTGTTCTCACTCCTCTCTTCACCCTGTGCTGCTTCTCTCTCCTGTTCTCTCTTCACCCCGTGCTGCTTCTCTCTCCTGTTCTCACTCCTCTTTCTTCACCTTGTGCTGCTTCTCTCTCATGTGCTGCTTCTCTCTCGTTCTCACTCCTCTCTCTGCACCCTGTGCTGCTTCTCTCTCCTGTTCTCTCTTCACCCTTTGCTGCTTCTCTCTCCTGTTCTCACTCCTCTCTCTTCACCCTGTGCTGATTCCCTCTCCTGTGCTCACTCCTCTCTTCACCCTGTGCTGCTTCTATCTCCTGTCCTCACTTCACCATGTGCTGCTTCTCTCTCCTGTTCTCTCTTCACCCTGTGCTGCTTCTCCCTCCTGTTCTCACTCCTCTCTTCACCCTGTGCTGCTTCTC
The DNA here is from genome assembly GCF_036934945.1 of Oncorhynchus masou masou. Classification (NCBI taxonomy): domain Eukaryota; kingdom Metazoa; phylum Chordata; class Actinopteri; order Salmoniformes; family Salmonidae; genus Oncorhynchus; species Oncorhynchus masou. The sequence continues at coordinate 19,612,857 of NC_088240.1, read as the reverse complement.
TCTCCTGTTCTCTCTTCACCCTGTGCTGCTTCTCTCTCCTGTTCTCACTCCTCTCTTCACCCTCTCTCCTGTTCTCTCTTTACCCTGTGCTGCTTCTCTCTCCTGTTCTCACTCCTCTCTTCACCCTGTGTTGCTTCTCTCTCCTGTTCTCACTCCTCTCTTCACCATCTCTCCTGTTCTCTCTTTACCCTGTGCTGCTTCTCTCTCCTGTTCTCACTCCTCTCTTCACCCTGTGCTGCTTCTCTCTCCTGTTCTCACGCCTCTCTTCACCCCGTGCTGCTCCTCTCTCCTGTTCTCTTTTCACCCTGTGCTGCTTCTCTCTCCTGTTCTCTCTTCACCCTGTGCTGCTCCTCTCTCCTGTTCTCACTCCTCTCTTCACCCGGTGCTGCTTCTCTCTCCCGTTCTCTCTTCACCCTGTGCTGCTTCTCTCTCCTGTTCTCTCTTCACCCTGTGCTGCTTCTCTCTCCTGTTCTCACTCCTCTCTCTTCCCCTGTGCTGATTCCCTCTCCTGTGCTCACTCCTCTCTTCACCCTGTGCTGCTTCTATCTCCTGTCCTCACTTCACCATGTGCTGCTTCTCTCTCCTGTTCTCTCTTCATCCTGTGTTGCTTCTCTCTCCTCTTCTCTCTTCACTCTGTGCTGCTTCTCTCTCCTGTCCTCACTTCACCTTGTGCTGCTTCTCTCTCCTCTTCTCTCTTCACCCTGTGCTGCTTCTCTCTCCTGTTCTCTCTTCACCCTGTGCTGCTTCTCTCTCCTGTTCTCACTCCTCTCGTCACCCTGTGCTGCTTCTCTCTCCTGTTCTCACTCCTCTCTTCACCATCTCTCCTGTTCTCTCTTTACCCTGTGCTGCTTCTCTCTCCTGTTCTCACTCCTCTCTTCACCCTGTGCTGCTTTTCTCTCCTGTTCTCACGCCTCTCTTCACCCTGTGCTGCTCCTCTCTCCTGTTCTCTTTTCACCCTGTGCTGCTTCTCTCTCCTGTTCTCTCTTCACCCTGTGCTGCTCCTCTCTCCTGTTCTCACTCCTCTCTTCACCCGGTGCTGCTTCTCTCTCCCGTTCTCTCTTCACCCTGTGCTCCATCTCTCTTCTGTTCTCACTCCTCTCTTCACCCGGTGCTGCTCCTCTCTCTTGTTCGCTTTTCACCCTGTGCTGCTTCTCTCTCCTGTTCTCTCTTCACCCTGTTCTGCTTCTCTCTCCTGTTCTCACTCCTCTCTTCACCCTGTGCTGCTTCTCTCTCCTGTTCTCTCTTCACCCCTGTGCTGCTTCGCTCTCCTGTTCTCACTCCTCTTTCTTCACCCTGTGCTGCTTCTCTCTCCTGTTCTCTCTTCACCCCGTGCTGCTTCTCTCTCCTGTTCTCACTCCTCTTTCTTCACCCTGTGCTGCTTCTCTCTCATTTGCTGCTTCTCTCTCATTCTCACTCCTCTCTCTGCACCCTGTGCTGCTTCTCTCTCCTGTTCTCACTCCTCTCTCTTCACCCTGTGCTGCTTCTCTCTCCTGTTCTCTCTTCACCCTTTGCTGCTTCTCTCTCCTGTTCTCACTCCTCTCTCTTCACCCTGTGCTGCTTCTCTCTCCTGTTCTCTCTTCACCCTGTGCTGATTCCCTCTCCTGTTGTCACTCCTCTCTTCACCCTGTGTTGCTTCTCTCTCCTCTTCTCTCTTCACCCTGGGCTGCTTCTCTCTCCTGTTCTCACTCCTCTCTTCATTCTGTGCTGCTTCTCTCTCCTGTTCTCACTCCTCTCTTCACCCTGTGCTGCTTCTCTCTCCTGTTCTCTCTTCACCCTGTGCTGCTTCTCTCTCCTCTTCTCTCTTCACCCTGTGCTGCTTCTCTCTCCTGTTCTCACTCCTCTCTTCATTCTGTGCTGCTTCTCTCTCCTGTTCTCACTCCTCTCTTCACCCTGTGCTGCTTCTCTCTCCTGTTCTCTCTTCACCCTGTGCTGCTTCTCTCTCCTCTTCTCTCTTCACCCTGTGCTACTTCTCTCTCCTGTTCTCTCTTCACCCTGGGCTGCTTCTCTCTCCTCTTCTCTCTTCACCCTATGCTGCTTCTCTCTCCTCTTCTCTCTTCACCCTGTGCTGCTTCTCTCTCCTGTTCTCACTTCACCCTATGCTGCTTCTCTCTCCTCTTCTCTCTTCACCCTGTGCTGCTTCTCTCTCCTCTTCTCTCTTCACCCTATGCTGCTTCTCTCTCCTCTTCTCTCTTCACCCTCTGCTGCTTCTCTCTCCTGTTCTCTCTTCACCCTGTGCTGCTTCTCTCTCCTCTTCTCTCTTCACCCTATGCTGCTTTTCTCTCCTCTTCTCTCTTCACCCTGTGCTGCTTCTCTCTCCTCTTCTCTCTTCACCCTATGCTGCTTTTCTCTCCTCTTCTCTCTTCACCCTGTGCTGCTCCTCTCTCCTGTTCTCACTCTTCTCTTCACCCTGTGCTGCTCCTCTCCTATTTTTTCATTCATCTACCTTTTTTCATTAATTTTCTAATCCTCATCTTCATGTCCTCTATCTCTTTTCTCTGACTTGATTCTTCCCCACTGCCACAATGACATGAGGACTTGTAGGCCTGAAATAGTGAAGCAAAGACAGCACAGTGTGAAGATAGGCAGTAACTGCTTCGCCAATAGAAATCCCAGATCATGCGTTTATGTATCATGGCGACGTTGGCTAGCTATGCTCATGTGCAGAAACACATCATCTGGTCTAACTGCTTTTGACGAAAATGAAAACGTGTCACTTTGTCACTTTCACAAGGTTGGAGAAATAACATGTTCAACTACTTAAGACATTGGCTCGACTCTCGGTTGATTTCGAGAAAATGAACAACTAAGGAATAATTTGACACTTCTCTCGTTGACTTCTCAAACCCCAAATCGCTGACTGATCTGATGGTCTATTTCTCAAGCGTTCCCGGAAGTCTCACGATGTTGCGCCTCTTGACTTTAGAGACTGTGACTGAAGCATCACTCATCAAAAGGCCTGTGTAGGTGGAGAGATGCTAGCAGGCCCCTAGGCTGAGGCCCCTAGGCAGGCCCCTAGGCTGAGGCCCCTAGGCAGGCCCCTAGGCTGAGGCCCCTAGGCAGGCCCCTAGGCTGAGGCCCCTAGGCAGGCCACCAAGGCTGAGTGGGGAGTAATCATATTGTCTTTGTCCCAAATGGCACACGGTTTTCTATATAGTGGTGCAATATTGGGAAAAGGGATACCTAGTCAGTTGCACAACTGAATGCATTCAACCGAAATGTGTCTTCCGCATTTAACCCAACCCCTCTGAATTATGTATCCAATGTTTCCAGCTGTCAAGCCTTTTCAGATGAATGATCATAAATCACAGAAAACACTATTTAAGACTGAGTAGCAAAATGTGAACCAGGGACTGACACCACCTCCTGTATGAGCTCTTCATCGGAGCCTCATGAATATGCATGGCCCTGTAGGTGAGCCTTCTGAATATTCATGTCCTGGCAGGTGATGAGACTGGCTGTGATTGGCAGGGGCACGGTGTCTGGGACAGACAGCAGCAGGGGTTAGAGAGAGAGAATGGGGTGAGAGATGGAGAGAGGAGTGGTGAGAGATTGAGAGATGGAGGGATGAGAAAGAGAGATGGAGACAGCAGAGGGAGGTGGAGAGCACGAGCAACATAGAGTGAGAGGAAGGGGTTAGAGAGAGTTGGACAGACCGACAGAGAAGGAGAGCGAGATGGAGTGAGAGGAAGGGGTTAGAGAGAGAGAGTTGGACAGACCGACAGAGAAGGAGAGCGAGATGGAGTGAGATGAAGGGGTTAGAGAGAGAGAGTTGGACAGACCGACAGACAGACAGACAGACAGAGAAGGAGAGCGAGATGGAGTGAGAGGAAGGGGTTAGAGAGAGAGAGAGAGTTAGACAGACAGAGAAGGAGAGCGAGATGGTGTGAGAGGAAGGGGTTAGAGAGAGAGAGAGAGAGTTGGACAGACAGACAGAGAAGGAGAGCAAGATGGAGTGAGAGGAAGGGGTTAGAGAGAGAGAGAGAGTTGGACAGACAGACAGAGAAGGAGAGCGAGATGGAGTGAGAGGAAGGGGTTACAGAGAGAGAGCTGGACACACCGACAGAGAAAGAGAGCGAGATGGAGTGAGATGAAGGGGTTACAGAGAGAGAGCTGGACACACCGAAAGAGAAAGAGAGCGAGATGGAGTGAGAGGAAGGGGTTAAAGAGAGAGTTGGACAGACAGACAGAGAAGGAGAGCGAGATGGAGTGAGAGGAAGGGGTTAGAGAGAGAGAGAGCTGGACACACCGACAGAGAAAGAGAGCGAGATGGAGTGAGAGGAAGGGGTTAGAGAGAGAGAGAGTTGGACAGACAGACAGACAGACAGACAGACAGACAGACAGACAGACAGACAGACAGACAGACAGACAGACAGACAGACAGACAGACAGAGAAGGAGAGTGAGATGGAGTGAGAGGAATGGGTTAGAGAGAGAGTTGGACAGACAGACAGACAGACAGACAGACAGACAGACAGACAGACAGACAGACAGACAGAGAAGGAGAGCGAGATGGAGTGAGAGGAAGGGGTTAGAGAGAGAGAGTTGGACAGACAAACAGAGAAGGAGAGCGAGATGGAGTGAGAGGAAGGGGTTAGAGAGAGAGAGAGAGTTGGACAGACAAACAGAGAAGGAGAGCGAGATGGAGTGAGATGAAGGGGTTAGAGAGAGAGAGAGAGAGTTGGACAGACAGACAGAGAAGGAGAGCGAGATGGAGTGAGAGGAAGGGGTTAGAGAGAGAGAGAGAGTTGGACAGACAGACAGAGAAGGAGATTGAGATGAGATATCAAACTAAGGAGTGCAACAGTCTACATCTGCACAGAGATGGAAACTCGCAGAATGATATATTGCATAATGGGCAATTCCACACTAACAGTAATCTGATTTTCACTTTAAAATGTATGTTAAACAAACCATACAACTTTATGCACAATGACTACTTATAACACTTTCTACAGACGATGTGGAAATTGTTAAAAGTAGTCCTTCTGCATAGAGTGGTTTGTTTAACTCTGCATTCATTGGTTTTTGATTGACATCCATTTTAAAGTGAAACATCTTAGTCTGTGTCACTCTGTTAATGTGGAATTGCCCTAATCAGAACTGACAGAGAAGGAGAGCGAGATGGAGTGAGAGGAAGGGGTTAGAGAGAGAGAGAGAGTTGGACAGACCGACAGAGAAGGAGAGCGAGATGGAGTGAGAGGAAGGGGTTAGAGAGAGAGAGAGAGTTGGACAGACCGACAGAGAAGGAGAGCGAGATGGAGTGAGAGGAAGGGGTTAGAGAGAGAGAGAGAGAGTTGGACAGACCGACAGAGAAGGAGAGCGAGATGGAGTGAGAGGAAGGGGTTAGAGAGAGAGAGAGTGTTGGACAGACCGACAGAGAAGGAGAGCGAGATGGAGTGAGAGGAAGGGGTTAGAGAGAGAGAGAGAGTTGGACAGACCGACAGAGAAGGAGAGCGAGATGGAGTGAGAGGAAGGGGTTAGAGAGAGAGAGAGAGAGAGAGTTGGACAGACCGACAGAGAAGGAGAGCGAGATGGAGTGAGAGGAAGGGGTTAGAGAGAGAGAGAGAGTTGGACAGACTGACAGAGAAGGAGAGCGAGATGGAGTGAGAGGAAGGGGTTAGAGAGAGAGAGAGAGAGTTGGACAGACCGACAGAGAAGGAGAGCGAGATGGAGTGAGAGGAAGGGGTTAGAGAGAGAGAGAGAGAGTTGGACAGACCGACAGAGAAGGAGAGCGAGATGGAGTGAGAGGAAGGGGTTAGAGAGAGAGAGAGAGTTGGACAGACCGACAGAGAAGGAGAGCGAGATGGAGTGAGAGGAAGGGGTTAGAGAGAGAGAGAGAGAGTTGGACAGACCGACAGAGAAGGAGAGCGAGATGGAGTGAGAGGAAGGGGTTAGAGAGAGAGAGAGTTGGACAGACCGACAGAGAAGGAGAGCGAGATGGAGTGAGAGGAAGGGGTTAGAGAGAGAGAGAGAGTTGGACAGACCGACAGAGAAGGAGAGCGAGATGGAGTGAGAGGAAGGGGTTAGAGAGAGAGAGAGTTGGACAGACCGACAGAGAAGGAGAGCGAGATGGAGTGAGTTTGCCGTCTGGATGAATGCTGGAAGGTTTCTTTCCTGCGTAGTATTTAATACTCCACATCCCTATAGTTGGGCTGTTTTGCATCGGTCTGAGAATTGTAATTGATGTTGTGTCATTCAGTTCAGGCAGACAGGCAGATAGGCGGTGTTCTGATTAGACTGCTAGTGAGTGATGGTGAGAGGTTGGAGAGATACTGCAGATAGGCGGTGTTCTGATTAGACTGCTAGTGAGTGATGGTGAGAGGTTGGAGAGATACTGCAGATAGGCGGTGTTCTGATTAGACTGCTAGTGAGTGATGGTGAGAGGTTGGAGAGATACTGCAGATAGGCGGTGTTCTGATTAGACTGCTAGTGAGTGATGGTGAGAGGTTGGAGAGATACTGCAGATAGGCGGTGTTCTGATTAGACTGCTAGTGAGTGATGGTGAGAGGTTGGAGAGATACTGCAGATAGGCGGTGTTCTGATTAGACTGCTAGTGAGTGATGGTGAGAGGTTGGAGAGATACTGCATAGGCGGTGTTCTGATTAGACTGCTAGTGAGTGATGGTGAGAGGTTGGAGAGATACTGCAGATAGGCGGTGTTCTGATTAGACTGCTAGTGAGTGATGGTGAGAGGTTGGAGAGATACTGCAGATAGGCGGTGTTCTGATTAGACTGCTAGTGAGTGATGGTGAGAGGTTGGAGAGATACTGCAGATAGGCGGTGTTCTGATTAGACTGCTAGTGAGTGATGGTGAGAGGTTGGAGAGATACTGCAGATAGGCGGTGTTCTGATTAGACTGCTAGTGAGTGATGGTGAGAGGTTGGAGAGATACTGCAGATAGGCGGTGTTCTGATTAGACTGCTAGTGAGTGATGGTGAGAGGTTGGAGAGATACTGCAGATAGGCGGTGTTCTGATTAGACTGCTAGTGAGTGATGGTGAGAGGTTGGAGAGATACTGCAGATAGGCGGTGTTCTGATTAGACTGCTAGTGAGTGATGGTGAGAGGTTGGAGAGATACTGCAGATAGGCGGTGTTCTGATTAGACTGCTAGTGAGTGATGGTGAGAGGTTGGAGAGATACTGCAGAGCACAGCCTTTACAGTACACGTTCCTCCCCACCCCTGGACAGTAAAATACCTCCCCAAGACGTTTTCATCTGTTCCTGCACTTGGCTCGTCAAATAAAGAACCGCCTCGCCGCGCTGTGGCATATGGCTATGAGGAGAGGGGAGAGGGAATGCGTGCATGTGGCGCTCACAAAGCTTGTTTTCCTGCCTTTCTTCTTGATGTGAATGGTTCTGTGATTGTGGTCATTGTGTGCTTTATGCCACTGATAAATAAGGGGGAATAAAAGTAAGCTTTATCTGGGCTCTGCAGCAACACGCCACAATTAACGCCTTCTGACAACAAACTGGACACACTCAGGGAGGGGGTAGGCTTTTCAAACAGTTGTTTACTTGCTTGTTTAATTTTCCAACAAAGAGAGAACACTCACTCTGTTTTTGGAGAGTCAGGGGCTGAATGTTAATTAACTGTTTGTTTAATCGTGCCTGGCGATGGCAGTGTTTAATTGGGTCTGCTCCCTGACTGGGAGACCCAGCAGGACTCCTTCAGGTATTCTGGCCACGCCCTTGGTCGCCCTGGGAGATGGGGTTGCCCTGGAAACCAGCATGGAGGGAATTGCGATGGCAGCATTAAAGTTCAAGGTTAACTTCTAATATGATCATCTCTTCCTCATCTACACCATCTAGCATCGGATTGGCTCCCAATTGCCAGAATCCGCCCCTTTCACTGACAGTAGTAAAAAGTACGGAGGTCTCGGAGGGGCATAAATCATACACAGGATTTCAGCAGCACTCACTATCTCTTGCACTGGGGAGAGATCACACAGAGCTGAGAGGGAGAGGAGAACAAACCTCAGAGCCTGTTGAGCACATAAACACATAAAGGCATAGGGCCTTGGCTTGAGTGACACACCAGCTAATGCAGAAAGGAGATGACAAGTGTTTCCAATTATGGATTTGTCTTACTTTGGTTTGGTACCCACGAGAATCATTAAAGAAACACACTCGCGCAGAACATCCAAACACACTTAACATAGACATTGACTCTCTGAAACACACACAGACATACAGATAAATGTCAAAATTCAGCTGTAAAGGGAATTGGCAGTACCCATACATGATGTATGGCCTTGTTACAGATGCATGATTGAACAGCATGCTCTATTCCCAAAGCATTAACACACACACACGCACACACACGCACAGACTCTAACCTTAACCCTAACTTTTAAGCTTAAAATAGCATTTGAATAAATTCAGGACATTCAGGACAAAAAAAGTTATTGTTCCCTACTTTGTCAGGACATTCGGGTGAATTGTTCGGACATTCGGTTCCTGATGAGGTAGGAAAACAGGTACACACACACACACACACACACACACACACACACACACACACACACACACACACACACACACACACACACACACACACACACACACACACACACACACACACACTCTCTCTTATGATGCCTTCATAAGGGGTTATAATGGGCTTGAATGGCTGGTAATTTGTCAGGCTTTGAACAGGCCTTTCTGTAAAGACTGGTCCAAGGCAACAGGCTTTCAACCCTCACAGTCTCCACTTTTCCTAATGTAGTCTAACTTCAAATGGGAATAAACAGCGCTGTGCTTTGTCCTGTGCCAATCAAATCCAGTTCCACTCCCGGAGATACTGAGGTTATTCTCTCTCGGAGGACGATTGGCAGGATTCCGGGGGGTTTGACTGTAATTCTGGCTGGAGTTTTTGTGGGTGTTCAGACGAGTCTCTCCAGTGTGGAGCCAGCTAATGATGACTAATTTCAGAACTCACTGGAGAGCCCGGCACTGTGGTAGAGGGGAGAGGGCCCGGCACTTTGGAGAGGGGAGAGGACCCGGCACTGTGGTAGAGGGGAGAGGGCCCGGCACTTTGGAGAGGGGAGAGGACCCGGCACTGTGGAGAGGGGAGAGGGCCCGGAGATGCCTTTTAGATGTGAAAATACTAAGAGTGTGGCCAAATGCTAGCTCACACACACAAGCGCATTCACCAATCTGTGAGTACGGGTGAAATTCTGTAGGCAGATGGTTGTGATTCCAAGCAGTCGGTTCTATCAAGGCTTAGCACAGGCAATAGAGAGGTGTGTCTTACTAACAAGCCTATATCTGTGTTGAAGTGGCTTCATGCCCTAGTGTTCAAGTGAGGTGGGTTTTATTTTACATTAATAACGTACCCTTTCATGTGTGACTTGTCAGTTATTAATGTGTTATGTTTCAATGGTTTCAAGTACTGTGAAATGCGTTTGCAAGCTCTAAAGCCAATCAATGACAATGTAATATTAAAAATAACAAGGTTGAACAAAAACACGAGAAATAAAATTAGAAGAACATGATAATGTAAGTAAGAATACTATATACAGGGTCAGTCAGTTTCAGTATTTACAATGGTCAGGGATACTGGAGTGGTAGAGGTAGATATGCTTTGGCAATGTTAACACATGTTTCCCATGCCAATAAAGCCCCTTGAATTGAATTGAATTGAATTGATATGTATAGGGGTAAGGTGACAGGGATACTGGAGTGGTAGAGGTAGATATGTATAGGGGTAAGGTGACAGGGATACTGGAGTGATAGAGGTAGATATGTATAGGGGTAAGGTGACAGGGATACTGGAGTGGTAGAGGTAGATATGTATAGGGGTAAGGTGACAGGGATACTGGAGTGATAGAGGTAGATATGTATAGGGGTAAGGTGACAGGGATACTGGAGTGGTAGAGGTAGATATGTATAGGGGTAAGGTGACAGGGATACTGGAGTGATGGAGGTAGATATGTATAGGGGTAAGGTGACAGGGATACTGGAGTGGTAGAGGTAGATATGTATAGGGGTAAGGTGACAGGGATACTGGAGTGGTAGAGGTAGATATGTATAGGGGTATGGTGACAGGGATACTGGAGTGGTAGAGGTAGATATGTATAGGGGTGTGGTGACAGGGATACTGGAGTGATAGAGGTAGATATGTATAGGGGTAAGGTGACAGGGATACTGGAGTGGTAGAGGTAGATATGTATAGGGGTGTGGTGACAGGGATACTGGAGTGATAGAGGTAGATATGTATAGGGGTAAGGTGACAGGGATACTGGAGTGGTAGAGGTAGATATGTATAGGGTTAAGGTGACAGGGATACTGGAGTGATGGAGGTAGATATGTATAGGGGTAAGGTGACAGGGATACTGGAGTGGTAGAGGTAGATATGTATAGGGGTAAGGTGACAAGGATACTGGAGTGATAGAGGAAGATATGTATAGGGGTAAGGTGACAGGGATACTGGAGTGGTAGAGGTAGATATGTATAGGGGTAAGGTGACAGGGATACTGGAGTGGTAGAGGTAGATATGTATAGGGGTAAGGTGACAGGGATACTGGAGTGATATAGGTAGATATGTATAGGGGTAAGGTGACAGGGATACTGGAGTGGTAGAGGTAGATATGTATAGGGGTAAGGTGACAGCGATACTGGAGTGGTAGAGGTAGATATGTATAGGGGTAAGGTGACAGGGATACTGGAGTGGTAGAGGTAGATATGTATAGGGGTAAGGTGACAGGGATACTGGAGTGGTAGAGGTAGATATGTACAGGGGGAAGGTGACAGGGATACTGGAGTGGTAGAGGTAGATATGTATAGGGGTAAGGTGACAGGGATACTGGAGTGGTAGAGGTAGATATGTATAGGGGTAAGGTGACAGGGATACTGGAGTGGTAGAGGTAGATATGTATAGGGGTAAGGTGACAGGGATACTGGAGTGGTAGAGGTAGATATGTATAGGGGTAAGGTGACAGGGATACTGGAGTGGTAGAGTTAGATATGTATAGGGGTAAGGTGACAGGGATACTGGAGTGGTAGAGGTAGATATGTATAGGGGTAAGGTGACAGGGATACTGGAGTGGTAGAGGTAGATATGTATAGGGGTAAGGTGACAGGGATACTGGAGTGGTAGAGGTAGATATGTATAGGGGTACGGTGACAGGGATACTGGAGTGGTAGAGGTAGATATGTATAGGGGTAAGGTGACAGGGATACTGGAGTGGTAGAGGTAGATATGTATAGGGGTAAGGTGACAGGGATACTGGAGTGGTAGAGGTAGATATGTATAGGGGTAAGGTGACAGGGATACTGGAGTGGTAGAGGTAGATATGTATAGGGGTAAGTTGACAGGGATACTGAAGTGGTAGAGGTAGATATGTATAGGGGTAAGGTGACAGGGATACTGGAGTGGTAGAGGTAGATATGTATAGGGGTAAGGTGACAGGGATACTGGAGTGATATAGGTAGATATGTATAGGGGTAAGGTGACAGGGATACTGGAGTGGTAGAGGTAGATATGTATAGGGGTAAGGTGACAGGGATACTGGAGTGGTAGAGGTAGATATGTATAGGGGTAAGGTGACAGGGATACTGGAGTGGTAGAGGTAGATATGTATAGGGGTAAGGTGACAGGGATACTGGAGTGATATAGGTAGATATGTATAGGGGTAAGGTGACAGGGATACTGGAGTGGTAGAGGTAGATATTTATAGGGGTAAGGTGACAGGGATACTGGAGTGATATAGGTAGATATGTATAGGGGTAAGGTGACAGGGATACTGGAGTGGTAGAGGTAGATATGTATAGGGGTAAGGTGACAGGGATACTGGAGTGGTAGAGGTAGATATGTATAGGGGTAAGGTGACAGGGATACTGAAGTGATATAGGTAGATATGTATAGGGGTAAGGTGACAGGGATACTGGATTGGTAGAGGTAGATATGTATAGGGGTAAGGTGACAGGGATACTGGAGTGGTAGAGGTAGATATGTGTAGGGGTAAGGTGACAGGGATACTGGAGTGGTAGAGGTAGATATGTATAGGGGTAAGGTGACAGGGATACTGGAGTGGTAGAGGTAGATATGTATAGGGGTAAGGTGACCGGGATACTGGAGTGGTAGAGGTAGATATGTATAGGGGTAAGGTGACAGGGATACTGGAGTGGTAGAGGTAGATATGTATAGGGGTAAGGTGACAGGGATACTGGAGTGGTAGAGGTAGATATGTATAGGGGTAAGGTGACAGCGATACTGGAGTGGTAGAGGTAGATATGTATAGGGGTAAGGTGACAGGGATACTGGAGTGGTAGAGGTAGATATGTATAGGGGTAAGGTGACAGGGATACTGGAGTGGTAGAGGTAGATATGTATAGGGGTAAGGTGACAGGGATACTGGAGTGGTAGAGGTAGATATGTATAGGGGTAAGGTGACAGGGATACTGGAGTGGTAGAGGTAGATATGTATAGGGGTAAGGTGACAGGGATACTGGAGTGATGGAGGTAGATATGTATAGGGGTACGGTGACAGGGATACTGGAGTGGTAGAGGTAGATATGTATAGGGGTAAGGTGACAGGGATACTGGAGTGGTAGAGGTAGATATGTATAGGGGTAAGGTGACAGGGATACTGGAGTGGTAGAGGTAGATATGTATAGGGGTAAGGTGACAGGGATACTGGAGTGATGGAGGTAGATATGTATAGGGGTACGGTGACAGGGATACTGGAGTGGTAGAGGTAGATATGTATAGGGGTAAGGTGACAGGGATACTGGAGTGGTAGAGGTAGATATGTATAGGGGTAAGGTGACAGGGATACTGGAGTGATGCAGGTAGATATGTATAGGGGTAAGGTGACAGGGATACTGGAGTGGTAGAGGTAGATATGTATAGGGGTAAGGTGACAGGGATACTGGAGTGGTAGAGGTAGATATGTATAGGGGTAAGGTGACAGGGATACTGGAGTGGTAGAGGTAGATATGTATAGGGGTAAGGTGACAGGGATACTGGAGTGATGGAGGTATATATGTATAGGGGTAAGGTGACAGGGATACTGGAGTGGTAGAGGTAGATATGTATAGGGGTAAGGTGACAGGGATACTGGAGTGGTAGAGGTAGATATGTATAGGGGTAAGGTGACAGGGATACTGGAGTGGTAGAGGTAGATATGTATAGGGGTAAGGTGACAGGGATACTGGAGTGGTAGAGGTAGATATGTATAGGGGTAAGGTGACAGGGATACTGGAGTGGTAGAGGTAGATATGTATAGGGGTAAGGTGACAGGGATACTGGAGTGGTAGAGGTAGATATGTGTAGGGGTAAGGTGACAGGGATACTGGAGTGGTAGAGGTAGATATGTATAGGGGTAAGGTGACAGGGATACTGGAGTGGTAGAGGTAGATATGTATAGGGGTAAGGTGACAGGGATACTGGAGTGGTAGAGGTAGATATGTATAGGGGTAAGGTGACAGGGATACTGGAGTGGTAGAGGTGGATATGTATAGGGGTAAGGTGACAGGGATACTGGAGTGGTAGAGGTAGATATGTATAGGGGTAAGGTGACAGGGATACTGGAGTGGTAGAGGTAGATATGTATAGGGGTAAGGTGACAGGGATACTGGAGTGGTAGAGGTAGATATGTATAGGGGTAAGGTGACAGGGATACTGGAGTGGTAGAGGTAGATATGTATAGGGGTAAGGTGACAGGGATACTGGAGTGGTAGAGGTAGATATGTATAGGGGTAAGGTGACAGGGATACTGGAGTGGTAGAGGTAGATATGTATAGGGGTAAGGTGACAGGGATACTGGAGTGGTAGAGGTAGATATGTATAGGGGTAAGGTGACAGGGATACTGGAGTGGTAGAGGTAGATATGTATAGGGGTACGGTGACAGGGATACTGGAGTGGTAGAGGTAGATATGTATAGGGGTAAGGTGACAGGGATACTGGAGTGGTAGAGGTAGATATGTATAGGGGTAAGGTGACAGGGATACTGGAGTGGTAGAGGTAGATATGTATAGGGGTAAGGTGACAGGGATACTGAAGTGGTAGAGGTAGATATGTATAGGGGTAAGGTGACAGGGATACTGGAGTGATATAGGTAGATATTTATAGGGGTAAGGTGACAGATATACTGGAGTGGTAGAGGTAGATATGTATAGGGGTAAGGTGACAGGGATACTGGAGTGGTAGAGGTAGATATGTATAGGGGTAAGGTGACAGGGATACTGGAGTGGTAGAGGTAGATATGTATAGGGGTAAGGTGACAGGGATACTGGAGTGATATAGGTAGATATGTATAGGGGTAAGGTGACAGGGATACTGGAGTGGTAGAGGTAGATATGTATAGGGGTAAGGTGACAGGGATACTGGAGTGGTAGAGGTAGATATGTATAGGGGTAAGGTGACAGGGATACTGAAGTGATATAGGTAGATATGTATAGGGGTAAGGTGACAGGGATACTGGATTGGTAGAGGTAGATATGTGTAGGGGTAAGGTGACAGGGATACTGGAGTGGTAGAGGTAGATATGTATAGGGGTAAGGTGACAGGGATACTGGAGTGGTAGAGTTAGATATGTATAGGGGTAAGGTGACAGGGATACTGGAGTGGTAGAGGTAGATATGTATAGGGGTAAGGTGACAGGGATACTGGAGTGGTAGAGGTAGATATGTATAGGGGTAAGGTGACAGGGATACTGGAGTGGTAGAGGTAGATATGTATAGGGGTAAGGTGACAGCGATACTGGAGTGGTAGAGGTAGATATGTATAGGGGTAAGGTGACAGGGATACTGGAGTGGTAGAGGTAGATATGTATAGGGGTAAGGTGACAGGGATACTGGAGTGGTAGAGGTAGATATGTATAGGGGTAAGGTGACAGGGATACTGGAGTGGTAGAGGTAGATATTTATAGGGGTAAGGTGACAGGGATACTGGAGTGGTAGAGGTAGATATGTATAGGGGTAAGGTGACAGGGATACTGGAGTGGTAGAGGTAGATATGTATAGGGGTAAGGTGACAGGGATACTGGAGTGGTAGAGGTAGATATGTATAGGGGTAAGGTGACAGGGATACTGGAGTGGTAGAGGTAGATATTTATAGGGGTAAGGTGACAGGGATACTGGAGTGATATAGGTAGATATGTATAGGGGTAAGGTGACAGGGATACTGGAGTGGTAGAGGTAGATATGTATAGGGGTAAGGTGACAGGGATACTGGAGTGGTAGAGGTAGATATGTATAGGGGTAAGGTGACAGGGATACTGAAGTGATATAGGTAGATATGTATAGGGGTAAGGTGACAGGGATACTGGATTGGTAGAGGTAGATATGTGTAGGGGTAAGGTGACAGGGATACTGGAGTGGTAGAGGTAGATATGTATAGGGGTAAGGTGACAGGGATACTGGAGTGGTAGAGTTAGATATGTATAGGGGTAAGGTGACAGGGATAATGGAGTGGTAGAGGTAGATATGTATAGGGGTAAGGTGACAGGGATACTGGAGTGGTAGAGGTAGATATGTATAGGGGTAAGGTGACAGGGATACTGGAGTGGTAGAGGTAGATATGTATAGGGGTAAGGTGACAGCGATACTGGAGTGGTAGAGGTAGATATGTATAGGGGTAAGGTGACAGGGATACTGGAGTGGTAGAGGTAGATATGTATAGGGGTAAGGTGACAGGGATACTGGAGTGGTAGAGGTAGATATGTATAGGGGTAAGGTGACAGGGATACTGGAGTGGTAGAGGTAGATATGTATAGGGGTAAGGTGACAGGGATACTGGAGTGGTAGAGGTAGATATGTATAGGGGTAAGGTGACAGGGATACTGGAGTGGTAGAGGAAGATATGTATAGGGGTAAGGTGACAGGGATACTGGAGTGGTAGAGGTAGATATGTATAGGGGTAAGGTGACAGGGATACTGGAGTGGTAGAGGTAGATATGTATAGGGGTAAGGTGACAGGGATACTGGAGTGGTAGAGGTAGATATGTATAGGGGTAAGGTGACAGGGACACTGGAGTGGTAGAGGTAGATATGTATAGGGGTACGGTGACAGGGATACTGGAGTGGTAGAGGTAGATATTTATAGGGGTAAGGTGACAGGGATACTGGAGTGATATAGGTAGATATGTATAGGGGTAAGGTGACAGGGATACTGGAGTGGTAGAGGTAGATATGTATAGGGGTAAGGTGACAGGGATACTGGAGTGGTAGAGGTAGATATGTATAGGGGTAAGGTGACAGGGATACTGGATTGGTAGAGGTAGATATGTGTAGGGGTAAGGTGACAGGGATACTGGAGTGGTAGAGGTAGATATGTATAGGGGTAAGGTGACAGGGATACTGGAGTGATATAGGTAGATATGTATAGGGGTAAGGTGACAGGGATACTGGAGTGGTAGAGGTAGATATTTATAGGGGTAAGGTGACAGGGATACTGGAGTGATATAGGTAGATATGTATAGGGGTAAGGTGACAGGAATACTGAAGTGGTAGAGGTAGGTATGTATAGGGGTAAGGTGACAGGGATACTGGAGTGGTAGAGGTAGATATGTATAGGGGTAAGGTGACAGGGATACTGGAGTGGTAGAGGTAGATATGTATAGGGGTAAGGTGACAGGGATACTGGAGTGATATAGGTAGATATGTATAGGGGTAAGGTGACAGGGATACTGGAGTGGTAGAGGTAGATATTTATAGGGGTAAGGTGACAGGGATACTGGAGTGATATAGGTAGATATGTATAGGGGTAAGGTGACAGGGATACTGGAGTGGTAGAGGTAGATATGTATAGGGGTAAGGTGACAGGGATACTGGAGTGGTAGAGGTAGATATGTAAGGGGTAAGGTGACAGGGATACTGGAGTGGTAGAGGTAGATATGTATAGGGGTAAGGTGACAGGGATACTGGAGTGGAAGAGGTAGATATGTATAGGGGTAAGGTGACAGTGATACTGGAGTGGTAGAGGTAGATATGTATAGGGGTAAGGTGACAGGGATACTGGAGTGATATAGGTAGATATGTATAGGGGTAAGGTGACAGGGATACTGGAGTGGTAGAGGTAGATATTTATAGGGGTAAGGTGACAGGGATACTGGAGTGATATAGGTAGATATGTATAGGGGTAAGGTGACAGGGATACTGGAGTGGTAGAGGTAGATATGTATAGGGGTAAGGTGACAGGGATACTGGAGTGGTAGAGGTAGATATGTATAGGGGTAAGGTGACAGGGATACTGAAGTGATATAGGTAGATATGTATAGGGGTAAGGTGACAGGGATACTGGATTGGTAGAGGTAGATATGTGTAGGGGTAAGGTGACAGGGATACTGGAGTGGTAGAGGTAGATATGTATAGGGGTAAGGTGACAGGGATACTGGAGTGGTAGAGGTAGATATGTATAGGGGTAAGGTGACAGGGATACTGGAGTGGTAGAGGTAGATATGTATAGGGGTAAGGTGACAGGGATACTGGAGTGGTAGAGGTAGATATGTATAGGGGTAAGGTGACAGGGATACTGAAGTGGTAGAGGTAGATATGTATAGGGGTAAGGTGACAGGGATACTGGAGTGGTAGAGGTAGATATGTATAGGGGTAAGGTGACAGGGATACTGGAATGGTAGAGGTAGATATGTATAGGGGTAAGGTGACAGGGATGCTGGAGTGATATAGGTAGATATGTATAGGGGTAAGGTGACAGGGATACTGGAGTGGTAGAGGTAGATATGTATAGGGGTAAGGTGACAGGGATACTGGAGTGATATAGGTAGATATGTATAGGGGTAAGGTGACAGGAATACTGAAGTGGTAGAGGTAGGTATGTATAGGGGTAAGGTGACAAGGATACTGGAGTGATAGAGGAAGATATGTATAGGGGTAAGGTGACAGGGATACTGGAGTGATGGAGGTAGATATGTATAGGGGTAAGGTGACAGGGATACTGGAGTGATGCAGGTAGGTATGTATAGGGGTAAGGTGACAGGGATACTGGAGTGGTAGAGGTAGATATGTATAGGGGTAAGGTGACAGGGATACTGGAGTGGTAGAGGTAGATATGTATAGGGGTAAGGTGACAGGGATACTGGAGTGGTAGAGGTAGATATGTATAGGGGTAAGGTGACAGGGATACTGGAATGGTAGAGGTAGATATGTATAGGGGTAAGGTGACAGGGATACTGGAGTGATATAGGTAGATATGTATAGGGGTAAGGTGACAGGAATACTGAAGTGGTAGAGGTAGGTATGTATAGGGGTAAGGTGACATGGATACTGGAGTGGTAGAGGTAGATATGTATAGGGACAAGGTGACAGGGATACTGGAGTGGTAGAGGTAGATATGTATAGGGGTAAGGTGACAGGGATACTGGAGTGATATAGGTAGATATGTATAGGGGTAAGGTGACAGGGATACTGGAGTGGTAGAGGTAGATATTTATAGGGGTAAGGTGACAGGGATACTGGAGTGATATAGGTAGATATGTATAGGGGTAAGGTGACAGGAATACTGAAGTGGTAGAGGTAGGTATGTATAGGGGTAAGGTGACAGGGATACTGGAGTGGTAGAGGTAGATATGTATAGGGGTAAGGTGACAGGGATACTGGAGTGGTAGAGGTAGATATGTATAGGGGTAAGGTGACAGGGATACTGGAGTGATATAGGTAGATATGTATAGGGGTAAGGTGACAGGGATACTGGAGTGGTAGAGGTAGATATTTATAGGGGTAAGGTGACAGGGATACTGGAGTGATATAGGTAGATATGTATAGGGGTAAGGTGACAGGGATACTGGAGTGGTAGAGGTAGATATGTATAGGGGTAAGGTGACAGGGATACTGGAGTGGTAGAGGTAAATATGTATAGGGGTAAGGTGACAGGGATACTGAAGTGATATAGGTAGATATGTATAGGGGGAAGGTGACAGGGATACTGGATTGGTAGAGGTAGATATGTGTAGGGGTAAGGTGACAGGGATACTGGAGTGGTAGAGGTAGATATGTATAGGGGTAAGGTGACAGGGATACTGGAGTGGTAGAGGTAGATATGTATAGGGGTAAGGTGACAGGGATACTGGAGTTGTAGAGGTAGATATGTATAGGGGTAAGGTGACAGGGATACTGGAGTGGTAGAGGTAGATATGTATAGGGGTAAGGTGACAGTGATACTGGAGTGGTAGAGGTAGATATGTATAGGGGTAAGGTGACAGGGATACTGGAGTGATATAGGTAGATATGTATAGGGGTAAGGTGACAGGGATACTGGAGTGGTAGAGGTAGATATTTATAGGGGTAAGGTGACAGGGATACTGGAGTGATATAGGTAGATATGTATAGGGGTAAGGTGACAGGGATACTGGAGTGGTAGAGGTAGATATGTATAGGGGTAAGGTGACAGGGATACTGGAGTGGTAGAGGTAGATATGTATAGGGGTAAGGTGACAGGGATACTGAAGTGATATAGGTAGATATGTATAGGGGTAAGGTGACAGGGATACTGGATTGGTAGAGGTAGATATGTGTAGGGGTAAGGTGACAGGGATACTGGAGTGGTAGAGGTAGATATGTATAGGGGTAAGGTGACAGGGATACTGGAGTGGTAGAGGTAGATATGTATAGGGGTAAGGTGACAGGGATACTGGAGTGGTAGAGGTAGATATGTATAGGGGTAAGGTGACAGGGATACTGGAGTGGTAGAGGTAGATATGTATAGGGGTAAGGTGACAGGGATACTGGAGTGGTAGAGGTAGATATGTATAGGGGTAAGGTGACAGGGATACTGGAGTGATGGAGGTAGATATGTATAGGGGTACGGTGACAGGGATACTGGAGTGGTAGAGGTAGATATGTATAGGGGTAAAGTGACAGGGATACTGGAGTGGTAGAGGTAGATATGTATAGGGGTAAGGTGACAGGGATACTGGAGTGATGCAGGTAGATATGTATAGGGGTAAGGTGACAGGGATACTGGAGTGGTAGAGGTAGATATGTATAGGGGTAAGGTGACAGGGATACTGGAGTGGTAGAGGTAGATATGTATAGGGGTAAGGTGACAAGGATACTTGAGTGGTAGAGGTAGATATGTATAGGGGTAAGGTGACAGGGATACTGGAGTGAAAGAGGTAGATATGTATAGGGGTAAGGTGACAGGGATACTGGAGTGATGGTGGTAGATATGTATAGGGGAAAGGTGACAGGGATACTGGAGTGGTAGAGGTAGATATGTATAGGGGTAAGGTGACAGGGATACTGGATTGGTAGAGGTAGATATGTGTAGGGGTAAGGTGACAGGGATACTGGAGTGGTAGAGGTAGATATGTATAGGGGTAAGGTGACAGGGATACTGGAGTGGTAGAGGTAGATATGTATAGGGGTAAGGTGACAGGGATACTGGAGTGGTAGAGGTAGATATGTATAGGGGTACGGTGACAGGGATACTGGAGTGGTAGAGGTAGATATGTATAGGGGTAAGGTGACAGGGATACTGGAGTGGTAGAGGTAGATATGTATAGGGGTAAGGTGACAGGGATACTGGAGTTGTAGAGGTAGATATGTATAGGGGTAAGGTGACAGGGATACTGGAGTGGTAGAGGTAGATATGTATAGGGGTAAGGTGACAGGGATACTGGAGTGGTAGAGGTAGATATGTATAGGGGTAAGGTGACAGGGATACTGGAGTGGTAGAGGTAGATATGTATAGGGGTAAGGTGACAGGGATACTGGAGTGATGGAGGTAGATATGTATAGGGGTAAGGTGACAGGGATACTGGAGTGATGGAGGTAGATATGTATAGAGTTAAGGTGAGAGGGATACTGGAGTGATGGAGGTAGATATGTATAGGGGTAAGGTGACAGGGGTACTGGAGTGATGGAGGTAGATATGTATAGGGGTAAGGTGACAGGGATACTGGAGTGATGGAGGTAGATATGTATAGGGGGAAGGTGACAGGGATACTGGAGTGGTAGAGGTAGATATGTATAGGGGTACGGTGACAGGGATACTGGAGTGGTAGAGGTAGATATGTATAGGGGTATGGTGACAGGGATACTGGAGTGATAGAGGTAGATATGTATAGGGGTAAGGTGACAGGGATACTGAAGTGATATAGGTAGATATGTATAGGGGTAAGGTGACAGGGATACTGGAGTGGTAGAGGTAGATATGTATAGGGGTAAGGTGACAGGAATACTGGAGTGATGGAGGTAGATATGTATAGAGGTAAGGTGACAGGGATACTGGAGTGATGGGGGTAGATATGTATAGAGGTAAGGTGACAGGGATACTGGAGTGATGGAGGTAGATATGTATAGGGGTAAGGTGACAGGGATACTGTAGTGATGGAGGTAGATATGTATAGAGGTAAGGTGACAGGGATACTGGAGTGATGGAGGTAGATATGTATAGGGGTAAGGTGACAGGGATACTGGAGTGATGGAGGTAGATATGTATAGAGGTAAGGTGACAGGGATACTGGAGTGATGGAGGTAGATATGTATAGGGGTAACGTGACAGGGGTACTGGAGTGATGGAGGTAGATATGTATAGGGGTAAGGTGACAGGGATACTGGAGTGATGGAGGTAGATATGTATAGGGGTAAGGTGACAGGGATACTGGAGTGATGGAGGTAGATATGTATAGGGGTAAGGTGACAGGGATACTGGAGTGATGGAGGTAGATATGTATAGGGGTAAGGTGACAGGGATATTGGAGTGATAGAGGTAGATACAGTTGAAGTCAGAAGTTTACATACACCTTAGCCAAATACATTTAAACTCAGTTTTTCACAATTCCTGACATTTAATCCTAGTAAAAATTCCCTGTCTTAGGTCAGTTAGGATCACCACTTTATTTTAAGAATGTGAAATGTCAGAATAATAGAAGAGAGAATTACTTATTTCAGCTTTTATTTATTTCATCACATTCCCAGTGGGTCAGAAGTTTACATACACTCAATTAGTATTTGGTAGCATTGCCTTTAAATTGTTTAACTTGGGTCAAACGTTTCGTGTAGCCTTCCAGAAGCTTCCCACAATAAGTTGCAGGATGTTTGGCCCATTCCTCCTGACAGAGCTGGTGTAACTGAGTCAGGTTTGTAGGCCTCCTTGCTCGCACACACTTTTTCAGTTCTGCCCACAAATGTTCTATAGGATTGAGGTCAGGGCTTTGTGATGGTCACTCCAATACCTTGACCTTGTTGTCCTTAAGCCATTTTGCCACAACTTTGGAAGTATGCTTGGGGTCATTGTCCATTTGGAAGACCCATTTGCAACAAAGCTTTAACTTCCTGACTGATGTCTTGAGAGATGTTGCTTCAATATATCCACATAATTGTCCTTCTTCATGATGCCATCTATTTTGTGAAGTGCACCAGTCCCTCCTGCAGAAAAGCACCCCCACAACATGATGCTGCCACCCCTGTGCTTCACGGTTGGGATGGTGTTTTTTGGCTTGAAAGCCTCCCCATTTTTCCTCCAAACATAACGATGGTCATTATTGCCAAACAGTTTTATTCATATTTCATCAGACCAGAGGACATTTCTCCAAAAAGTACGATCTTTGTCCCCATGTGCAGTTGTAAACCGTAGTCTAGCTTTTTTATGGCGGTTTTGGAGCAGAGGCTTCTTCATTGCTGAGCGGCCTTTCAGGTTATGTCGATATAGGACTAACTTTACTGTGGATATAGATACTTTGTACCTGTTTCCTCCAGCATCTTCACAAGGTCCTTTGCTGTTGTTCTGGGATTTTCACTTTTTGCACCAAAGCACGTTCATCTCTAGGAGACAGAACGCATCTCCTTCCTGAGCGGTTAGATGGCTGCATGGTCCCATGGTGTTTCTACTTGCGTACTATTTTTTGTACAGATGAACATGGTACCTTCAGGCGTTTGGAAATTGCTCCCAAGGATGAACCAGACTTGTGGAGGTCTACAATTTTTTGAGGTCTTGGCTGATTTCTTTTGATATTTCCCATGATGTCAAGCAAAGGGGCACTGAGTTTGAAGATAGGCCTTGAAATACATCCACAGGTACACCTCCAATTGACTCAAATTATGTCAATTAGCCTATCAGAAGCTTCTAAAGCCATGACATCATTTTCTGGAATTTTCCAAGCTGTTTAAAGGCACAGTCAACTTAGTGTATGTAAACTTCTGACCCACTGGAATTGTGATACAGTGAATTATAAGTGCAATAGTCTGTTTGTAAACGAATGTTGGAAAAATTACTTGAGTCATACACAAAGTAGATGTCCTAACCGACTTGCCAAAACTATAGTTAGTTAACAAGAAATATGTGGAGTGGTTGAAAAACGAGTTTTAATGACTCCAACCTAAGTGTATGTAAACTTCCGAATTCAACTGTATGTATAGGGGCAAGGTGACAAGGCATCAGGATATATAATAAACAGACTAGCAGCAGCGTATATGAGGATTGTATGTAAGTGGGCGTGCATGAGTGTAGAGTCAGTATAAATGTAAAGCATATTATGTGTGACAGCAAATTGTGAAGTGTGTGTTTGTGTTTGAGTGTGCACTGCTCTGTGAGTGTGCATAAAGTGCAAAAATACAAGCGTAGACCGTGTAGCCATTTTGTTAGCTATTTATTTAGCTATTTAGCAGTCTTAGAAGCTTTTCTGGAGCCTGTTGATGTCAGACTTGATGGTACCACTTGCCATGCGGAAGCAGAGGGAGCATTCGTTGGCTCGGAAAGAAAGAGTTTTTAATGATTTTCCAGGCCTTCCTTTCACACCACATGATATAATGGTCCTGGATGGCAGGAAGTTCGGCCCCAGTCATGTACTGGGCTGTCCGCACCACCCTCTGTAGCGCCATGTGTTTGAGGGCGTTGCTATTGCCATACCAAGCGGTGATGCAGCCAGTCAAGATGCTCTCGATGGTGCAGCTGTTGAAATGTTTGAGAATATGAGGGCACATGACGTGATAGAATGGGGCTCAGTCAAGGTGTGTGTTTGTGTGTACAAGCTGTGTTTCCTCTCCTAAAGCCTCTCCCACTGTGAGACACACCCAGTTGGTCATACCTGATGAACCTGTAGCTAATCTAATATCACACCTGACGTCCCAGTAACTATCCACTACTGTACCTCCTTGACATCTTATTCTAGTACTCCCTCCATATCTCCATCTTCCTTCCTCTAACTCCCACAAGTATCTTACCCCCACATCCCGGATTCCTTCATCTCTCCCTCTCTCCATCTCTTCTTCTCTTTCTCCCACAGCCCGGATTCCTTCATCTCTCCCTCTGTCCCTCTCTCCCTCTCTCCATCTCTTCTTCTCTTTCTCCCACAGCCCGGATTCCTTCATCTCTCCCTCTGTCCCTCTCTCCCTCTCTCCATCTCTTCTTCTCTTTCTCCCACAGCCCGGATTCCTTCATCTCTCCCTCTGTCCCTCTCTCCCTCTCTCCATCTCTTCTTCTCTTTCTCCCACAGCCCGGATTCCTTCATCTCTCCCTCTCTCCATCTCTTCTTCTCTTTCTCCTACAGCCCAGATTCCTTCATCTCTCTCTCTCCCTCTCTCCATCTCTTCTTCTCTTTCTCCTACAGCCCAGATTCCTTCATCTCTCCCTCTCTCCATCTCTTCTTCTCTTTCTCCTACAGCCCAGATTCCTTCATCTCTCCCTCTCTCCATCTCTTCTTCTCTTTCTCCTACAGCCCAGATTCCTTCATCTCTCCCTCTCTCCATCTCTTCTTCTCTTTCTCCTACAGCCCAGATTCCTTCATCTCTCCCTCTCTCCATCTCTTCTTCTCTTTCTCCTACAGCCCAGATTCCTTCATCTCTCCCTCTCTCCATCTCTTCTTCTCTTTCTCCTACATCCCAGATTCCTTCATCTCTCCCTCTGTCCCTCTCTCCCTCTCTCCATCTCTTCTTCTCTTTCTCCTACAGCCCAGATTCCTTCATCTCTCCCTCTCTCCATCTCTTCTTCTCTTTCTCCTACAGCCCGGATTCCTTCATCTCTCCCTCTCTCCATCTCTTCTTCTCTTTCTCCTACATCCCAGATTCCTTCATCTCTCCCTCTGTCCCTCTCTCCCTCTCTCCATCTCTTCTTCTCTTTCTCCTACAGCCCAGATTCCTTCATCTCTCCCTCTCTCCATCTCTTCTTCTCTTTCTCCCACAGCCCGGATTCCTTCATCTCTCCCTCTGTCCCTCTCTCCCTCTCTCCATCTCTTCTTCTCTTTCTCCTACAGCCCAGATTCCTTCATCTCTCCCTCTCTCCATCTCTTCTTCTCTTTCTCCTACAGCCCAGATTCCTTCATCTCTCCCTCTCTCCATCTCTTCTTCTCTTTCTCCCACAGCCCGGATTCCTTCATCTCTCCCTCTGTCCCTCTCTCCCTCTCTCCATCTCTTCTTCTCTTTCTCCCACAGCCCGGATTCCTTCATCTCTCCCTCTCTCCATCTCTTCTTCTCTTTCTCCTACATCCCAGATTCCTTCATCTCTCCCTCTGTCCCTCTCTCCCTCTCTCCATCTCTTCTTCTCTTTCTCCTACAGCCCAGATTCCTTCATCTCTCCCTCTCTCCATCTCTTCTTCTCTTTCTCCCACAGCCCGGATTCCTTCATCTCTCCCTCTGTCCCTCTCTCCCTCTCTCCATCTCTTCTTCTCTTTCTCCCACAGCCCGGATTCCTTCATCTCTCCCTCTCTCCATCTCTTCTTCTCTTTCTCCTACATCCCAGATTCCTTCATCTCTCCCTCTGTCCCTCTCTCCCTCTCTCCATCTCTTCTTCTCTTTCTCCTACAGCCCAGATTCCTTCATCTCTCCCTCTCTCCATCTCTTCTTCTCTTTCTCCCACAGCCCGGATTCCTTCATCTCTCCCTCTGTCCCTCTCTCCCTCTCTCCATCTCTTCTTCTCTTTCTCCTACATCCCAGATTCCTTCATCTCTCCCTCTGTCCCTCTCTCCCTCTCTCCATCTCTTCTTCTCTTTCTCCCACAGCCCGGATTCCTTCATCTCTCCCTCTGTCCCTCTCTCCCTCTCTCCATCTCTTCTTCTCTTTCTCCTACAGCCCAGATTCCTTCATCTCTCCCTCTCTCCATCTCTTCTTCTCTTTCTCCTACAGCCCAGATTCCTTCATCTCTCCCTCTCTCCATCTCTTCTTCTCTTTCTCCTACAGCCCAGATTCCTTCATCTCTCCCTCTCTCCATCTCTTCTTCTCTTTCTCCTACAGCCCAGATTCCTTCATCTCTCCCTCTCTCCATCTCTTCTTCTCTTTCTCCTACATCCCAGATTCCTTCATCTCTCCCTCTCTCCATCTCTTCTCTTTCTCCCAAAGCCTGGATTCCTTTATCTCTCCCTATATCCATCTTTCCCCCTCTCACTATTAAACTGAATCTTCCCTACTCCTCCCTTCAACTTATTCAAGGCCTCTCTTCCTCCCTCGCTCTGTCGTACACTGACAGCCATCCTTTCCCTCCCTCCCTCCCTCCCTCCCTCCCTCCCTCCCTCCCTCCCTCCCTCTGTCTCTCTCTGTTCTCTGCCCACACACTAATATCCTCTCCTGTTCAGCAGGAAATGAAGACAGCCTCGACACGTCTGTCAAACAGAAATGGCATTGTATACCTGTCACCAGCATTCACTTGTTTCTATAAATAGGGAAATTATTGTTGAAATAACTTCTCTCTCTCCTCTATCTACCCCTCCTCCTCCTTTGATCTCCACCTGTCCCTCCCTCCCTCCCCTTTTCTCCACAGTGTCTAAGCTGCGTGTGCAGAAGACCAACCAGTCCCTGGTCTACCTGGAGGACAGCCGTGTGCGCGTCAACTGCTCCGTGGCCTCTCAGACCAGCACCGACTCACAGCATGCCATGCTTTGGTACGTGCGCCGCGCGACGGGCGCCGAGGCCGACGAGCTCCTGCTGAGGATTGAGCGCTCAGGTGCATTTGAGTATGGCGCGTACGCAGACGAGGAGAGGTTGAGGCGGCGGGTGCAGGCAGAGAGGATGTCGCCACAGCTGTATGCGCTGACACTGAACAGGGCAGAGAGCAGCGACTCTGGGACTTACTACTGCCTGGTGGAGGAGTGGCTCACAGATCCAGACGGAGCCTGGTACAGACTGGCACGGGACTCCTCAGGCTTCACACAGGTCCTCGTAAGACAGCCAGGTGAGGACAAAGAGGAGGGAAGGAGGGATCAGGGGAGGGAGGCTGGTACAGACTGGCACGGGACTCCTCAGGCTTCACACAGGTCCTCGTCAGACAGCCAGGTGAGGACAAAGAGGAGGGAAGGAGGGATCAGGGAGGGAGGCTGGTACAGACTGGCACGGGACTCCTCAGGCTTCACACAGGTCCTCGTCAGACAGCCAGGTGAGGACAAAGAGGAGGGAAGGAGGGATCAGGGGAGGGAGGCTGGTACAGACTGGCACGGGACTCCTCAGGCTTCACACAGGTCCTCGTCAGAAAGCCAGGTGAGGACAAAGGGGAGGGAAGGAGGGATCAGGGGAGGGAGGCTGGTACAAACTGGCACAGGACTCCTCAGCCTTCACACACAGATATCTTCCCAAAAGATATAGCAAGAGCTCAGTCTCTCTCTCTCTCTCTCTCTCTCTCTCTCTCTCTCTCTCTCTCTCTCTCTCTCTCTCTCTCTCTATCTCTGTGTCTTTCTCTGTGGTTAACAGTAGCTGTTCTTTGCCCATGTGGTTCAGTCACCTCCTAGCAGTGACCAGTTGTGCCTAACAACCCTCCCCTCTCTACTCTCCCCCTGTCCTCAAGGCCGTCTCGCTCTGATGACCACATCAACTGCCCTGGGCAGAGCTCAGGTGGCAGAGCGGACGTTGTGGCTCTGGTGCCAGCTGGCACAGATGGGCATAGCCTGGCACTAGAGCCAAGGGGGATAACCCACCTGTCCACCCCTCCAACCCCTAATGCCCATCAATGTTATGCCTCTGTCTCCCCAACAGAACTGCGAACCCACACACCCTCACTCACCTCCAACCCACTAACCCTGACCCCACTATGTCCTCTACTCACCTCCAACCCACTAACCCAGACCCACCATGTCCTCTACACAACTCCAACCCACTAACCCAGACCCCACCATGTCCTCTACTCACCTCCAACCCTCTAACCCAGACCCCAGCATGTCCTCTACTCACCTCCAACCCACTAACCCAGACCCCAGCATGTCCTCTACTAAACCTCCAACACACTAACCCTGACCCACCATGTCCTCTACTCACCTCCCAACCCACTAACCCTGACCCACCATGTCCTCTACTCACCTCCAACCCACTAACCCAGACCCCAGCATGTCCTGTACTCACCTCCAACCCACTAACCCAGACCCCAGCATGTCCTCTACTCACCTCCAACCCACTAACCCAGGCCCCACTATGTCCTCTACTCACCTCCAACCCACTAACCCTGACCCCACTATGTCCTCTACACACCTCCAACCCACTAACCCAGACCCCACTATGTCCTCTACTCACCTCCAACCCACTAACCAAGACCCCACTATGTCCTCTGCTCACCTCCAACCCACTAACCCAGACCCCACTATGTCCTCTACTCACCTCCAACCCACTAACCCAGACCCCAGCATGTCCTCTACTCACCTCCAACCCACGAACCCAGACCACAGCATGTCCTCTACTCACCTCCCAACCCACTAACCCAGACCCCACCATGTCCTCTACTCACCTCCAACCCACTAACCCAGACCCCAGCATGTCCACTACTAAACCTCCAACCCACTAACCCAGACCCCAGCATGTCCTCTACTCACCTCCCAACCCACTAACCCTGACCCCGCTATGTCCTCTACTCACCTCCAACCCACTAATCCAGACCCCAGCAAGTCCTCTACTCACCTCCAACCCACTAACCCAGATCCACCATGTCCTCTACTCACCTCCAACCCACTAACCCAGACCCACCATGTCCTCTACTAAACCTCCAACCCACTAACCCAGACCCACCATGTCCTCTACTCACCTCCAACCTACTAACCCAGACACACCATGTCCTCTACTAAACCTCCAACCCACTAACCCAGACCCCAGCATGTCCTCTACTCACCTCCATCCCACTAACCCAGACCCACCATGTCCTCTACTCACCTCCCACCCACTAACCCAGACCCACCATGTCCTCTACTCACCTCCAACCCACTAACCCAGTCCCCATAATGTCCTCTACTCACCTCCAACCCACTAACCCAGACCCCACCATGTCCTCTACTCACCTCCAACCCACTAACCCAGACCCCAGCAAGTCCTCTACTCACCTCCCAACCCACTAACCCAGACCCCACCATGTCCTCTACTCACCTCCAACCCACTAACCCAGACCACAGCATGTCCTCTACTCACCTCCCAACCCACTAACCTAGTCCCCACCATGTCCTCTACTCACCTCCAACCCACTAACCCAGACCCCAGCATGTCCTCAACTAAACCTCCATCCCACTAACCCAGACCCCAGCATGTCCTATACTAAACCTCCAACCCACTAACCCAGACCCCAGCATGTCCTCTACTCACCTCCCAACCCACTAACCCAGACCCCACCATGTCCTCTACTCACCTCCAACCCACTAACCCAGACCCCAGCATGTCCTCTACTCACCTCCAACCAGCTAACCCAGACCACACTATGTCCTCTACTCACCTCCAACCCCTAATGCCCATCAATGTTATGCCTCTGTCTCCCCAACAGAACTGCGAACCCACACACCCTCACTCACCTCCAACCCACTAACCCTGACCCCACTATGTCCTCTACTCACCTCCAACCCACTAACCCAGACCCACCATGTCCTCTACACAACTCCAACCCACTAACCCAGACCCCACCATGTCCTCTACTCACCTCCAACCCTCTAACCCAGACCCCAGCATGTCCTCTACTAAACCTCCAACACACTAACCCTGACCCACCATGTCCTCTACTCACCTCCCAACCCACTAACCCTGACCCACCATGTCCTCTACTCACCTCCAACCCACTAACCCAGACCCCAGCATGTCCTGTACTCACCTCCAACCCACTAACCCAGACCCCAGCATGTCCTCTACTCACCTCCAACCCACTAACCCAGGCCCCACTATGTCCTCTACTCACCTCCAACCCACTAACCCTGACCCCACTATGTCCTCTACACACCTCCAACCCACTAACCCAGACCCCACTATGTCCTCTACTCACCTCCAACCCACTAACCAAGACCCCACTATGTCCTCTGCTCACCTCCAACCCACTAACCCAGACCCCACTATGTCCTCTACTCACCTCCAACCCACTAACCCAGACCCCAGCATGTCCTCTACTCACCTCCAACCCACGAACCCAGACCACAGCATGTCCTCTACTCACCTCCCAACCCACTAACCCAGACCCCACCATGTCCTCTACTCACCTCCAACCCACTAACCCAGACCCCAGCATGTCCACTACTAAACCTCCAACCCACTAACCCAGACCCCAGCATGTCCTCTACTCACCTCCCAACCCACTAACCCTGACCCCGCTATGTCCTCTACTCACCTCCAACCCACTAATCCAGACCCCAGCAAGTCCTCTACTCACCTCCAACCCACTAACCCAGATCCACCATGTCCTCTACTCACCTCCAACCCACTAACCCAGACCCACCATGTCCTCTACTAAACCTCCAACCCACTAACCCAGACCCACCATGTCCTCTACTCACCTCCAACCTACTAACCCAGACACACCATGTCCTCTACTAAACCTCCAACCCACTAACCCAGACCCCAGCATGTCCTCTACTCACCTCCATCCCACTAACCCAGACCCACCATGTCCTCTACTCACCTCCCACCCACTAACCCAGACCCACCATGTCCTCTACTCACCTCCAACCCACTAACCCAGTCCCCATAATGTCCTCTACTCACCTCCAACCCACTAACCCAGACCCCACCATGTCCTCTACTCACCTCCAACCCACTAACCCAGACCCCAGCAAGTCCTCTACTCACCTCCCAACCCACTAACCCAGACCCCACCATGTCCTCTACTCACCTCCAACCCACTAACCCAGACCACAGCATGTCCTCTACTCACCTCCCAACCCACTAACCTAGTCCCCACCATGTCCTCTACTCACCTCCAACCCACTAACCCAGACCCCAGCATGTCCTCAACTAAACCTCCATCCCACTAACCCAGACCCCAGCATGTCCTATACTAAACCTCCAACCCACTAACCCAGACCCCAGCATGTCCTCTACTCACCTCCCAACCCACTAACCCAGACCCCACCATGTCCTCTACTCACCTCCAACCCACTAACCCAGACCCCAGCATGTCCTCTACTCACCTCCAACCAGCTAACCCAGACCACACTATGTCCTCTACTCACCTCCAACCCCTAATGCCCATCAATGTTATGCCTCTGTCTCCCCAACAGAACTGCGAACCCACACACCCTCACTCACCTCCAACCCACTAACCCTGACCCCACTATGTCCTCTACTCACCTCCAACCCACTAACCCAGACCCACCATGTCCTCTACACAACTCCAACCCACTAACCCAGACCCCACCATGTCCTCTACTCACCTCCAACCCTCTAACCCAGACCCCAGCATGTCCTCTACTAAACCTCCAACACACTAACCCTGACCCACCATGTCCTCTACTCACCTCCCAACCCACTAACCCTGACCCACCATGTCCTCTACTCACCTCCAACCCACTAACCCAGACCCCAGCATGTCCTCTACTCATCTCCAACCCACTAACCCAGACCCCACTATGTCCTCTACTCACCTCCAACCCACTAACCCAGGCCCCACTATGTCCTCTACTCACCTCCAACCCACTAACCCAGACCCCACTATGTCCTCTACTCACCTCCCAACCCACTAACCCAGACCCCAGCATGTCCTCTACTCACCTCCAACCCACTAACCCAGACCCCAGCATGTCCTCTACTCACCTCCAACCCACTAACCCAGACCACAGCATGTCCTCTACTCACCTCCCAACCCACTAACCCAGACCCCACCATGTCCTCTACTCACCTCCAACCCACTAACCCAGACCCCAGCATGTCCACTACTAAACCTCCAACCCACTAACCCAGACCCCAGCATGTCCTCTACTCACCTCCCAACCCACTAACCCTGACCCCGCTATGTCCTCTACTCACCTCCAACCCACTAATCCAGACCCCACCATGTCCTCTACTCACCTCCAACCCACTAACCCAGATCCACCATGTCCTCTACTCACCTCCAACCCACTAACCCAGACCCACCATGTCCTCTACTAAACCTCCAACCCACTAACCCAGACCCACCATGTCCTCTACTCACCTCCAACCTACTAACCCAGACACACCATGTCCTCTACTCACCTCCCAACTCACTAACCCAGACCCCACCATGTCCTCTACTCACCTCCAACCCACTAACCCAGACCCCACTATGTCCTCTACTCACCTCCAACCCACTAACCCTGACCCCACTATGTCCTCTGCTCACCTCCAACCCACTAACCCAGACCCCACTATGTCCTCTACTCACCTCCAACCCACTAACCAAGACCCCACTATGTCCTCTACTCACCTCCAACCCACTAACCCAGACCCCACTATGTCCTCTGCTCACCTCCAACCCACTAACCCAGACCCCAGCATGTCCTCTACTCACCTCCAACCCACTAACCCAGACCCCAGCAAGTCCTCTACTCACCTCCCAACCCACTAACCCAGACCCCACCATGTCCTCTACTCACCTCCAACCCACTAACCCAGACCACAGCATGTCCTCTACTCACCTCCCAACCCACTAACCTAGTCCCCACCATGTCCTCTACTCACCTCCAACCCACTAACCCAGACCCCAGCATGTCCTCAACTAAACCTCCAACCCACTAACCCAGACCCCAGCATGTCCTATACTAAACCTCCAACCCACTAACCCAGACCCCAGCATGTCCTCTACTCACCTCCCAACCCACTAACCCAGACCCCACCATGTCCTCTACTCACCTCCAACCCACTAACCCAGACCCCAGCATGTCCTCTACTCACCTCCAACCAGCTAACCCAGACCACACTATGTCCTCTACTCACCTCCAACCCCTAATGCCCATCAATGTTATGCCTCTGTCTCCCCAACAGAACTGCGAACCCACACACCCTCACTCACCTCCAACTCACTAACCCTGACCCCACTATGTCCTCTACTCACCTCCAACCCACTAACCCAGACCCACCATGTCCTCTACACAACTCCAACCCACTAACCCAGACCCCACCATGTCCTCTACTCACCTCCAACCCTCTAACCCAGACCCCAGCATGTCCTCTACTCACCTCCAACCCGCTAACCCAGACCCCAGCATGTCCTCTACTAAACCTCCAACACACTAACCCTGACCCACCATGTCCTCTACTCACCTCCCAACCCACTAACCCTGACCCACCATGTCCTCTACTCACCTCCAACCCACTAACCCAGACCCCAGCATGTCCTCTACTCACCTCCAACCCACTAACCCAGACCCCACTATGTCCTCTACTCACCTCCAACCCACTAACCCAGGCCCCACTATGTCCTCTACTCACCTCCAACCCACTAACCCAGACCACACTATGTCCTCTACTCACCTCCCAACCCACTAACCCAGACCCCAGCATGTCCTCTACTCACCTCCAACCCACTAACCCAGACCCCACTATGTCCTATACTCACCTCCAACCCACTAACCCAGACCCCAGCATGTCCTCTACTCACCTCCAACCCACTAACCCAGACCACAGCATGTCCTCTACTCACCTCCCAACCCACTAACCCAGACCCCACCATGTCCTCTACTCACCTCCAACCCACTAACCCAGACCCCAGCATGTCCACTACTAAACCTCCAACCCACTAACCCAGACCCCAGCATGTCATCTACTCACCTCCCAACCCACTAACCCTGACCCCGCTATGTCCTCTACTCACCTCCAACCCACTAATCCAGACCCCACCATGTCCTCTACTCACCTCCAACCCACTAACCCAGATCCACCATGTCCTCTACTCACCTCCAACCCACTAACCCAGACCCACCATGTCCTCTACTAAACCTCCAACCCACTAACCCAGACCCACCATGTCCTCTACTCACCTCCAACCTACTAACCCAGACACACCATGTCCTCTACTCACCTCCCAACTCACTAACCCAGACCCCACCATGTCCTCTACTCACCTCCAACCCACTAACCCAGACCCCACTATGTCCTCTACTCACCTCCAACCCACTAACCCTGACCCCACTATGTCCTCTGCTCACCTCCAACCCACTAACCCAGACCCCACTATGTCCTCTACTCACCTCCAACCCACTAACCAAGACCCCACTATGTCCTCTACTCACCTCCAACCCACTAACCCAGACCCCACTATGTCCTCTGCTCACCTCCAACCCACTAACCCAGACCCCAGCATGTCCTCTACTAAACCTCCAACACACTAACCCTGACCCACCATGTCCTCTACTCACCTCCCAACCCACTAACCCTGACCCACCATGTCCTCTACTCACCTCCAACCCACTAACCCAGACCCCAGCATGTCCTCCACTCACCTCCAACCCACTAACCCAGACCCCACTATGTCCTCTACTCACCTCCAACCCACTAACCCAGGCCCCACTATGTCCTCTACTCACCTCCAACCCACTAACCCTGACCCCACTATGTCCTCTACACACCTCCAACCCACTAACCCAGACCCCACTATGTCCTCTACTCACCTCCAACCCACTAACCAAGACCCCACTATGTCCTCTGCTCACCTCCAACCCACTAACCCAGACCCCACTATGTCCTCTACTCACCTCCCAACCCACTAACCCAGACCCCAGCATGTCCTCTACTCACCTCCAACCCACTAACCCAGACCCCACTATGTCCTCTACTCACCTCCAACCCACTAACCCAGACCCCAGCATGTCCTCTACTCACCTCCAACCCACTAACCCAGACCACAGCATGTCCTCTACTCACCTCCCAACCCACTAACCCAGATCCCACCATGTCCTCTACTCACCTCCAACCCACTAACCCAGACCCCAGCATGTCCACTACTAAACCTCCAACCCACTAACCCAGACCCCAGCATGTCCTCTACTCACCTCCCAACCCACTAACCCTGACCCCGCTATGTCCTCTACTCACCTCCAACCCACTAATCCAGACCCCGCCATGTCCTCTACTCACCTCCAACCCACTAACCCAGACCCACCATGTCCTCTACTAAACCTCCAACCCACTAACCCAGACCCACCATGTCCTCTACTCACCTCCCACCCACTAACCCAGACCCACCATGTCCTCTACTCACCTCCCACCCACTAACCCAGACCCACCATGTCCTCTACTCACCTCCAACCCACTAACCCAGACCCCACCATGTCCTCTACTCACCTCCAACCCACTAACCCAGACCCCAGCAAGTCCTCTACTCACCTCCCAACCCACTAACCCAGACCCCACCATGTCCTCTACTCACCTCCAACCCACTAACCCAGACCACAGCATGTCCTCTACTCACCTCCCAACCCACTAACCTAGTCCCCACCATGTCCTCTACTCACCTCCAACCCACTAACCCAGACCCCAGCATGTCCTCAACTAAACCTCCAACCCACTAACCCAGACCCCAGCATGTCCTATACTAAACCTCCAACCCACTAACCCAGACCCCAGCATGTCCTCTACTCACCTCCCAACCCACTAACCCAGACCCCACCATGTCCTCTACTCACCTCCAACCCACTAACCCAGACCCCAGCATGTCCTCTACTCACCTCCAACCAGCTAACCCAGACCACACTATGTCCTCTACTCACCTCCAACCCCTAATGCCCATCAATGTTATGCCTCTGTCTCCCCAACAGAACTGCGAACCCACACACCCTCACTCACCTCCAACCCACTAACCCAGACCACAGCATGTCCTCTACTCACCTCCCAACCCACTAACCCAGATCCCACCATGTCCTCTACTCACCTCCAACCCACTAACCCAGACCCCAGCATGTCCACTACTAAACCTCCAACCCACTAACCCAGACCCCAGCATGTCCTCTACTCACCTCCCAACCCACTAACCCTGACCCCGCTATGTCCTCTACTCACCTCCAACCCACTAATCCAGACCCCACCATGTCCTCTACTCACCTCCAACCCACTAACCCAGACCCACCATGTCCTCTACTAAACCTCCAACCCACTAACCCAGACCCACCATGTCCTCTACTCACCTCCCACCCACTAACCCAGACCCACCATGTCCTCTACTCACCTCCCACCCACTAACCCAGACCCACCATGTCCTCTACTCACCTTCCAACCCACTAACCCAGTCCCCACAATGTCCTCTACTCACCTCCAACCCACTAACCCAGACCCCACCATGTCCTCTACTCACCTCCAACCCACTAACCCAGACCCCAGCAAGTCCTCTACTCACCTCCCAACCCACTAACCCAGACCCCACCATGTCCTCTACTCACCTCCAACCCACTAACCCAGACCACAGCATGTCCTCTACTCACCTCCCAACCCACTAACCTAGTCCCCACCATGTCCTCTACTCACCTCCAACCCACTAACCCAGACCCCAGCATGTCCTCAACTAAACCTCCAACCCACTAACCCAGACCCCAGCATGTCCTATACTAAACCTCCAACCCACTAACCCAGACCCCAGCATGTCCTCTACTCACCTCCCAACCCACTAACCCAGACCCCACCATGTCCTCTACTCACCTCCAACCCACTAACCCAGACCCCAGCATGTCCTCTACTCACCTCCAACCAGCTAACCCAGACCACACTATGTCCTTTACGCACCTCCAACCCCTAATGCCCATCAATGTTATGCCTCTGTCTCCCCAACAGAACTGCGAACCCACACACCCTCACTCACCTCCAACCCACTAACCCTGACCCCACTATGTCCTCTACTCACCTCCAACCCACTAACCCAGACCCACCATGTCCTCTACACAACTCCAACCCACTAACCCAGACCCCAGCATGTCCTCTACTCACCTCCAACCCACTAACCCAGACCCCAGCATGTCCTCTACTAAACCTCCAACCCACTAACCCTGACCCACCATGTCCTCTACTCACCTCCCAACCCACTAACCCTGACCCACCATGTCCTCTACTCACCTCCCAACCCACTAACCCAGACCCCACCATGTCCTCTACTCACCTCCCAACCCACTAACCCAGACCCCACCATGTCCTCTACTCACCTCCCACCCACTAACCCAGACCCCACCATGTCCTCTACTCACCTCCCAACTCACTAACCCAGACCCCACCATGTCCTCTACTCACCTCCAACCCACTAACCCAGACCCCACCATGTCCTCTACTAAACCTCCCACCCACTAACCCAGACCCCACCATGTCCTCTACTCACCTCCAACCCACTAACCCAGACCCCACTATGTCCTCTACTCACCTCCAACCCACTAACCCAGACCCCACTATGTCCTCTACTCACCTCCAACCCACTAACCCTGACCCCACTATGTCCTCTGCTCACCTCCAACCCACTAACCCAGACCCCACTATGTCCTCTACTCACCTCCAACCCACTAACCAAGACCCCACTATGTCCTCTACTCACCTCCAACCCACTAACCCAGACCCCACTATGTCCTCTGCTCACCTCCAACCCACTAACCCAGATCCCACTATGTCCTCTACTCACCTCCAACCCACTAACCCAGACCCCACCATGTTCTCTACTAAACCTCCAACCCACTAACCCAGACCCCACTATGTCCTCTACTCACCATCAACCCACTAACCCAGACCCCACTATGTCCTCTGCTCACCTCCAACCCACTAACCCAGACCCCACTATGTCCTCTACTCACCTCCCAACCCACTAACCCAGACCCCAGCATGTCCTCTACTCACCTCCAACCCACTAACCCAGACCCCACTATGTCCTCTACTCACCTCCAACCCACTAACCCAGACCCCAGCATGTCCTCTACTCACCTCCAACCCACTAACCCAGACCACAGCATGTCCTCTACTCACCTCCCAACCCACTAACCCAGATCCCACCATGTCCTCTACTCACCTCCAACCCACTAACCCAGACCCCAGCATGTCCACTACTAAACCTCCAACCCACTAACCCAGACCCCAGCATGTCCACTACTATACCTCCAACCCACTAACCCAGACCCCAGCATGTCCTCTACTCACCTCCCAACCCACTAACCCTGACCCCGCTATGTCCTCTACTCACCTCCAACCCACTAATCCAGACCCCACCATGTCCTCTACTCACCTCCAACCCACTAACCCAGACCCACCATGTCCTCTACTAAACCTCCAACCCACTAACCCAGACCCACCATGTCCTCTACTCACCTCCCACCCACTAACCCAGACCCACCATGTCCTCTACTCACCTCCCACCCACTAACCCAGACCCACCATGTCCTCTACTCACCTCCAACCCACTAACCCAGTCCCCACAATGTCCTCTACTCACCTCCAACCCACTAACCCAGACCCCACCATGTCCTCTACTCACCTCCAACCCACTAACCCAGACCCCAGCAAGTCCTCTACTCACCTCCCAACCCACTAACCCAGACCCCACCATGTCCTCTACTCACCTCCAACCCACTAACCCAGACCACAGCATGTCCTCTACTCACCTCCCAACCCACTAACCTAGTCCCCACCATGTCCTCTACTCACCTCCAACCCACTAACCCAGACCCCAGCATGTCCTCAACTAAACCTCCAACCCACTAACCCAGACCCCAGCATGTCCTATACTAAACCTCCAACCCACTAACCCAGACCCCAGCATGTCCTCTACTCACCTCCCAACCCACTAACCCAGACCCCACCATGTCCTCTACTCACCTCCAACCCACTAACCCAGACCCCAGCATGTCCTCTACTCACCTCCAACCAGCTAACCCAGACCACACTATGTCCTCTACTCACCTCCAACCCCTAATGCCCATCAATGTTATGCCTCTGTCTCCCCAACAGAACTGCGAACCCACACACCCTCACTCACCTCCAACCCATTAACCCAGACCACAGCATGTCCTCTACTCACCTCCCAACCCACTAACCCAGATCCCACCATGTCCTCTACTCACCTCCAACCCACTAACCCAGACCCCAGCATGTCCACTACTAAACCTCCAACCCACTAACCCAGACCCCAGCATGTCCTCTACTCACCTCCCAACCCACTAACCCTGACCCCGCTATGTCCTCTACTCACCTCCAACCCACTAACCCAGACCCCACAATGTCCTCTACTCACCTCCAACCCACTAACCCAGACCCCACTATGTCCTCTACTCACCTCCAACCCACTAACCCAGACCCCAGCATGTCCTCTACTCACCTCCAACCCACTAACCCAGACCCCACCATGTCCTCTACACACCTCCAACCCACTAACCCAGACCCACCATGTCCTCTACACACCTCCCAACCCACTAACCCAGACCCCAGCATGTCCTCTACTAAACCTCCAACCCACTAACCCAGACCCCACCATGTCCTCTACTCACCTCCAACCCACTAACCCAGACCCTACTATGTCCTCTACACACCTCCAACCCACTAACCCTGACCCCACTATGTCCTCTACTCACCTCCCAACCCACTAACCCAGACCCCAGCATGTCCTCTACTCACCTCCAACCCACTAACCCAGACCCCACCATGTCCTCTACTCACCTTCCAACCCTCTAACCCAGACCCCACCATGTCCTCTACTAAACCTCCAACCCACTAACCCAGACCCCACCATGTCCTCTACTCACCTCCAACCCTCTAACCCAGACCCCACCATGTCCTCTACTCACCTCCCAACCCACTATCCCAGACCCCACCATGTCCTCTACTCACCTCCAACCCACTAACCAAGACCCCAGCATGTACTCTACTAAACCTCCAACCCACTAACCCAGACCCCACCATGTCCTCTACTCACCTCCAACCCACTAACCCAGACCCCAGCATGCCCTCTACTAAACCTCCAACCCACTAACCCAGACCCCAGCATGTCCTCTACTAAACCTCCAACCCACTAACCCAGACCCCACCATGTCCTCTACTCACCTCCCAACCCTCTAACCCAGACCCCACCATGTCCTCTACTGACCTCCAACCCACTAACCCAGACCCCACCATGTCCTCTACTCACCTCCCAACCCACTATCCCAGACCCCACCATGTCCTCTACTCACCTCCAACCCACTAACCCAGACCCACCATGTCCTCTACTCACCTCCCAACCCATTAACCCAGACCCACCATGTCCTCTACTCACCTCCCAACCCACTAACCCAGACCCCACCATGTCCTCTACTCACCTCCAACCCACTAACCCAGACCCACCATGTCCTCTACTCACTTCCCAACCCACTAACCCAGACCCCACCATGTCCTCTACTCACCCCCCAACCCACTAACCCAGACCCCACCATGTCCTCTACTCACCTCCAACCCACTAACCCAGACCCCAGCATGTCCACTACTAAACCTCCAACCCACTAACCCAGACCCCAGCATGTCCTCTACTCACCTCCCAACCCACTAACCCTGACCCCACTATGTCCTCTACTCACCTCCAACCCACTAATCCAGACCCCACCATGTCCTCTACTCACCTCCAAC
Organism: Oncorhynchus masou masou; assembly: GCF_036934945.1. Taxonomy (NCBI): domain Eukaryota; kingdom Metazoa; phylum Chordata; class Actinopteri; order Salmoniformes; family Salmonidae; genus Oncorhynchus; species Oncorhynchus masou. The sequence continues at coordinate 19,572,235 of NC_088240.1, read as the reverse complement.
CCACTAACCCAGACCCACCATGTCCTCTACTCACCTCCAACCCACTAACCCAGACCCACCATGTCCTCTACTAAACCTCCAACCCACTAACCCAGACCCACCATGTCCTCTACTCACCTCCAACCCACTAACCCAGACCCACCATGTCCTCTACTAAACCTCCAACCCAATAACCCAGACCCCAGCATGTCCTCTACTCACCTCCAACCCACTAACCCAGACCCACCATGTCCTCTACTCACCTCCCACCCACTAACCCAGACCCACCATGTCCTCTACTCACCTCCAACCCACTAACCCAGTCCCCATCATGTCCTCTACTCACCTCCAACCCACTAACCCAGACCCCACCATGTCCTCTACTCACCTCCAACCCACTAACGCAGACCCCACTATGTCCTCTACTCACCTCCAACCCACTAACCCAGACCCCACTATGTCCTCTACTCACCTCCAACCCACTAACCCAGACCCCACCATGTCCTCGACTAAACCTCCAACCCACTAACCCTGACCCCACCATGTCCTCTACTCACCTCCAACCCACTAACCCAGACCCCAGCATGTCCACTACTAAACCTCCAACCCACTAACCCAGACCTCAGCATGTCCTCTACTCACCTCCCAACCCACTAACCCTGACCCCACTATGTCCTCCACTCACCTCCATCCCACTAATCCAGACCCCACCATGTCCTCTACTCACCTCCAACCCCCTAACCCAGACCCACCATGTCCTCTACTCACCCTCCAACCCACTAACCCAGTCCCCATCATGTCCTCTACTCACCTCCAACCCACTAACCCAGACCCCACCATGTCCTCTACTCACCTCCAACCCACTAACCCAGACCCCACTATGTCCTCTACTCACCTCCAACCCACTAACCCAGACCCCACTATGTCCTCTACTCACCTCCAACCCACTAACCCAGACCCCACTATTTCCTCTACTCACCTCCAACCCACTAACCCAGACCCCACCATGTCCTCGACTAAACCTCCAACCCACTAACCCTGACCCCACTATGTCCTCTACTCACCTCCAACCCACTAACCCAGACCCCACCATGTCCTCTACTCACCTCCAACCCACTGACCCAGACCCCACCATGTCCTCTACTCACCTCCAACCCACTAACCCAGACCCCACCATGTCCTCTACTCACCTCCAACCCACTAACCCAGACCCCACCATGTCCTCTACTCACCTCCAACCCACTAACCCAGACCCCACCATGTCCTCGACTAAACCTCCAACCCACTAATCTGACCCCACTATGTCCTCTACTCACCTCCAACCCACTAACCCAGACCCCAGCATGTCCTCTACTCACCTCCAACCCACTAACCCAGACCCCAGCATGTCCTCTACTCACCTCCCAACCCACTAACCCAGACCCCACCATGTCCTCTACTCACCTCCAACCCACTAACCCAGACCCCACCATGTCCTCTACTCACCTCCCAACCCACTAACCCAGACCCCACCATGTCCTCTACTCACCTCCAACCCACTAATCCTGACCCCACTATGTCCTCTACTCACCTCCAACCCACTAACCCAGACCCCACCATGTCCTCTACTCACCTCCAACCCACTAACCCAGACCCCACTATGTCCTCTACTCACCTCCAACCCACTAGCCCAGACCCCAGCGTGTCCTCTACACACCTCCAAGTCCCCCTCCCACTGTCTACTCCCCATGCCCCCCAAACTCCTCCCCTCACACTCTGGACTATCTGCCCTACATACTGACACAAAGCATACACACATACTTTTTACACTTGCTACTGCGACACCATTCTTTATTTTTATACTATTATCTATCCTGATACCTAGTCACATTACCCTCCCTGCATGTACATATCTAGCTCAAATACCTCGTACCCATGCACATTGATCTGGTAATGGTACTCCCTGTATATAGCTCTGCATCGGTGGGAAGGGCTCATAAACAAGCATTTCATGGCAAAGTCTACACCCGTTGTATTCGGGGGATGTGACAAATACTATTTTATTTTATTTGACTGTTTACATCCAAACATGGGTAACCCCCCTTTTCCCACCCCTCCCCTCCCCGTAACATCTCTGAAAGCATCTGTTGTGCCAGGGGTCCTGTGAGCAGGGCATTATAAATGCAGGGTGAAATGTGCGGGTGTCCGTGGCATCTGCCCGACTGCAACATGAAGGTCAGACAGAAGGGCTGAAGCTGGGCAGGGAGCAACAGTGCTCATCTTTTATTTAAGCAGCAAAGTGGACACTACTCCCCCAATTACATTAATGCTGAAACACACACACACACACACACAACCACACACACACTTTGACAAACACATACACTGACACACATACATATATCTGTTTGTCGCTTTCAACTCACAGCGACCCAAGTGGGTGTTTGTGCATGTGTGTGACTGTGTGTGTGTGTGCATGAATGCCTGTGTGTGTATATCAGTGAATCACTTTAATGTTTTTTTTGTTGTATCTTACCTCTGTGTTTCTCAGAGGTAAGATGTGACTTTCGGGATCCCAAGGCTCACCAGGGGATTGGGTTATTATTATCAAATACCATATCAGGGAGCTCTTATTCCATATATAGTTATACATGAGCTACATAAATATATAAAGGTGGGTGGCAAACTTCCAAGCTTGATTTCCCAGGGGGCCGTTAGGAGAGTCTCATTAAGGTGCTAAAGAATGCAGTCACCCAGGAAGTCAGACGGAAATGGTTCTCTGTCAGAAGAACAGGGAGATAAGATGAGATCGAGATGCCAGTTCTCCCCTTGTCTGTCTGTCCGTCTGCCAGCTTCCTCTCCTCTTTTAACCAGAGGAAACATTACAGTCTGTGAACAGCCTGATCTATCAGTCTTTTTAAGTTCAGTTCTTTTTTACTTGTTGTAACTGGGTCAGTGTGCAGGCCCTGTAGGAGTTTAGCCATCCCTTACAGACACTCTCCGCCTGGGCTAGAAGCCTCTAAGAGTCAGGCCCGGCCCTGGAGGGGAACCAAGCACTGGAAAGGCCACGGACAGCTGGTGGGGTCACTAACCCTGTTAGTCGAATTTTCAAGGATTTTGGATTGGGCATCTGGGGGTAGTTGGGAACGTAAAATTGACAGCGAAAGAGATTTTGCTATCTACTGTCAATTATGTGTATTGAATTTTTGAAGTACATAGTGTTTTGAAGCACATCGACACCTATCGTTCAGTGTAATGTTTTCTGTTTCAAGGCAGGACAATTATTTTTGCTGTTCTGCCCCAATAAATGGCTTTAAATTGTAATTTTCTTCTATTCCCCCCCTTCCTCTCTCTGTACAGAGGTGCGGTTACAGGTGGAGGAGTCCGAGTCTAATATCACCGTGTCCCAGTCCAGTTCCATCCGGTTGGGCTGTAGCATTCCCTCCCAGTCCTCCAGAGACTCCCGTTTCTCCGTGTCCTGGTATGTGGAGCGCTCCTCCATGCTCTCTGAGGAGGAAGAACAGGGGGATGTTGACGAGGGAAACCGGGCCTGTGTGTTCTCCATCGGACACGACGCCGTGTTCGGGAACGGGAACTGTAGCCCAATCGAGGAGGCGGGGCCTAACTCACGCCTGCAGTTTGAGAGGACGACCTCTGACCTCTACAGTCTGACCATCCAAGGGGCGCGACCCGCTGATGCTGGGCGCTACTACTGTCATGTGGAGGAGTGGCTGCTCAACCCCCGCAACGCCTGGTATCGCCTGGCAACCAACAACTCTGATGTCACCATCGTCAACGTGATCCAGCAGGGTAAATCAATGAATACATTTCTCTAGTGCTTTTAGGAATAAAACAGATAGTGCCACATGGCGAATGACAATGTTCTGGGGCTAGAAAAACAAAGGCAATGTGATAGAATGGAGACGTATTATTGTTGTTGATAATTCAGCTGCAAAGGGTTTTTCTAAGACAAGTGTTTTTTTCACAAAGTGTTTAACAAAGTGTTTAACAGCAACCCTGGCCAACCAAAACCTCCCATTTGTATCATTATTATTCTAGAGACCAAATATAAGATCATTGGCTTGTGCTGATCTTACTGATGATTCTGGTGATTCTGGTTTGAGGTAGTACTTACACAGTCACAGCTACTGTGTAGGCTGCTAAAAGTAACATGCCAAACAAACATCAAACTACACCATAATGGAATGCTCTCCATTGATGTCATCTTTTCATCCATATCACACTCCCATCCAATTGTCTGTTCTCTCTACCTTGCCCTTCTCCCTATTTTCTCTCTCTCTCTCTCTCTCTCTCTCGCATTTCTTGTTCTCTCTTCTCTCTGCCCACCGCTCCTGTCTCTCTTTCTCTCTTCTCTCTGCCCTCCCTCCCTATCTCTCTCTCCCCCATTCTCTCTCTCTCTCCCCCCATTCTCTCTCTCTCTCTCCCCCCATTCTCTCTCTCTCTCTATCTCTCCCCCCATTCTCTCTATCTCTCCCCCCATTCTCTCTCTCTCCCCCATTCTCTCTCTCTCCTCTCTCTTTCCCCCATTCTCTCTCTCTCTCCCCCCATTCTCTCTCTCTCTCTCTCTCTCTCTCTCCCCCCATTCTATCTCTCTCTCTCTCCCCCCATTCTCTCTCTCTCTTTCTCTCTTCTCTCTGCCCTCCCTCCCTATCTCTCTCTCCCCCCATTCTCTCTCTCTCCCCACAGTCTCCACCCTGCAGTCGGTGGTATGTTCCAACGACTCTCTCTTCTACTTTGTCTTCTTCTACCCGTTCCCCATCTTCGGCATCCTCATCATCGCCGTGCTCCTGGTGCGCTACAAGAGCCACAGACACAGCAAATCCCAGGAGAGCAAGAACGGCGCCCCCTTACTGTGGATCAAAGAACCCCACCTCAGCTACTCCCCCACCTGCCTGGACCCACCCGTCCTCAGCCTGCACCCCGGCTCAGTGGACTAAGGGACAGATCCATAGCCCTCATCCCATAGTCCTCATCGCGGACCCAACTAATACCACGCCAGGGAGGGGCTACTCCGGACCTCCACCTGTCTAATCACTTCTGTGTCCAAGCTGTCAATCAATCCGTCCATCCATGTATAATCCCACCCCCCTGTCTGCCTGTCTGTGAGTTACCCTGTAGCAGCTGTCGTGTGGGTGGGTGTATGAGCATGTGGAAAAGTGTGTGAGCATGTGGAAAAGTGTGTGTGCTTGGAATGTGTAGACATGTGTATGCAGGACATGTGTGTATGCAGGACGTGTGTGTATGCAGGACATGTGTGTATGCAGGACATGTGTGTGTGCAGGACGTGTGTGTATGCAGGACGTGTGTGTATGCAGGACATGTGTGTATGCAGGACGTGTGTGTATGCAGGACATGTGTGTGTGCAGGACATGTGTGTATGCAGGACGTGTGTGTATGCAGGACATGTGTGTGTGCAGGACATGTGTGTATGCAGGACATGTGTGTATGCAGGACGTGTGTGTATGCAGGACGTGTGTGTATGCAGGACATGTGTGTATGCAGGACATGTGTGTATGCAGGACGTGTGTGTATGCAGGACGTGTGTGTATGCAGGACGTGTGTGTATGCAGGACATGTGTGTATGCAGGACGTGTGTGTATGCAGGACATGTGTGTATGCAGGACATGTGTGTATGCAGGACGTGTGTGTATGCAGGACGTGTGTGTATGCAGGACATGTGTGTATGCAGGACGTGTGTGTATGCAGGACATGTGTGTATGCAGGACGTGTGTGTATGCAGGACGTGTGTGTATGCAGGACGTGTGTGTATGCAGGACATGTGTGTATGCAGGACGTGTGTGTATGCAGGACATGTGTGTATGCAGGACGTGTGTGTATGCAGGACATGTGTGTATGCAGGACGTGTGTGTATGCAGGACGTGTGTGTATGCAGGACGTGTGTGTATGCAGGACGTGTGTGTATGCAGGACGTGTGTGTATGCAGGACATGTGTGTATGCAGGACGTGTGTGTATGCAGGACGTGTGTGTATGCAGGACATGTGTGTATGCAGGACGTGTGTGTATGCAGGACATGTGTGTATGCAGGACGTGTGTGTGGTTTGGAAGTATGAGTGTTTATCTCTTGCTCTCTTTCTTTTCCCTTTCTCTCTCCTTCACTTTTCTCCCTGTCCAGTGGAAAACCGGATTTCATAGCTATACTTTTCTTCTTTTTATTTCTCAGAAACAGTGGTCTGTTTTTCAAAAGATGTGAAGATCACTCTAGAATGGAACAATCTGGAAACAGGGAAATGACAAGTCACGGATCCTATAGTATAGGTGCATACTGTACTGTTCTGTACTGTGGACCTGGTGAGGATGATAAGAAATGTCTCTCTGTGCTCAGTGGACTTAGCACTGATCTCAGAGCAGTTACTGCTTGGCCTTATACGTTAGTTACCTTAGCGAAGGCCCTCCTCCCACCGACTCCAGAGCTGTGGACTGGAATGCCACACCAAAACACAAAGACAATCCCTGTGGCTTGGAAGTGGACTGTGTGTGTGAGACAATGTGTGAGAGTGTGTGTGTTCACCCATCTGTTTCCTCAGTGTGTTTGCGTTGGCAGACAGAGACAGACCTGGCCAACCCATTGAACACTGCCAGACACCAGGCATCAGTGTGAATGCACTGCTCCTCCTCTCCAAACAGAGAGAGAACGAGGGAATGAGGGAGGGAAAGAAAGAGAGAGAGAAGGGAGGAGGATAAATGAACTTCTCTGTCCTGCTGAGGGCATACTTTTGACATGAAGGATATTTTAGTGCCAATATCTTCTTATTACACTCTTCCGTCTGCAACAAGTGTTTGAAGTTTAAAGCGGGCGAGCAAAGCCGATTGGCTCTGAGGCACTCTGTAAATATAGCTACCGACCCCCTGCTGGAGGATTATGGGCCTTGTAGGCATAAAGTGAGATTTTTACGCTTATGTTAAACCAGTTGAGCCGTTTTTGGCATAAATGTGTTGACACAGTGGAAATTATTGACTGAAATGAAATTCTCTGCCATTTTAAACGTTGTCTGCTATAGACTTTAATTAATGGAAACAAGCTGTTCAGCTCTCAGAAATTCCTGTAGAGGGGCGGTGAGACACAACGCATATCATCACTAGAGGGGTGTAGAAGTACATGCAGCTTACCACACACACACACACACACACAGAGAGAGAGAAACATCCCCCCCAAAACAGCAGATTAACAATACCAACACACCATTCAAATGAATTTCAAGTGGGCAATTTTATTTAGATTTTTGAACCTTTCATTTAGATGTTTTATTTTATACTATTTTGCATAGTTTATGTACATTTTCTTTTTGTTTTGAAATTCTCCAAGAACTGCTCTTCTACTTGCGTTGCCAGGCAACCGCACCACACAGAATCAAAATCATGATAACCCTTTTGCTGTGTGTCCATAGTAACAGGCACCGAAATGTCGTAGATATAGAAATGCTAGATTTGTTCTGCACGCTCAGTGGCATCACATTGAAGATTGTCATGAATGGGCCAGTGTCAACACTGTATTAATGAACTAACTAACTGCTCTATACCTGTATTGGAAACCTAGCAGCTTCACTATATTAGTATATACAGTAGATTAACAGCAAGAGTCACACAATGGATCCACTTGAAGCTTTTTCTCATCTTGTTTATTTATTGAAGTGTACCGTGGCACCTAGTTAGGATGTGTGAGCTCCATAGAAATGCATTAGACAAATGGCCATAGACTCTGGAGTGGGCTGGATGGAAACCGTCCTCTCTTGGACTGTGGACTGGGTGGGGAGCATGCTCTCTGGTTCCCCCTGACCTGCAGTGCACATGGCAGAAGGGTTGAGAATCTGTGTCACATTCCCAAAGTATGGAAGTGTGACATTCCTGTTCCGTAAAATAACCCTTTCACTGCCAGTCCGACTGAAAGCTCTCGTCATTCTCTTCTCAATCGTGTCAAAATGTATATTGCATGACAATATTGCAGGAGGCATTTTGATGTTTTGTAACCTTTGAACTCTTGAGCGTTGTGTTTGTGTAACAGAACAATGCCAAGCCCTCCACTTCCTGTGCCAAGTGTCAGACGTATCTATAGAAGTGGAAGTTACTTTCAACCGTAGGTTTATGGGAGAGTTTTTTTAAATGTATTTTTATTTGCCATTCAAATCCTGAGATGGCTAAAGCCCTCATCACGCGTGTTGGTTGACAGCTATAGAACAGAGCATTCAAAGTGTATGTGGGTTTTATATAAATAATGGGAACAATGTGTGACATTGTGATCAAAATTATGTTCAGGCAGTTCCACATGTGTACTTAGAGGAATAAACGTGAATATAAGCAAATTGGCCCTATACAACAACATGACTGTATAAGCATGGCAATTCAAATTCAAGGACTTTCAGGTACTTTTTTAAGCACTTAATTGTAATTTTTAAGGATCTCAACGTTATACAACTGTATAATATACATATAAGCCCTAATATAGAACCCCCAAAAAGCGTGCAACAGGTGTCAAAAGGGTAGATCAAACATATTCAAGTTATTATTACATTCTAGAATATGAGAGAATGTGTACATTTCCTGACTAGATGGGTTGCATGGCCGTGTTTCTGTAGTCTGTGGCCGACTCAGGCTCACATAATAAAGCCATGAATAGAGGTAGCATTAATCTCTCCATTTGAATCTCCACATCGCTGTTTTTATCATGAGAAAGTGACCAAAAAACAGGTTTGTTTTTTAATGGAAGGAATTGTATGGAAAGCCAAGTTGTAGCCAACATTAGATGTTGTCCGCCGCATAATTACCACAACAGAGTAGTGCAACACCCATCAAATGAAGCTGTAGGAAACTAACAAAAGTGGCCTCTCTCTCACAAAAACTGATATCTCACAAAAAAAAAAGTCATAGTTCATTATAAGGGACCAGGAGATCTTATAAATTGGCTCTTATAAATTACAATAACTTTTCAAGAGCCAAACTGATTTTCAAGGTAGGCAGGCCTATTCCAGTACTTTCATTTCTGAACTCCAAATTCAATTTCAAGATGGCTACTACTTAAAATTGCAGGTGTAACATGGAAACCAAAATGTATTAGTCCTGTTATTTCATTACCAGATCATATTGTCAATAAGCTCACTTGGCTATGTCATTTGTTGTTATTATATCCAGAATAATGAATATGAATAGTTGGGTGGGTGTTGGGTGTTGGGTGTTGCACAATACTCTATCCAACACAACTGCGCACTGTAGACTTGCGCACTATATGCACAAAAACATCTGAAAACATGAACACATTACCTTGATGCTTTCTCTGTTAAATCTAAAGAGACCCTGCTGTAAATCAAGCAGACAATACAGACCCAACTGTCTTCAAAAGCATAATGAAAGAGAGCTCCCGGGTGGCGCAGCGGTCTAATGCACTACAACTCAGTGCTAGAGGCGTCACTACAGACCCTGGTTTGATAACGGGCTGTCTCACAACCGGCCGTGATCGGGAGTCCCGTAGGGCGGCGCACAATTGGCCCAGCGTCGTCTGGGTTAGGGGAGGGTTTGGCCTGGGTAGGCCATCATTGTAAATAAGAATTCGTTCTTAACGGACTTGCCTAGTTAAAAAAAGATTTCTTGCTATTACCTTTTTTCTAGCACTTGCACCTTGTTCACACCTAGAGTGTCATTGCGCAAAATGGTACACAGCATCATCTGGATGTGTGTGCAACAAAGATCAACATTCACCTTCTGCTACCATTTCTGTCAAGCTGTCTATGCATACAGTTTGATGCATATGTTCGATTTATCCAAAGTATGCACAACACTGAATGCACTGCAATGCAATGCTGCAAGGCAAACACAGTGTTCCATTGCAAATGACTGTACTTCTGGTGTACCAAAATGCAATGATGCTGTAGGTGTGATCGAGGTGTTACACACAATGTCCACCAGATGCATACAGTATGCATTTTGTTTTTCTGGATATCTTGCCCACATTTTCCATACTTGAGGTACAGTGATGCAAAAAAGTATTTAGTCAGCCACCAGTTGTGCAAGTTCTCCCACATAAAAAGATGAGAGAGGCCTGTATTTTTCATCATAGGTACACTTCAACTATGACAGACAAAATGAGAAAAAAAATCCAGAAAATCACATTGTAGGATTTTTAATTAATTAATTTGCAAATTATGGTGGAAAATAAGTATTTGGTCAATAACAAAAGTTTATTTCAATACTTTGTTATATACCGTTTGTTGGCAATGACAGAGGTCAAATGTTTTCTGTAAGTCTTCACAAGGTTTTCACACACTGTTGCTGGTATTTTGGCCCATTCCTCCATGCAGATCTCCTCTAGAGCAGTGATGTTTTGGGGCTGTTGCTGGGCATAGAAAGACTGTGTATGAGTGTTTAGAACTAGGATATGCTACCTAGTTAGGTCAGCAGCACATTGTTACTATATTGTCGACTCTAGGCTAAATCTATGCATCACTGAGTTAGATGCCAGTTGAAAGAGTAGTTCAAGGCAACTGTGCATGACCCTGGCCTAAACCCAGTACCTGGTCCAACATCAGAGGTGGACCCTCCATCTTAAACTTCACTTTTTAATTGGTTTTGCCACAATTCCGTCATAAAAGGAATTTGACAATCCCAGGATCTCTGACTCTGAACCACGAAGTGGAGGGTTGGTGTGTTATGTCACAGTGCCACCGTGATTGAAGCTGTACAGTCGTACTCTGAATGGTGTTTTTGTAGTAATCAACATCCATAGACGCCTCCTTAACGTTATCCGGGCGTTCTGACGGTGTTGTAGCTGTGTTACGAGGGCTGCATGTAGTGGCTGTGTGCTGGCTACAGATTTAGCTGTAAAATAACTTTTGGTGATGTGTTCAGTTCAGCCAGTGCTGCTTTTCTCCAGTGATGTATTTTTATGTTCATTTTTTTATCTATGAGAAATAGTGCACTGAAATTAAAAGGAAGGCCATAGCTTTTTTAAATGCTTGTGTTTTTTGTTGTATGACATGTTTTTGTAGATTTTTATTTTGTGTATATATAGTCACATCCCAAATGATTGGCACCCTTGATAAAGATTAGCAATATACTGTATAAAATAAATACAAATACTGAGCTACATTGTATGCTTTATTTATTTATTTTAATTATATTATTTTATACTAATATAGTTGCTCAGATTTTTGTTTAACAAGTACTACCTTTTCTTTATTTGTACAAGTACTACCTTTTCATTACAATACTTTGTGCACCCTTCCCCGGTCGAGGATAACTGTGCCCTTGGGGTTATTGTCTTGGCTAAAATGTCCTGGTATTTGGTAGAGTTCATGATAAAGTTGACCTGAACAAGGGCCCCAGGACCAGTGGAAGCAAAACAACCACATAACATCAAAGTTCCATCACCATCATTTACGGTAGGTATTAGGTTCTTTTCTGCATATCCATCCTTCATACGAGGCCAAACCCACCACTGCTGTGCTTCAACTGACCATAGCTCACAGTTTCAAACCAAGTGCCAATGCCATTATTCAGACAAAGCATTTACATATGTTGGTTGCTCTCAATGGAGGCTTTTTTTGTGTAATTGTAGATTTGGAGACTTGGTAACCCCGACCAAGTTCTTTAATTCTTCCACTGTGGACCTTTATTTTCCTCCTGAACCATCTCTCACTGTGCGTGGGGCTAAGATACACTTGGGTCCTCTATCAGGCAAGTTTAGTAGTGTTCCAGTTGATTTAAAGTTTCTTCATTTTTGCTTTAACAGCGGTAACTGGTATATTTTTTTGTTTGTTGGTTTATTTGTACCCATTGCCTGATTTATGAGTCTAAAACCATTTGTCTCCATTCATGAGTTCTTTGCCTTTCCCCAGGGTGATGGATTTTACATGTGTGTTACCTCATTTTATACCCCAGTGAAACAGGAAGCCACGGAAGGCCACCATACAGTTCCTTAAACTGAGATGAACTTTAAAAAGTAGACTGTTAATGCAGATACATTTATTAGAATTTTAAATAGTATATAAGAATCTTTAGGGGTGGCAAACATTTTCACGTGTCATTTTTAGAGTTTTTTAAACTTGTTAAACAATCCTTCTCCGAGCCAATGTATTAGTATGAAATAAAATGTTCCATTTTGATGATGATACAATATAGGTATTTTATCTTTATCAAGGGTGCCAATACATTGAGATGTGACATTATATTCTATTGAATAGTAACCATAGCTGTCATTAGAAAGGCACTTTGCTATTCTGTCAGTTTATTGCAATAAAAACATGTTAAGTGCAACCTTCAGTGTTGACATTACTCCTGACCCTTCCATGTTTCTTTCTATGAACCTCCTGACAGACTATTTTTCTAATACAAAGATACTCTTAGTTTTTGTATTTATTTTGATTAAAGGAATTATTCTGTATGCAGCCCAAGCTACTATATCTGATCCTTCCATTACATAGTTTGCTTCTTCAGCTCTGTAGTGAGGGTTAATACCCATGATGCTCTGGGGTACTGAGTGAGTGTAAGGTGATGCTCTTGTGACCCTTTGGCAAAATGTGAATCCGTTTCTGCCTTTATACCACATGGCCAGGAGGGTCAAAATGGCATCAGTGTGTGTGTCAGCCTGTCACAGGGATAAATGGTGCTCACAGGTCTCCCCTTGGCTAAGCAGCCTCTTTCTGACGGCCTCAGCAAATCACATCACACCCTTCATAACTCATTCTGACACACACTCTCTCTCCCTCTATCTAACACACACACGTGTCCACTGTTGCTCAGACCACACCATTAATAAGCCCTTAATATTCCAAACACACACTCACAAACTTTCCCATTCCCACACACACTCACACACCATGACCAGTGTGGGCCAGACCAAATCCTATCACCCTCTCCATAACTCACAGTGACACAGAGGAAAAATAACATTTACTACAGCAGAAATTATATTCCTTGGTGTCAACTTGATGCAGGCAGGGTTAGTGGATCATATCGTGGGCCCAGTGGTACCTGGGTCCCCCTGTAGGGCAGGCTCTATGGGAAACTATCTCCTATCAGCACTACACTGATGGTGTGCCACTGATAGTGGCATCACTGATGACATTGTTTTTTTTTTTTGTTAAAAAAATAAATACTCCCTTTTCGTGGTATCCAATTGTTAGTAGTTACTATCTTGTCTCATTGCTACAACCGTACGGGAGAGACGAAGGTCGAAAGCCATGCTTCCTCTGAAACACAACCCAACCAAGCCACACTGCTTCTTAACACAGTGCACATCCAACCCGGAAGCCAGCCTAACCAATGTGTCGGAGGAAACACCGTGCACCTGGCGACCTGGTTAGCACATAATGCGCCCGGCCTGCCACAGGAGTCGCTGGTGCGCGATGAGACAAGGATATCCCTACTGGCCAAACCCTCCCTAACCCAGACGACGCTAGGCCAATTGTGCATCACCCCATGGACCTCCCGGTCGCGGCTGGATGCGACAGAGCCTGGGCTCAAACCCAGATTCTCTGGTGGCACAGCTAGCACTGCGATGCAGTGCCCAGACCACTGCGCCACCCGGGAGGCTCACTGATGACATTGTTGATGCTGTTGTCAATGTGCTCATTCACAACTCTGGTGGAGACAAAGAAATGGTGCTCAGTGGGGGATATTTTTCTCTCATCTCGCTCTCTCCTTCTGTTGCTCTCTTTGTTTCTCTCACTCACTCATTCACTCTCAAACTCATTCTCTCCCTCCCCCCAAACACACACACGACAAGGGCTATTTTCAATAACAGTAAATAATAAAATACGCAAATACATGCTCACAGAGGACACAGACACCAGAGGGCAAACATGGGCAGACAGCACTTAACGATCCAGAGCAGAGAAGCAGCAGGCATGCTAGTAGATGAGGATTTATCACCAGTGAGAGAGGAGCAGAATATAGAATAAGAGGCAGGACATCTCTCCAGGTTATACTTCAGCTAGTTGGGGGGCAGTATTCAGAACAGCATAACAATGATCAAATATGTACAAGAAGAATAACAGGAATGGATGTCCCATAGGCAACAGCATCAGGTAGTGGCGTCATCATAACGTGACCATTGATTATGCCTGGAGCTTTTGTTTTTAGCATAGCACCTGAGGTTGTAGTGACTTTACGTGTGAGTGTGGCGAGTGTGGTGTTACACATGAGAGTTCCCACAGTAACTGCTCTGACTCATGTACTAATACTATACACTGTTCAGGTTGGGTGTCCTGAGGTTTGGAGACTGAGTTAGTCTATTGATTTGTCTGCTGTATCAGTTGGTCTCCTGAGTGTTGCTCTCTGTGTTAAATCTCTCTGCCAGGAGGCTGGGGATCAATAGCTGTATTAAAGGCCTATTGGTTAGGACCGGATCATTGGAGAAATGTCTCAGTTTTCCTGCCGATAGACAAATAAAGACCATTGAACAAAGACTACTTACAATGTCTCGGTTTTCCTGTTGATAGACAAATAAAGAACCATTGAACAAAAACAATTTACTGTGAAGAGGAGAAGGTGACATTGTTGGTGTCATGGCAAATGAACCAAACACCCACCCTCTCTTCCTTATCTAAGCTGAGCTCTCACAGCTTTGCGCACGGCAAAAACCGCAATGCCGCGATCTCATCCATTATGAATTCGAAAACACGAACACACACGCACAGAAACATCAATAAATCTTGGCCTATCTATTATAGATAAACACTTAAAGTCCTGTGTGTTCTTCCGTTGGCTCTCTGCCTGTGATGGGGTCATTACTAAGGCAGCTCCCCGTGACAACAACTCTGCATTCATTCAACACTGCAGTCCCATTATTGTCTATGAAAAAACCTCTTAATGGCTGTGGGTGCCCTTTGGCACAGATCTAGGATCTATCCTTACCTGTTAGGGGGGAAATGTGAAACTGACCTTAGATCAGTGCCTAGGGACAACTTAATCTTACTCCATGTGCCTGCCTTAAATAGCTCTGATTCCCTGACAAAGCTGCTACTTTTACAATACCTATATTCCAGTAGAGGCTGGTGGGAGGAGCTATAGGAGGATGGGCTCATTGTAAAGGCTGGAATGGAATTCATGGAACGGTATCAAACCGATCAAACATGGAAACCACGTTTGACACCGTTCCATTAATTCCATTCCAGCCATTACAATGAGCCCATCCTCCTATAGCTCCTCCCACCAGCCTCCACTGCTCTATTCAAGCAATGTTATTGCACCGTGCTTGAATTTACTGTACTGTCATGGAACTAAATGGAAATTGATCCTCTCACGAATTGTGGGCTCATAATATCACTGCTACGGTGTGCTTGCCCTGTATGCATAAATTGCATTCATTACTGTAGACCCTCTCCTAAAACAACTGAAAACAGAGGGGAACTATGGAGCAACCATAACAAACAGGCACCCCATGTCACTGCGCCTCCCTTGGCAAATTACAATCACCGCCTCCCATGAATCACTGCACACTCACTCCCCCAGGGGCAAAGCAGAGATATTTTGTAATGTTTTTCTAAACAATTACAGTTGCATGTTTTAATTGTTAATTAGATGGAGCTAGCACACACACTGTGTCAGAGGGGAGGAGTTTATGCATAAATAATGCCATGTTCGTGGGCTAGTTAGAACTTGGAAACTTGGACATTTCCGACTTGTTTCTGAGTGGTTGTAGTTATACACGTGCCCCGTTCAGCCAGTTAGCAAGTCGGACATTTTTGAGTTTCCTAGTTCCGACTGACAACAGTAAGCTAATCAGCGCCACACTTCCTGCCTCCTGTGGGATTGTGGGTGATTATGAATACGCTGGAACATGCAATGCGACGAGTGAGGTAATGTGCTTTTGGTGTTGAATAGGACAGGGAGAAGAGGAGGGCAGAGATATCACCTCTAGCCACCAGAAAGAGATAGATAAAGAGTAGTGGGAAAGGTGAAGAAAGCGAGAGAGAGAGTAAAAAGGAAAGATGAAAGGGGGACATAATAAAGGAGAATAATAAAGGAGAATGCATGCAGCACCATGTTCTCTTACATTAACAGATTCATTATACACTCGCCTATCTTTGGACCGATGGGTTTGAATAATCCATTTCATGTGATTGCATGATGGATGAGAAATGTTACATCTCTAGTCTACATATCAATAAGTTTTGATTTCGATGAGCATGAATGTGATTCAATCTAATTCACATTGGAATTCGAAGCATTGGATGCCACTTCCTCCCAGTAGATAGTGTTTATGAGAAGAGCAGGGATGTATTTGTTACGTCAATTCTGTTGAAAAACGTTTCATCTGTTGTTTGCCAACAAAAACAAGAGTTTCTATTGGACAAATTCTAGGTCCCGCACCGTTTTGTTTCCGTTTTGGTTCTTAAACAGTAAACAGTTTCTGTTGTAAGAAAGATGTAATCAATACAACCCTGGTTTCTGGTTTAGCAGTGATAGTGTGTTCCAATGAGTAATGTAGGCTCTGACTACTAAACCCTGCTCAGTAGGGCCCTCTGCAGGGCTCCGGGGTCGTGTCCTCCTGGGTCGTGTCCTCCTGGGTCGTGTCCTCCGGGGTCGTGTCCTCCGTGTACTACTCTGTTCCAGCCTTCACACCAGAGACAGCAACCCAGCCAGACTCAGACTGCAGGGCTCCGGGGTCGTGTCCTCCTGGGTCGTGTCCTCCGGGGTCGTCGACCTCCGGGGTCGTGTCCTCCGGGGTCGTGTCCTCCTGGGTCGTGTCCTCCGGGGTCGTGTCCTCCTCGGTCGTGTCCTCCTGGGTCATGTCCTCCTGGGTCGTGTCCTCCGGGGTCGTGTCCTCCTGGGTCGTGTCCTCCGGGGTCGTGTCCTCCGGGGTCGTGTCCTCCGTGTACTACTCTGTTCCAGCCTTCACACCAGAGACAGCAACCCAGCCAGACTCAGACTGCAGGGCTCCGGGGTGGTGTCCTCCTGGGTCGTGTCCTCCGGGGTCGTGTCCTCCGGGGTCGTGTCCTCCGTGTACTACTCTGTTCCAGCCTTCACACCAGAGACAGCAACCCAGCCAGACTCAGACTGCAGGGCTCCGGGGTCGTGTCCTCCTGGGTCGTGTCCTCCTGGGTCGTGTCCTCCGGGGTCGTGTCCTCCGGGGTCGTGTCCTCCGTGTACTACTCTGTTCCAGCCTTCACACCAGAGACAGCAACCCAGCCAGACTCAGACTGCAGGGCTCCGGGGTCGTGTCCTCCTGGGTCGTGTCCTCCGGGGTCGTGTCCTCCGGGGTCGTGTCCTCCGGGGTCGTGTCCTCCTGGGTAGTGTCCTCCGTGGTCGTGTCCTCCTGGGTCGTGTCCTCCTGGGTCGTGTCCTCCTGGGTCGTGTCCTCCGGGGTCGTGTCCTCCTTGGTCGTGTCCTCCGGGGTCGTGTCCTCCGGGGTCGTGTCCTCCGTGTACTACTCTGTTCCAGCCTTCACAACAGAGACAGCAACCCAGCCAGACTCAGACTGCAGGGCTCCGGGGTCGTGTCCTCCTGGGTCGTGTCCTCTGGGGTCGTGTCCTCCGGGGTCGTGTCCTCCGTGTACTACTCTGTTCCAGCCTTCACACCAGAGACAGCAACCCAGCCAGACTCAGACTGCAGGGCTCTGAAGACAGGATCAAAACTCCACGACATGACAGCTGCCAGTGTGTGCGTATGGCATACATGTATGTGTGTACACGTTACTGGGGTTATAATAAGCTTCTGTGTATGTGTACCCAACAATCAATGTTCTCCCCTGAGTGCCTGCGGACATACAGTGGAACATGTACAGTAGGCAGCTCACCCTGACTTGATCGAGTGTGGAGGAGGAGAGGACGCGTCAGAATAAGGCTCCAACCAACGCTACATAATCTTTCACTCTCTCTCAGTAAATGGCAGCATCTGGATATGGTTGCTATGGCACCAGTGGCATAACTTTTCCATTCCCTTGAGTAACATTGGCTATACGCACAGCACAGTAGGCCTATGTATAAGTCTGCTTGATGTGAATTTGCCCATGTGTAAGTCAGTGTGTTTGGTTAAACCTTGTGGAATTTCACATTTTCGCTTTTGTCAAGAGTTTTCCTACTTGAATCTATGATTCCCTTGTTAATGGGCAATTTATAGAATGGAAGTTATAGTGCATCATCATACTTCTCGGTTTTCCTCTCTTAAAGATGACAAGCACTTCATCAAACATAAATGTGCAGTGTCTTATAAATACATGTAGAGAATAGTGTGCACGTATGACTCACAGCATTCTCCCCAGGTACTATCATGACTAATGATGGTGTGGTCTGAGACGTATGACTCACAGCATTCTCCCCAGGTACTATCATGACTAATGATGGTGCGGTCTGAGACGTATGACTCACAGCATTCTCCCCAGGTACTATCATGACTAATGATGGTGCGGTCTGAGACGTATGACTCACAGCATTCTCCCCAGGTACTATCATGACTAATGATGGTGCGGTCTGAGACGTATGACTCACAGCATTCTCCCCAGGTACTATCATGACTAATGATGGTGCGGTCTGAGACGTATGACTCACAGCATTCTCCCCAGGTACTATCATGACTAATGATGGTGCGGTCTGAGACGTATGACTCACAGCATTCTCCCCAGGTACTATCATGACTAATGATGGTGCGGTCTGAGACGTATGACTCACAGCATTCTCCCCAGGTACTATCATGACTAATGATGGTGCGGTCTGAGACGTATGACTCACAGCATTCTCCCCAGGTACTATCATGACTAATGATGGTGCGGTCTGAGACGTATGACTCACAGCATTCTCCCCAGGTACTATCATGACTAATGATGGTGCGGTCTGAGACGTATGACTCACAGCATTCTCCCCAGGTACTATCATGACTAATGATGGTGCGGTCTGAGACGTATGACTCACAGCATTCTCCCCAGGTACTATCATGACTAATGATGGTGCGGTCTGAGACGTATGACTCACAGCATTCTCCCCAGGTACTATCATGACTAATGATGGTGCGGTCTGAGACGTATGACTCACAGCATTCTCCCCAGGTACTATCATGACTAATGATGGTGCGGTCTGAGACGTATGACTCACAGCATTCTCCCCAGGTACTATCATGACTAATGATGGTGCGGTCTGAGACGTATGACTCACAGCATTCTCCCCAGGTACTATCATGACTAATGATGGTGCGGTCTGAGACGTATGACTCACAGCATTCTCCCCAGGTACTATCATGACTAATGATGGTGCGGTCTGAGACGTATGACTCACAGCATTCTCCCCAGGTACTATCATGACTAATGATGGTGCGGTCGGAGACGTATGACTCACAGCATTCTCCCCAGGTACTATCATGACTAATGATGGTGCGGTCTGAGACGTATGACTCACAGCATTCTCCCCAGGTACTATCATGACTAATGATGGTGCGGTCTGAGACGTATGACTCACAGCATTCTCCCCAGGTACTATCATGACTAATGATGGTGCGGTCTGAGACGTATGACTCACAGCATTCTCCCCAGGTACTATCATGACTAATGATGGTGCGGTCTGAGACGTATGACTCACAGCATTCTCCCCAGGTACTATCATGACTAATGATGGTGCGGTCTGAGACGTATGACTCACAGCATTCTCCCCAGGTACTATCATGACTAATGATGGTGCGGTCTGAGACGTATGACTCACAGCATTCTCCCCAGGTACTATCATGACTAATGATGGTGCGGTCTGAGACGTATGACTCACAGCATTCTCCCCAGGTACTATCATGACTAATGATGGTGCGGTCTGAGACGTATGACTCACAGCATTCTCCCCAGGTACTATCATGACTAATGATGGTGCGGTCTGAGACGTATGACTCACAGCATTCTCCCCAGGTACCATCATGACTAATGATGGTGCGGTCTGAGACGTATGACTCACAGCATTCTCCCCAGGTACCATCATGACTAATGATGGTGCGGTCTGAGACGTATGACTCACAGCATTCTCCCCAGGTACCATCATGACTAATGATGGTGCGGTCTGAGACGTATGACTCACAGCATTCTCCCCAGGTACTATCATGACTAATGATGGTGCGGTCTGAGACGTATGACTCACAGCATTCTCCCCAGGTACTATCATGACTAATGATGGTGCGGTCTGAGACGTATGACTCACAGCATTCTCCCCAGGTACTATCATGACTAATGATGGTGCGGTCTGAGACGTATGACTCACAGCATTCTCCCCAGGTACTATCATGACTAATGATGGTGCGGTCTGAGACGTATGACTCACAGCATTCTCCCCAGGTACTATCATGACTAATGATGGTGCGGTCTGAGACGTATGACTCACAGCATTCTCCCCAGGTACTATCATGACTAATGATGGTGCGGTCTGAGACGTATGACTCACAGCATTCTCCCCAGGTACTATCATGACTAATGATGGTGCGGTCTGAGACGTATGACTCACAGCATTCTCCCCAGGTACTATCATGACTAATGATGGTGCGGTCTGAGACGTATGACTCACAGCATTCTCCCCAGGTACCATCATGACTAATGATGGTGCGGTCTGAGACGTATGACTCACAGCATTCTCCCCAGGTACCATCATGACTAATGATGGTGCGGTCTGAGACGTATGACTCACAGCATTCTCCCCAGGTACCATCATGACTAATGATGGTGCGGTCTGAGACGTATGACTCACAGCATTCTCCCCAGGTACTATCATGACTAATGATGGTGCGGTCTGAGACGTATGACTCACAGCATTCTCCCCAGGTACTATCATGACTAATGATGGTGCGGTCTGAGACGTATGACTCACAGCATTCTCCCCAGGTACTATCATGACTAATGATGGTGCGGTCTGAGACGTATGACTCACAGCATTCTCCCCAGGTACTATCATGACTAATGATGGTGCGGTCTGAGACGTATGACTCACAGCATTCTCCCCAGGTACTATCATGACTAATGATGGTGCGGTCTGAGACGTATGACTCACAGCATTCTCCCCAGGTACTATCATGACTAATGATGGTGCGGTCTGAGACGTATGACTCACAGCATTCTCCCCAGGTACTATCATGACTAATGATGGTGCGGTCTGAGACGTATGACTCACAGCATTCTCCCCAGGTACTATCATGACTAATGATGGTGCGGTCTGAGACGTATGACTCACAGCATTCTCCCCAGGTACTATCATGACTAATGATGGTGCGGTCTGAGACGTAGCAGAGATCCAACTGTAGGATAAACCTTGTCAGGATCTATTAAGAGAAAAATAGACACAGGTGACCCTCTTACATGTCCCTACCACACACACAGACCTGAAAAGCCACCCGGTATTACCATTTCTGTAAATAATCTGTTGTCTGTCTCATATGAGCCTCTATCTTGTGTGATATGTGACACTGAAATGGAAATACAGAATTCTGAATTCAATATTGCAGGAGAAAGTGAATCATCTCCCAGACATGTTGCATTATTTAGAACAAGCGGCTTGCAGCTTAAAGTATGTCATGTGTGATTCTCATTGCCAAGAGGTTTGTTCCAGTGGGCATAGAGATGTAGAGATGACCTCCATCTCTCAGACAAAATGACTGCTTGCTGTAGAAGGGCTTTGAGCAGTGAGCACTATTCAGTAAAAACAGGTAACTAAAGCGAGGAAAACACCTGACATACTTTTTGCGTTACTAACTAGAAAAAAATATTGTCAGAGTTAAATAGTGTTAAATACAAAGAGTCTTTCAATCAGGGCAGGGAGAGGATTGTTTTTCTATTTATCCCATAATGCAACTATTTGTTTTGATTAAATAAACCCCTGTCTCAGCCAACGCTCTGTTAGTTTATGCATGCATTCAAAGCCAGGTATTAACTTTACATCACATCATTAAAATTAGATATGGATCAAGAAGATCACTAATGCTCTCCTATGGCACATGTTAGTCATTTATGTATAATTCACTGTTATCAATAATCTCATGATTTAATATCAGAAGGTAATAAGCAGGGTTGGGTAGGTTACTTTTTAAATGTAATCCCCTACTAGTTAACTATCAAATTGTAACAGTAATGTAACTTTTAAATTACCCAAAATCAGTAACGGAATCTGATTACATTCAGTTACTTTTAGATTACTTTCCCTTGCCCTCAGATGGCATTAAAATAAGACAAAAATGTATGTTACCAATTGAATGACATTATTGCAGGATAAATCAATGATAAAGTTTACAAAGCTGAACATATATGGATATTACATTTTACCTTATGGGTTGGTTATGTTGGCTTCTTCTAACCCATCGCTTTTTACTACATATAATACTACAATTAAATGTTATCTTTACATTAAAAACTATCTATCAGAATTCCAGTCATTCCAATAAATGTTATACCCCTTGATCTTCAAAATTAGGACATGGAAATATGGAAAAATCGATTAGTCTATTTGTTTTTCCTGCGCATGACCCCAAAACTAAGGACTTATTAGCCAGCCCTACTCTGTTGTTTATGATTCGAGTTGAAAAATAAATGCTGTCCTCATGGAGTGGCCTGCTTTGAGCACCACTGAAAAGTGCTATTTACATGTGAAAAATGAATGCCATATGCTACATCTGCTACAGGTCTATTGTTTCTATTTTTGTTGGTGACACTTTGATATCTTGATAATATGCAGCTGTTTAAAGGGCAAATCCACAGATGAAACAATAACAAAACAGTCGGCCCCGCCTCTTTTGATAAAAAGCTGAGGGATGGGCCTGGAGAAATGTATTCACTCTCAGATTAATAGTCAGAGTTATGGATGCGAGGACTGACCATCCGTGATATCAAAATTATTATTTCAACCATGTTATGAGGCTATACAGTGTTTGGTAACATTTACAATGTTTACAAACATTGGAGAAAAACAAGCTTATATTTTGGGTTCTCATGGAGCGTGACAGTTGAACTAAGCTCATGAGGCATTTCTAAGTTATATTCTTCAGCAATCAATGGATATTTATTAGTCCAAAAATGGATGTAGCAACTAATGTGTCCATTAGTCCTACGGATTTATTTATTTGAACAGAGAAGGTGTCATATTTATTTTCACAAACATCTTTTCTGAATTTAAAAATCATCTTCAAAGTAATCATCTAGTTTTTCAAAGGTATCTGTAATCTGATTACAATATTTTTACAGGTAATTTAACTGATTACAGTTACCTTTTTTCTTGTAATCCATTACTCACCAACCTTGGTAATAAATCACGAGTAAACAAGATAATACATAAAACAGGGATCTGAAAAAAAGAATGAGTCTCCGGCTTACAAACATCAGGATGAATAGTTTGAGCAAGCTTGCCCTCTAGTGTCTAAGTATTCAAATCAGTGTTGTGTTGGAGATCACCTAAAGTGAGACCGGTTTAAGACCAAGACAGGAAGCCTTTGGGAAGGGCAAGACTGAGTCAAGACCATAACTAGAAACATGTCAAATTCAAGTCATAAAAGTCCAATACAAGACCATGATTGTAATTTTGTCAAATCAGCACCATAATAAGAGTTCAAAATGTCCAGTATTTCTGTGTTCATATATCAGAACAACATATGGATTCTTTAGACATTCAGAATTGTAAAAAAAAAGTATGCTAAGGGAAAATAGAGCCACTCTACAAATTATTACTAACCCAAACACAGTGGGGAACAATGAGGGCCTTCTAAGCCTTCAGAGAAGGACTACGGATTTATAAAATAATTCTAATTATATTAGTTTTAATTAGGTTTTGATTTAAACTCTTTAGTTTTGTTAGAAAGAAAAGGGTTAACGCTGAAGAGAACATGATCCAATCAGGATTTATCTTTGGTGATCTCTGGGGAGATAAATCTAGCTATTTAAGTAAGCCATTGGCTAGGACATCAGAAGCTTGATAGAAGGCATCTGCCATTCATCTGTATTAAAGCAACATTTTGGAGTGACATTGGAATTAACCAATCACATTGACTTGTAATGGGTGGGACCGTTTACTGAGGAGTGGCTTCCAGTAAACAGTAGTAGGTATAGCAAGCAGTAGTAGGTATAGCTAGCTAGCTTTTGTTGTAGGCTAGTTTACAGCAACTGCAGCAGGTGTTATCAAAGAGGATGGATGCTGTTGCTAATTTATTAGCTTCTCCCTTTTCATGAATAACTCATCCATTGAGTGGAACTGTGTTTTTTATTGCAGCTCGCATGCTGTTGTTAGCCATCTCTTCGAAAATAACTTGTGTGTGTGAAACATGGTTCCATTTAAACTTTAGATCACCGGTAACTTTGGGTGCTAAATGTGAAATGTTTGTTGCAATGGGAAGTAATAATTATACATTTCAATTGGAAAACACTTCGCATAAAGGTTTGTTTTTGTATTCTTGTGATTGGGACCAACTGGCTTAGTAGTATGTCTGAGTGAATGGGCTACTTATTCTTTAACATCATGCTGTGTGTGACTGCTGTCTTTCCATTGGCGCTATGCAGTGGGTCCTGTCTGGAAAACCATACGTTTTCCTATGAATTGTACAGATTTTTATTAAAAACCACACCTTTTTTTAATAAAAAAATGTGATGTTCTATGTCCACAACAATACTTAAACCACACCAGGAGACCATTTTGAGGTCTGGGAAAAAAATATTTTTGAAGGGTGTAGTTTCCCTTTAATTCAATTGTGTAAAACAAATGCCCTCACATGATATAAATCAGCATTATATCACTGTCAGGTAGGCCTACATTGCAGTCCATTTTGTTGTATGTTTTTTGGGGGAAACCCTTTAGAAATGTTCATACAGACAGCGCATGATGACTGAATTGAGCATTGCAAATAGCCTACTAACCAAGACAAGACCAAGATCAAACTTTATCAATAGCTGTGTTGCATACCCATTGTTCCCTTAGTTAGCATTTACTGGTAGATATCATGAGTTGAAACGTCTTAGCAACGGGTGTGGCTGAAATAGCCAAATCCACTCATTTGAAGGAGTATCCACATACTTTGGTATATATAGCATACTTCACATGCTTTGCAGTTGTGTTGGCTACTTTGTGCATGATTTCCCTATTGTACTACATAAGTACAATAGTACAATAGATACATCTTATACCTCCACCACACTAATTTGATATGCAATAGTAGGGATTAAGAAGTGGGTATAGGCAATGCCCTCTGGAAAAATAAAAAGTGGGTATATGCCATATACAGTGCTTTTGGAAAGTATTCAGACCTCTTGAATTTTTCAAAAAAATAAATCATTCTATACACAATACTCCATAATGACAAATCGAAAACAGTTATTTTATTTGAGCAAATTGTATTAAAAATAAACAACTGAAATACCTTATTTACATTATTATTCAGACCCTTTTCTATGAGACTCGAAATTGAGCGCAGGTGCATCCTGTTTCCATTGATCATCCTTGATGTTTCTACAACTTGATTGGACAACACACCTGTCTATAAAAAGGAGCAAAAACCAAGCCATGGGGTCTGAAGGAATTGTCCGTAGAGCTATGAGGCAGGATTGTGTCGAGGCATAGATCTGGGGAAGGGTATCAAAACATTTCAGCAGAATTGAAGGTCCCCAAGAACACAGTGGCCTCCATCATTCTTAAATGGAAGAAGTTTGGAACCACCAAGTCTCTTCCTAGAGCTGGCCGCCCAGCCAAACTGAGCAATCGGGGGAGACGGGCCTTGGTCAGGGAGATGACCAAGAACCAGTCACTCTAACAGAGCTCCAGAGTTCCTCTGTGGAGATGGGAGAACCTTCCAGAACGACAACCAACTCTGCTGCACTCCACCAATCAGGCCTTTATGGTAGAGTGGCCAGATGGAAGCCACTCCTCAGTAAAGGGCACATGACAGCCCTCTTGGTGTTTGCCAAAAGGCACCTAAAGGACTCAGACCACGAGAAACAAAATTATCTGGTCTGATGAAGCCAAGATTGAACTCTTTGACCTGAATGCCAAGCATCACGTCTGGAGGAAACCTGGCACCATCCGTACAGTGAGGCATGGTGTAGGCAGACCTCAGACTGGGGCGGTTCACCTTCCAACAGGACAACGACCCTAAGCACACAGCCAAGACAACACAGGAGTGTCTTCGGGAGAAGTCTCTGAATGTCCTTGAGTGGCCCAGCCAGAGCCTGGACTTAAACCCAATGGAACATCTCTGGAGAGACCTGAAAATAGCTGTGCACCAAAGCGCCCCATCCACCTGACAGAGCTTAAGAGGATATGCAGAGAAGAATGGGAGAAACTCCCAAAATACAGGTGTACCAAGCTTGTATCGTCATACCCAAGAATACTCAAGGCTGTAATCACTGCCAAAGGTGCTTCAACAAAGTACTGAGTAAGGGTCTGAATACTTATGCAAATATAATATTTCAGTATTCATTTTTTATAAATTAGCAAACATTTCTGAAAACCTGTTTTTGCTTCATCATTATGGGGTATTGTGTGTAGATTGATTAGGGGGGGGAAAGCAATTGAATTCAAGGGGTCTGAATACTTTCCGAATACACTGTACCTGCCTATAGCCTCCAATACACCACTGGCCCTTTGTGTATTACAAAAGGTGCCCTCTACCACATGATGGTATTACAGTAGCTGTCCTTTCAGCAATAGCTTTGGTAATATTTTCATCTAGAAATGCCTTTCATATATGCAACGCTCACTAATTGACCACGAAGGAGAGTGATGGAGTGCTGCATTAGATGACCTGGCCTCCACAATCACCTGACCTCAACCCAATTGAGCTGCTTTGGGATGAGTTGGACCGCAGAGTGAAGGAAAAGCAGCCAACAAGTGCTCAGCATATGTGAATACTCCTTCAATACTGTTGGAAAAGCAGCTGGTTGAGAGAATGCCAAGAGGTTGCAAAGCTGTCATCAAGGCAAAGTGTGGCTACTTTGAAGAACCTCAAATATATTTGGATTTGTTTAACACTTTATTGGTTACTACATGATTCCATGTGTTATTTCATAGTTTTGATTTCTTCACTATTATTCAACAATGTAGAAAATAGCAAAAAATAAAGAAAAACCATTGAATGAGAAGGTGCCCAAACTTTTGACTGGTACTGTAGGTGTAGATTCATGACCTTTGACTGGTACTGTAGGTGTAGATTCATGACCTTTGACTGGTACTGTAGGTGTAGATTCATGACTTTTGACTGGTACTGTAGGTGTAGGTTCATGACTTTTGACTGGTACTGTAGGTGTAGATTCATGACCTTTGACTGGTACTGTAGGTGTAGATTCATGACTTTTGACTGGTACTGTAGGTGTAGATTCATGACTTTTGACTGGTACTGTAGGTGTAGATTCATGACTTTTGACTGGTACTGTAGGTGTAGATTCATGACTTTTGACTGGTACTGTAGGTGTAGATTCATGACTTTTGACTGGTACTGTAGGTGTAGATTCATGACTTTTGACTGGTACTGTAGGTGTAGATTCATGACTTTTGACTGGTACTGTAGGTGTAGATTCATGACTTTTGACTGGTACTGTAGTTGTAGATTCATGACTTCTGACTGGTACTGTAGGTGTAGATTCATGACCTTTGACTGGTACTGTAGGTGTAGATTCATGACTTTTGACTGGTACTGTAGGTGTAGATTCATGACTTTTGACTGGTACTGTAGGTGTAGATTCATGACTTTTGACTGGTACTGTAGGTGTAGATTCATGACTTTTGACTGGTACTGTAGGTGTAGATTCATGACTTTTGACTGGTACTGTAGGTGTAGATTCATGACGCATTTGGAATTCCATGATCAGAACTCTACGATCAGAATACTAAAGCTGCATGAACTGCCAAGTCTAGACACAGCTTCCAGTGAGGGAGGCCGATGTCTAAAGAAGTCCGGCCATCGTTACATTTACATTACATTTAAGTCATTTGGCAGACGCTCTTATCCTTGACCATGTGGTAAACAGAGGCCTTACCAGAGGCTGCCAGATTAGTTCACCCCAATCTGAAAAGATCGACTGTCAATTCAATCATGAGAACTTCGCCAAGA
The DNA here is from genome assembly GCF_036934945.1 of Oncorhynchus masou masou. NCBI lineage: Eukaryota > Metazoa > Chordata > Actinopteri > Salmoniformes > Salmonidae > Oncorhynchus > Oncorhynchus masou. The sequence goes on along the minus strand of NC_088240.1, from coordinate 19,544,274 downwards.
AAAGCGGTAACTCTGCAGGATATGTACTATACTTTACCATTACAATAAACAACATTGTAACGCACGTAAATTCACAAAACATCTTACACTATTCTTCCAGTATGATCTATTGACAGTATACTCTGTTCTAACCTCAGAATTGACAGAAGACCCCATGTGCTGCCCGAGCAGCAGGAGTGGGCAGTTGTGAGGGCCAGGAATGACATTGCTATTGAGGAGAAAGATTAAACATTTGCCAAACACATTTACCTGGTGCCTTTTGAGAAAAACAATGACTGGGTGAAACACCGGCCGGGTGCATATGTTCAAGTACAGCGCTATATACTGTATCACTGTTACTATTTAATCCACATGCTACTTCACAATATATTGGAACTGTAATGTAAACAATAAGTAACCAAAATATTTTTTTAGAGGGTGATGGTGCTTGATGCTGCTGTGAACCGTCACAAGTATATCTTTGTTGATGAAGCAGGATTCAACCTGGCCAAACCTCATCGGCCAAGGGGAGATCGTCCAAGTGCCTGGAAAACGTGGGCGAAACAGCTCCATGTGCGCAGCTATCTCTGAAGATGGTGTGGTAGAATGTAGGCCATTACTTGAATCCAACAAAGCTGCACACCTCATTGTGTTTCTCAATACAATTGAGCAGGCCTATCAAGGTGAAAGGTCACCTATGTCATTTTGTGGGACAGTGTCAGGTTCCACCATGCAGAGGTGGTGAAGGCATAGTTTTCGGGCCCATCCCTGATTCTTGACCCTATACCTAACCCCATACTCTCCTTTCCTCAACCCTACTGAGGACCTTTTCAGTATAGAGGTGGAAGACGTACGATGGCCATCCCAATGAGCGTGCCGCTATTCTTCTGGCCATGAATGAGGCATGCGATGACATCAATGCAGACCAATGTCAAGCTTGGATTCGCCATGCCAAAAGGTGTTTCCCATGGTGCATGAACAATGAGGACATTCACTGTGATGTGGATTAGAATTTATGGCCAAATTTAACTTGTTTCATTTCATTTCTTATACTTGATTACAGACAGTACACCGATTGTGGCAATTATATCTGAAAAATATTTATTTTTATGATTCAATAAAAATAAAAGGTAGAGGATGTCTTCATTGATCACAAATTATAGATTTTCTGTCAATTTTGTTGGGCAGTGTAATGTAAGTGTATTTCCTAATGTGAAAACTAACTTATAGTACTGTGGCATATTACTTTCAGCACTACTAAGGGCTATTTGAAAGACATATCTTGCATTGTTTGCTATTGGATTAATTGGAAGTTAAAATGACTCAATTGAAAAGATATCATTGTGTTTTGGTGATTAAACTAATGTTCTCATTACATTTCACAAACTTATAGTTTGAATGGTTGGTTGGTGAGAGATGTTTACATAGCAAATTAATGCACAATGACCGGTTTTGAATGAAAGACTGGCTGGTTAGGAAGTGTGACCAGATTGAAGTTTTGTACTAAGAGTTGTGAAAATATACCAAATACTTGAAAAAATGGTACCAAAGCAATTAATAAAAAATAATAGCGAGTGTGCAACTTGCAAACAATTTCCTCCACTCTTCTCTACCAGATCAGCAAGGAAATTCTAACAAAGTTTGAGATTTTTTTTAACAAAAGTAAAAAGACTAATGTTAAGAATAATGTAGATATCCCAGATACCAATAGGCATTTAAATATTGTTTTAAAAAAGGAGTGTATATATTTCACGTGCTTTTATATACTGACTGAATGGAAGCTTTTAATTATGAAAAGGCTATTTTACTCCGCTGGTCTCGGGAAGAAATTACGAGTCCTCAATGTCCAAGACCGAGCAAAAATGTATCTGACACAGAGACTCTCAATGTGGTCTTAAGTACTACAACGCTGAGTAAAATACTGCTTGGCAGATCAAGAGGAGGGATTCCATGTTTCATGTGTCTGGGTGAAATAGTAACAGGTATTTCATCCCGGCAGTGACAAATTACTAGCCTGTCCAAAGAAACTTTGTTCATCATATGGCCTCTAATTCTGCAGTCCTGTATCTAACACCTCTCACTCTCTCTCAGCACTAGCAAAAAAAAAAAAGACCTTCAATTCAGTTACATTTTTTTGTCAGACATTCTTTATCATTAGTTCGACATAACAGTATTCCAAAACATATTCAGGAATGTTTACAATTATTGTGTGCAATCAACGTAACCACTGTTCCACTCTCATTAAAGTGTTAATTTATCCACAGGCCTAAGCTGGTAGGTGGTTAAATCATTGGTTGAGTAGTGATCCTGGCTGAGTGTGGGGATTTGGGGTTGGTTCTGATGTTCTGGGGTATTGAGGGGCAGGGCCGCAGCTTCACTGGATCAACCTGTGACATCAGCACACCCGTCTGCAGAGCACCAACTTCCACACCCCTCCCTGACCACCAAAGAGAAACATCTATTGACTGTCCCACTTTAGGGTGTATTAGCATGTTGCTATGGCGTTCTGGTGTGAGGAATTACTGTGGTGATCGCCAGGCAGGGGCGTGTCAACGGTCCAGTGAGCGTTTCTGTATGGCCTCAGAGACGGCAGTCCTCAGCATTGTGATGACAGAGCGAGGGTCGTCGCTGCTCACCACCGCACTGCCCGACACAATCATGTTAGCGCCCGCCTACCAGAGACACACACAGAAAGATAAAAACACACACACCGTGAACACCCATGGATGGACACAAGCAACGAGACAACGTAGTTAAGCACCAGGGCCCAAGGGTGCATGGTATGGGGAGGCATGTACGCACCTCAGCACACTTGTGGATGGTAGAGGGACCCACTCCTCCGTCCACCTCAATGTCCAGAGAGGGAAACTGACTCCTTAGCCAGCTAACCTAGACACAGAAACAGACAATGAAATGTCAATGACATGCCCCACATGTCCAAAACAGACACGGCAAATATATACAATCAAACCACACAAATCCACAGACCGTGAGAATCAAACAAAACAGAGAGACACACAGAGAACCCCTCTAACACATTACTCAGATGACACAATGTCAACTGAAGATATTGTAACAAACCTCTGCATTCAAAATAAACTGAGTGACCTTGTGTATAAAACAGATCACAGATGACAAAGAAGCTTTTTCATGCAGCTTATCAGAGACATGCTCTCTAGCGAGATAAGAACATAAGCCACAAAATAACACATAGGATGTGTTTACACAGGCAACCCAATTTGGATGTTTTGCCCAATTATGGCCAACAGATCTGATCTGTCAAAAGATCAACTAGTGGCAAAAAAATAACAGAATTGGTTGGGCTGCTTGTGTAAACGCAGCCTGATAGACAGACACACAAACACAACACACTACCTTGGGCATCATGTCCTCCATGAACTTCTGGCCTCCAAAGCCAGGCTCCACAGTCATGACCAGTGCCATGTCAATCTGTCCTGCCCATGGGGCCAACTCCTCTACTGAGGTCCCAGGCTTTATGGCCAGGCCCACCTACAACACACACACAGTGTTACATTACCGTACATGGGTGAAGACGCACAACTGTTAGACAACACATAGTTGTGAACTTTCTCAGACTGCGAGAAGTGGATTGTCACAGATTCACACACAATCTCTGCCCTCCCATATCAGGACCTCACCTCTGGTCTCTCTCTATAGTCAACTATGCCTCACCTTCATGCCACTCTCTCTGATCTCCTTAATGAGGTTTCCAGCATTAGAAGTGGTCTCCAGGTGGAACGTGTACTGATTAGCTCCTGCTGCTGCCATGGGTTTCACCCACTGCTCCGGCCTCGACACCATCATGTGCATGTCTATAAGAGAAACACAACACAAACACACACACACACACTTTTGAGATGGCAACTATGCAAAGCTGAACAAACCATAATCCTACTCAGAACAAAGTGGTGGCACCAGTGTCAGTAATAATGGTAGCTGTGGTCAGCACGTTCAGCTAGAATAAATAGGGACTAGTCAATGTGTTGTCATACAGGTAGCCTAGTGGTTAGAGTGTTGGACTAGGAACCGAAAGGTTGCAAGTTCAAATCCCTGAGCTGACAAGGTAAATATCTGTCATTCTGCCTTGGGCATCATGTCCTCCATGAGCTTCTGGCAGCTAATAAACTGTTCCTCGGCTGTTATTGAAAATAAGAATTTGTTCTTAACTGACTTGCCCAGTTAAATAAAGGTAAAAAACAGGGACATATCAGAGTAAGGTTGTGTTACTGACCAAAGAAAGGGTCTGGCCCCACGCAGTTCCTTAGGCACTCCACCATCGGATGGCCAAAGGTGATGTTGGGGACAAAATTACTTCAAGGGAACAAGATACAATCATTATCCTTATGTGACTGATTCTACTCCAGTCACGCTGATCAATAACAAAACGTGTGCTATGTGCTAACTATCAGTGCTGAATAAAACATCAACTGAAAAAAGATAAGTAAACTGTGCATGTCGTAAACAGAGTTGCAGAATGTTATGCAATGTGGACTGGTATTGCAATATGACATCAACCATAATGACTTTTAGCTTGACTTCTAACAATATATTAACACAAGTCAACAAAAACAGCAGTGATTGCTAACGTTAACTAAAATGTGCATACATTCACAGTGTTACAGCTAGCTAACGTTAGTAAACTGCCTGACTGTGAATCCTATTGGACTGAGGCTATGCTAGTTAGCTAGCGTGCTCTCTGGATTTGTTCACCCGTCCATAACGTCGAGGTGCAGGTAGTCAGCTCCGCACTCCATCATTCGGACGCATTCACTGCCCAGGCATGCGAGGTCACTGCTGAGGATGGACGGACCTATCTTTGCGCTGTAAGACATGTTGAAGGTCTCTGCTCTGTGTGCTCGATTGCAGTTCAAGAAGTACTCCAACGTGCGAGTTTGCTACTTCCGTGTTCAACGCTGCTTTCAAAATAATTTCTGTTCCAAAAGTTGCCACTGGATGGCGTATAAATCACACTGAAGTGACACCACTTTCACATATTTTCCTGTGTTGAAAAAATACTTTATATTGCCCACACAGCTCATATATTTTCTTAGCTGGCTGTAAGATTTAGTGGGCAGGGCGTTTGACTGAAGGTTGACAGGAAGAGATGAGCTGGGTTGGGTCCAATCCCTGAAAATGTGGGGGACCGTATCAGTGCGTGTGAGTATTGGCAGCCCCTTGAGAACAGGAGGCAGGGCAAGACAGGGCCAAGGTCGATGGTCACACAAAGTACTGTGGGAGAGACCAATACTACCTCTATATAGGCCTCTGCCTCTTATTCTCTCTCTCTCTCTCTCTCTCTCTCTCTCTCTCTCTCTCTCTCTCTCTCTCTCTCTCTCTCTCTCTCTCTCTCTCTCTCTCTCTCACACACTTTTTTGTATAAAGGGTTTTGACTCTGTGCCTTTCTGTGGTCAGAGGCTTGCTTTTGGAGTGGTTTAAAGATTATGAAGAGTTCATCCGCAGTCCAACCTCCAACTTTTAATGATTTATAAGAATGTGAAAAATGAATCCCTGGTAGTTCCAGCAGCATTTTCTGTGGCCACTACAGACCCAGTCACATCCATGAGGGTAAACACCAATGTGACATTAATGGGTTTGGGCTGCGGGTGGCGTTTCTGCTGTAGAGATGATGGTGAGCTGTGGTGGCATGGTAGGCACCAGGGGACAGGAAGGTAATATGCTATTCTCAAGTTGGCTTGAGTTAGAGTAAGTGTGGTTGTCATGGTGAATGGGAGCCTTAAGTAAGAGCCCCTGAGGGAGAGCTGTAAAGATTTAGGATATGACAGCCTCGCCACACACACACACACACACACACCCACACACACACACACACACACACACACACACACAGGCCCTCAGCAAGGTTGATACACTTAACAGTGTTTGTTGTAGATGTCTGTCTGTCCACACGTCACTGACAGGCCGCCATATCATCACTCCGTCTAAAACATCTCTCTCTCTCAGACGCCATCTTGAGAGCTTTCAATGTGATAAAGTAGTGTCCTGCAGGGGTACAATGAAGGCCATTTTTAAAGAGCCCAGATAGGCTTGTCATGAATACAAATCTACCTGTCTGCTCTATAATATATATTGTTTCTCTGAGGTTAAGAGGGTTTCCACTGGGCACAGACGTCAATTCAACGACTATTCCACATAGTTTCAATTTCAATGAAATGACGTGGAAACAACGTTAGTGTGTGCCCAGTCAGTTAATGTTCTTGACTTTACATGAGGTGACATTGTGAAATGGTGCACTCGACGGTGGAGGTTTTAGTGGCAAGGCAGACAAGATTCCTGGTGCAATGCCCAGATTGAAAGCTTTTTGTACGTGTATTTACAACAAAAACAACAGGATGACAAATTGAAAGAGTAACACATCCTGCACCACACACAAGGGCAGGGCTCTCCAGGGGGCGGAGCGGTCTTCCCAACGCAACATCGGGGGCACACTGCCTTCTCTCCAGGACACCTACAGCACCTGATGTCAAAGGAAGGCCAAAAAGATCATCAAGGACACCCGAGCCTGTCTGTTCATCCCGCTATCATCCAGAAGGAGAGGTTAGTAAATGTGCATCAAGCTGGGACTGAGAGACTGAAAACCAGCCTCTGTCTCAATGCCATCAGACTGTTATAGTGCATACGGATATTATTCAGACCCCTTCACTTTTTCCACATTTTTTTATATTCCCGCTTTATTCTAAAAAGGATTACAATATATTTTTTTAATCATCAATCGAGACAAAATACACCATAATGACAATGCAAAAACAGTTTTTTTAAAAGGTTTGCTAATTGATTAAAAATAGCGATTACAGCCTCAAGTCTTCGTGGGTATGAAGCTACAAGCTTGGCACACCTGAGTTTCTCGCATTCTTCTCTGCAGACCCTCTCAAGCTCTGTCAGATTTGATAGGGAGCGTCGCTGCGCAGCTATTTTCAGGTCTCACCAGAGATGTTCAATCTGGTTCAAGGCCGGGCTCTGGCTGGGCCACTCAAGGCTATTCAGAGACTTGTCCCGAAGCCACTCCTATGTTATCTTGCCTGTGTGCCTAGGGTCGTTGTCCTATTGGAAGGTGAACCTTCATCCCAGTCTGAGGTCCTGAGCGCTCTGGAGCAGGTTTTCATGAAGGATCTCTCTGTACTTTGCTCAGGATCATCTGTCTCTTGATCCTGACTAGTCTCCCAGTCCCTTCCTCTGAAAAACATCCTCACAACATGATGCTGCCACCACCATGCTTCACCGTACGGATGGTGCTAGGTTTCCTCCAGACGTGACGCTTAGCATTCAGGCCAAAGAGTTCAGCCTTGGTTTCATCAGACAAGAGAATCTTGTTTCCTACGGTCTGAGAGTCCTTTAGGTGCCTTTTGGCAAACTCCAAGCGGGCTGTCATGTGCCTTTTACTGAGGAGTGGCTTTCATCTGGCCACTCTACCATAAAGGCCTGATTGGTGGAGTGCAGCAGAGATGGTTGTCTTTCTGGAAGGTTCTCCCATCTCCACAGAGGAACTCTGGAGCTCTGTCCGAGTGACCAATGGGTTCTTCGTCACCTCCCTGACCAAGGAAAGTACAGAAAGTACAGTTCTCAATCATTTATTATAGCATGTGGCAAAGGGCAGGTCGAGGACCGTCAGAGGTTTGTAATCAGGTCAGAGTCAGGCAGATACAGGACTGTAAGCAGGCTTGGGGACAGGGCAGGCAGAGGTTTGTAATCAGGTCAGAGTCAAGCAGATACAGGACTGTAAGCAGGTTTGGGGACAGAGCAGGCAGAGGTTTGTAATCAGGTCAGAGTCAGGCAGATACAGGACTGTAAGCAGGCTTGGGGACAGGGCAGGCAGAGGTTTGTAATCAGGTCAGAGTCAGGCAGATACAGGACTGTAAGCAGGCTTGGGGACAGGGCAGGCAGAGGTTTGTAATCAGGTCAGAGTCAGGCAGATACAGGACTGTAAGCAGGCTTGGGGACAGGGCAGGCAGAGGTTTGTAATCAGGTCAGAGTCAGGCAGATACAGGACTGTAAGCAGGCTTGGGGACAGGGCAGGCAGAGGTTTGTAATCAGGTCAGAGTCAAGCAGATACAGGACTGTAAGCAGGCTTGGGGACAGGGCAGGCAGAGGTTTGTAATCAGGTCAGAGTCAGGCAGATACAGGACTGTAAGCAGGCTTGGGGACAGGGCAGGCAGAGGTTTGTAATCAGGTCAGAGTCAAGCAGATACAGGACTGTAAGCAGGCTTGGGGACAGGGCAGGCAGAGGTTTGTAATCAGGTCAGAGTCAGGCAGATACAGGACTGTAAGCAGGCTTGGGGACAGGGCAGGCAGAGGTTTGTAATCAGGTCAGAGTCAGGCAGATACAGGACGGGTAGGCAGAATGGTCAGAACCGGGAAAACTAGGAAACAAACACTTGAGAAACAGGAAACCAGGAAAGCATGCAGGAAAGACCTGATCACCACTTTATTTTAAGAATGTGAAATGTCAGAATGATTGTAGAGAGAATGATTTATTTCAGCTTTTATTTCTTTCATCACATTCCCAGTGGGTCAGAAGTCTACATACATTCAATTAATATTTGGTAGCATTGCCTTTAAATGATTTAACTTGGGTTAAACGTTTCAGGTAGCCTTCCACAAGCTTCCCACAATGAGTTGGGGGAAGTTTGGCACATTCCTCCAGACAGAGCTGTTGTAAATGAGTCAGGTTTGTATGCTTGTTGCTCACATACGCTTTTTCAGTTCTGCACACAAATTTTCTATAGGATTGAGGTCAGGGCTTTGTGATGGCCACTCCAATACCTCAACTTTGTTGACCTTAAGCCATTTTGCCACAACTTTGGAAGTATGCCTGATCATTGTCCATTTGGAAGACCCATTTCCAGCCAAGCTTTAACTTCCTGACTGATGTCTTGAGATGTTGCTTCAATATATCCACGTAATTGTCCCTCGTCATGATGCCATCTATTTTGTGAAGTGCACCAGTCCCTCCTGCAGCAAAGCACCACCACAACATGATGCTGCCACACCCATGCTTCACGTTTGGGATGGTGTTCTTCAGCTTGCAAGCCTCCCCCTTTTTCCTCAAAACATAGCATGGTCATTATGGCCAAACAGTTCATTTCTCCAAAAAGTATGATCTTTGTCCCCATGTGCAGTTGCAAACCGTAGTCTGGCATTTTTATGGTGGTTTGGGAGCAGTGCTGAGCGGCCTTTCAGGTTATGTCGATATGGGACTTGTTTCACTGTGGATATAGATACTTTTGTACCTGTTTCCTCCAGCATCTTCACAAGGTCCTTTGCTGTTGTTCTGGGATTGATTTTCACTTTTCGCACCAAAGTATGTTCATCTCTAGGAGACAGAACGCGTCTCCTTCCTGAGCGGTATGATGGCTGCGTGGTCCTATGGTGCTTATACTTTTGTACTTGTCACGACTTCTACCGAAGTCGAAGCCTCTCCTTGTTCGGGCGGTGCTCGGGGGTCGACGTCACCTGTCTTCTAGCCATCATTGATCCATTTTTCATTTTCCATTGGTTTTGTCTTGTCTTCCTACACACTTGGTTTCAATCCCATTCATTACCTGTTTTTTATTTAACCCTCTGTTTCCCCTCATGTCTTTGTCAGAGATTGTTTGTTTTTCAGTGTTGTGTTGTATTGGTGCGCGACGGGTCCTCGTACCCACTTTGTTTATTGTTACATTTAGTGTTTGGAGTATGTTTCATTTATTGGTATTAAATAACTCCATTACACTCAGTTTGATTCTCCTGCGCCTGACTTCCCTGCCACCTATACACACGACTCTGACAGTACTATTGTTTGTACAGATGAACGTGGTACCTTCAGGCGTTTGGAAATTGCTCCCAAGGATGAACCAGACGTGTGGAGGTCCACAATTTTTTTTCTGAGGTCTTGGCTGATTTCTTTTGATTTTCCCATGATGTCAAGCAAAGAGGCACTGAGTTTAAAGGTAGGCCTTGAAATACATCCACAGGTCCACCTACAATTCACTCAAATGATGTCAATTAGCCTATCAGAAGCTTCTAAAGCCATGACACCATTTTCTGTAATTTTCCAATCTGTTTCAAGCACAGTCAATTTAGTGTATGTAAACTTCTGACCCACTGGAATTGTGATACAGTGAAATAATCTGTCTGTAAACAATTGTTGGAAAAATTACTTGTGTCATGCACAAAGTAGATGTCCTAACCGACTTGCCAAAACTATAGTTAGTTAACAAGAAATTTGTGGAGTGGTTGAAAAACGAGCTTTGATGACTCCAACCTAAGTGTATGTAAACTTCCGACTTCAACTGTATGTATGTATATATATATATATATATAGATTGGCAATAAATGAAGACAGACAGAGAGATAATATTCAGGGCTATCTAATTGTAATATAATGAAGCCTGGTACTTTGATGTTGTCTGTCCTCAGATATGGAGAGCTGCAAAAGCCTGTCTGCAGATGAAGAGGTCCAGTAAAAAAATGTCCTCTGAAGCTAAGCAGGTTTGGTCCTGGTCGGTCCCTCGATGGGAGACCAGATGCTGCTGGAAGTGGTGTTGGAGGGCCAGTAAGAGGCACACTTTCCTCTCATCTGAAAACAATATCCCAATGCCCCAGGGAAGTGATTGGGGACATTGCCCTGTGTAGGGTGTCGTCTTTCAGATGGGATGTTAAACGGGTGTCCTAACTCTCTGCGGTCAAGAAAGATCCCATGGGGTGTCATCCCCAGTGTCCTGGCTAAATTCACAATCTGGCCTTCATACCATCATGGCCACCTAATTATCCCTAGTTTCCAACTGGCTCATTCATCCCCTCCCCCAAACTCCATCCCCTGTGACTCAGCCATGCCTCATTGCATGTCCAACATTTCCTCAACTCCCAATCCTTCTAATGTGACTAGCCCCTATGCTCCTCCCTCTTTTCTATTTGCCTACCAATACTCCTTATAGGACACATCAATGCACTCTATACTCCTCTGTACACTGGTCATCTCTGTATACCCGTCGCAAGACCCACTGGTTGATGCTTATTTATAAAACCCCCTTAGGCCTCACACCCCCTATCTGAGATATCTACTGCAGCCCTCATGCTCCACATACAACACCTGTTCTGCCAGTCACATTCTGTTAAAGGTTCCCAAAGCACACACATCCTATGGTCGCTGCTCTTCTCAGTTCGCTGCAGCTAGCGACTGGAAGAGCTGCACTCTTACTGACAGTTGTGGCCGCTTCGCTGTTTTCTCTACCTTCTTGCATTTGTGCTGTTGTCTGTGCCTAATAATGCTTGTACCATGTTTTGTGCTGCTACCATGTTGTCATGTGGTGTTGCTACCATGCTGTGTAATCTAGGGGCGAAAGAAACGCACACCTATTTAGGCGAGGTGCTGGCTAGCAGAGTGGAAGACTTTAAAAAAATATAAAGCAGAGCCGCACACTCTAGGAGCTCAGATGCAAAAATATTTATGTCCAATGTTTCGACAGACAAGTTGTCTTCATCAGGATATAATGAAAACACTGTGGGATGACTCATTCATATAGTGTCAAAAGACACACAGGTGTCTGTAACCAGGCCGGGTGTGGCTTGATATCATTGGTTCATTCTCATATATTAAAATAGCATACAAAAAAACAGAAATGGATAGCGTACGATCATAGATACAATTTGGCTACATAAGCCTACAAACAATTACAATAGAAAAATCACAAAAATGACTTTAACAATAAATCGTTTTAATAATAAATTGTCGAGGTCACTCTCTCTCCTAGGGAGGGTGACATGTTCTGAGATTTACTATGCAATCTGATGCACATCAAATCAGTTTTCTTGATCTTCTGATCTTGTGTGAAGATAATGTTCTATACACGGATCTTTTCAGGAAACCTACTGATTGTAACAGTTTGAGGGCTGATAGTTGTCACCCACTTCCCTTGAAAAACAGTTTGGCATACAACCAATTTTGTCGAATCAAAAGAATTTGTAAAAAACAATCAGATTTCGAAGTATGGCTGAGACGCAAAGAAAATTCAAGGAGAGGGGGTACAAAAATGGTCAGATTAATACTGCTATTGAGAAAATTCAAAACAAAACATGACCTTTTTCAAGGTCAGTCTCACAAAAATAAGCATTCTTGCGTTCTAACTACCCGCTATTCAAAGTGCTCTGAACAAATTAAGGGAATCATTCACAAACATTGGCACATCCTAAGATCCGGTGACAGTGTCAGTCATGTGACCTTCCCTTTGTCATATTCTCCCAGGGCAGAAACCTCAGAGATCAATTGGTAAAGTCTGATTTACCACCCCAAGATATCCCTCATAATGTGTATTTGCGCCCCTACTGGATGGTAACTACAAGTGTAATGGCTGTGCTCAATTCAATGGCACTTATACTGTAAATGTTGATCCTTCAAACACCCCCAAACAGGGAAACAGATCCCAATCAAAGGTGTTATTATGTGCTCCACTAAGGCAGTTCTTTATCTTATATCTTGTCCTTGTGGTAAAAATTGCGTGTTTCTTTTTATGAAAAAATAAATATGTATCCGTTACCAGGTAAGTTGACTGAGAGCACATTCTCATTTGCAGCAACGACATGTGGAATAGATACAGGGGAGAGGAGGGGGATGAATGAGCCAATTGTAAACTGGGGATTATTAGGTGAACACTAAACAGAAATTAACTACCCAAAAAGCTACCTAAGTATGGTTCCCAATCAGAGACAACGATAGACAGCTGTCCCTGATTGAGAACCATACCTGGCCAAAACAATGAAATACAAAACATAGAAAAAGGAACATAGAATGCCCACCCAAATCACACCCTGACCAAACCAAAATAGAGACATAAAAAGTTCTACGGTCAGGGCGTGACACTTGCTCCCTTCGTTCTCAACGTAGACTTTGATCTGAAGCCATTCTTGTGATTATTGTGATTTTGCTATTGTAAATGTTTGTAGGCTTATGTAGCCAAATTGTATCTATGTTTTTTTAAATGCTGTAAATGAAAAAGTGTTTTCAGTCAACTTACCTGGTAAAATAAGGGTAAAATAAAATAATAAATGAATGTCCCAAGAGACTGCTGGCACATCCTTGTATGCCATGGGATGTATGTGTACTTACAGTGGGGCAAAAAAGTATTTAGTCAGCCACCAATTGTGCAAGTTCTCCCACTTAAAAAGATGAGAGGCCTGTAATTTTCATCATAGGTACACTTCAACTATGACAGACGAAATGAGAGAAAAAATCCAGAAAATCACATTGTAGGATTTTTTATGAATTTATTTGCAAATTATGGTGGAAAATAAGTATTTGGTCAATAACAAAAGTTTATCCCAATACTTTGTTATATACCCTTTGTTGGCAATAACAGAGGTCAAACGTTTTCTGTACATCTTCACAAGGTTTTCACACACTGTTACTGGTATTTTGGCCCATTCCTCCATGCAGATCTCCTCTAGAGCAGTGATGTTTTGGGGCTGTTGCTGGGCAACACGGACTTTCAACTCCCTCTAAAGATTTTCTATGGGGTTGAGATCTGGAGACTGGCTAGGCCACTCCAGGACCTTGAAATGCTTCTTACGAAGCCACTCCTTCGTTGCCCGGGCGGTGTGTTTGGGATCCCTACTGTCACACTGGATAAGAGCATCTGCTAAATTACTGAAATGTAAATGCCTTCCCCACCTGGATTGCGCAACATTTGCCCATTATTCTTTTCAAAATTCTTCAAGCTCTCTCAAATTGGTTGTTGATCATTGCTAGACAACCATTTTCAGGTCTTGCCATAGATGCCGTAGATTTAAGTCAACACTGTAACTTGGGCACTCAGGAACATTCACTGACTTCTTGGTAAGCAACTCCATTATAGATTTGGCCTTGTGTTTTAGGTTATTGACCTACTGAAAGGTAAATTAATCTCCCAGAGTCTGGTGGAAAGTAGACTGAAACAGATTTTTCCTGTGCCCCCCCCACACACACACACACTCCTTAATGATTACAAGCATACCCATAACATGACGCAGCCACCTCTATTCTTGAAAATATGGAGAGTGGTACTCAGTAATGTGTTGCTGTATTGGATAGTGTAACACTTTGTATTCAGGACCAAAACTTAATTGCTTTGGCACATTCTTTTGCAGTATTACTTTAATGCCTTGTTGCAAACAGGATGCATGTGTAGGGGTATTTGTATTCTGTACAGGCTTCCTTCCTTTCAGTCTGTCAATTAGGTTAGTATTGTGGAGTAACTACAATGTTGTTGATCCGTCCTCAGTTTTCTCCTATCACAGCTATTAAACTCTGTACAGTATCTGTTTTAATGTCACCATTGGCCTCATGGAGAAATCCCTGAGCGGTTTACTTCCTCTCCGGCAACTGAGTTAGGAAGGACTCCTGTATCTTTGTAGTGACTGGGTATATTGATACACCATCCAAAGTGTAATTAATAACTTCACCATGCTCAAAGGTATATTCATCGTCTGTTTTTTTATTTTGTTTTACCTATCTACAGTACCAATAGATGCCCTTCTTTGCGAGGTTTTGGGAAACCTCCCTGGTCTTTGTGGTTGAATCTGTGTTTGAAAGTCACTGCTCGACTGAGAGACCTTACAGATAACTGTATGTGTGGGGTACAAAGATAAGGTAGTCATTCAAAAATCATGTTAAACACTATTAGTGAGTTCACCCTACTTATTATGTAAGTTGTTAAGCAAATTTGTACTCCTTATTTAGGGGTTTTCACTCCGGACGCTTTATCTGGACACGATTCGTCAGGACCTCCAACAGCCGAAGCTAAGTAGTAACATTAACATGATGCCTTCTAATTGCAGTCGCTGTACTCGCCTTACAGCGAGGATAGCTGTGCTACAAGCCCAGCTTCAGACGCAATCATTAGGCAAGGGTAATTTCAGTGTAGGAAAGGATGAAACAGCGTCTGTGCCACCAGTAAGTTTAGATAGTAATGTTAGTATAAATCCCCTCGCACAGTCCCCGCATCCGGACAACTTTCTCACGGTTTCTGGAAGGAAATGCTGTAGGAACGCTCAACCGGTGTCGCTCATTCAGCCGACAGAAACTTTCAACCGGGTTTCCCCATTAAGCAGCGAGTCGGAGTCAGAGGCCGAGCCTTCTCTGGTCTCTACTCCTCCCGTTACAGGGTCTGAGACGCCGAAGCTTCCCACCATTAGCACTGACAAATTGAAAACTCTAGTCATTGGCGACTCCATTACCCGCAGTATTAGACTAAAAACGAATCATCCAGCGATCATACACTGTTTACCGGGGGGCAGGGCTACCGACGTTAAGGCTAATCTGAAGATGGTGCTGGCTAAAGCTAAAACTGGCGAGTGTAGAGAGTATAGAGATATTGTTATCCACGTCAGCACCAACGATGTTAGGATGAAACAGTCAGAGATCACCAAGCGCAACATAGCTTCTGCGTGTAAAACAACTAGAAAGATGTGTCGGCATCGAGTAATTGTCTCTGGCCCCCTCCCAGTTAGGGGGAGTGATGAGCTCTACAGCAGAGTCTCACAACTCAATCGCTGGTTGAAAACTGTTTTCTGCCCCTCCCAAAAGTTAGAATTTGTAGATAATTGGCCCTCTTTCTGGGACTCACCCACAAACAGGACCAAGCCTGACCTGCTGAGGAGTGACGGACTCCATCCAAGCTGGAGGGGTGCTCTCATCTTATCTACCAACATAGACAGGGCTCTAACTCCTCTAGCTCCACAATGAAATAGGGTGCAGGCCAGGCAGCAGGCTGTTAGCCAGCCTGCCAGCATAGTGGAGTCTGCCACTAGCACAGTCAGTGTAGTCAGCTCAGCTATCACCATTGAGACCGTGTCTGTGCCTCGACCTGTGCCTCGACCTAAAACTAAACATGGCAGTGTTCGCCTTAGCAATCTCACTAGGATAAAGACCACCTCCATTCCTGTCATTATTGAAAGAGATCATGATACCTCACATCTCAAAATAGGGCTACTTAATGTTAGATCCCTTACTTCAAAGGCAATTATAGTCAATGAACTAATCACTGATCATAATCTTGATGTGATTGGCCTGACTGAAACATGGCTTAAGCCTGATGAATTTACTGTGTTAAATGAGGCCTCACCTCCTGGCTACACTAGTGACCATATCCCCCGTGCATCCCACAAAGGCGGAGGTGTTGCTAACATTTACGATAGCAAATTTCAATTTACAAAAAAAATGACGTTTTCGTCTTTTGAGCTTCTAGTCATGAAATCTATGCAGCCTACTCAATCACTTTTTATAGCTACTGTTTACAGGCCTCCTGGGCCATATACAGCATTCCTCACTGAGTTCCCTGAATTCCTATCGGACCTTGTAGTCATAGCAGATAATATTCTAATCTTTGGTGACTTTAATATTCACATGGAAAAGTCCACAGACCCACTCCAAAAGGCTTTCGGAGCCATCATCGACTCAGTGGGTTTTGTCCAACATGTCTCTGGACCCACTCACTGTCACAGTCATACGCTGGACCTAGTTTTGTCCCATGGAATAAATGTTGTGGATCTTAATGTTTTTCCTCATAATCCTGGACTATCGGACCACCATTTTATTACGTTTGCAATTGCAACAAATAATCTGCTCAGACCCCAACCAAGGAACATCAAAAGTCGTGCTATAAATTCACAGACAACACAAAGATTCCTTGATGTCCTTCCAGATTCCCTCTGTCTACCCAATGACACCAGAGGACAAAAATCAGTTAACCACCTAACTGAGGAACTCAATTTAACCTTGCGCAATACCCTAGATGCAGTTGCACCCCTAAAAACTAAAAACATTTCTCATAAGAAACTAGCTCCCTTATTACAGGGGCTGAGTCACTGGCTTACTGGGGCTCTCTCATGCCGTCCCTGGAAGGGGTGTGTCACCTGAGTGGGTTGATTCACTGATGTGGTCATCCTGTCTGGGTTGGCGCCCCCCCCCCCCATGGGTTGTGCCATGTGGCGGAGATCTTTGCGGGCTATACTCAGCTTTGTCTCAGGATGGTAAGTTGGTGGTTGAAGATAAACCTCTAGTGGTGTGGGGGCTGTGCTTTGGCAAAGTGGGTGGGGTTATATCCTTCCTGTTTGGCCCTGTCCGGGGGTGTCCTCGGATGGGGCCACAGTGTCTCCTGACCCTCCTGTCTCAGCCTCCAGTATTTATGCTGCAGTAGTTTATGTGTCGGGGGGCTGGGGTCAGTTTGTTATATCTGGAGTACTTCTCCTGTCCAATTCGGTGTCCTGTGTGAATCTAAGTGTGCGTTCTCTAATTCTCTCCTTCTCTCTCTCGGAGGACCTGAGCCCTAGGACCATGCCCCAGGACTACCTGACAGGATGACTCCTTGCTGTCCCCAGTCCACCTGGCCGTGCTGCTGCTCAAGTTTCAACTGTTCTGCCTTATTATTATTCGACCATGCTGGTCATTTATGAACATTTGAACATCTTGGCCATGTTCTGTTATAATCTCTACCCGGCACAGCCAGAAGAGGACTGGCCACCCCACATAGCCTGGTTCCTCTCTAGGTTTCTTCCTAGGTTTTGGCCTTTCTAGGGAGTTTTTCCTAACCACCATGCTTCTACACCTGCATTGCTTGTTGTTTGGGGTTTTAGGCTGGGTTTTTGTACAGCACTTTGAGATATCAGCTGATGTACGAAGGGCTATATAAATCAATTTGATTTGATTTTGATTTGATTTAAATACTTATTGACATAAGACATTTCAGCTTTTCCTTTTTAATTATATTGTAAAAAAAATTGAAAAACATAATTCTTCTTTGACATTATGGGGTGTTGTGTGTAGGCCAGTGACACAAATAAAACTATATTTAATCTGTTTTAAATTCAGGCTGTAACACAGAAAATGTGGAAAAAGTCAATTTTTAGTGAGCTATAATCATCAATGTCATGACACAGGTATAATGAAAGAGCCATAAACTATAATATATGAGAATAATAATGTTAAAATACCATAATCCAATTGGTAGCTTATTACATGGTGATTTATATATTTTGGTGGGCAAATGTCACAATTTAATTTAGTCAACACATTCACAAATTGTGGCTTTGATATCAGTTTTGAGGTTGATTGATGTTCATAGTAAGCTAGCAGCACAAGCAAACATTGTTGTGCAAATCTCTCTTCACTTACCATCAACATCAACATTCCTTGTAATCCTTCTCCATGCCATTTACTTTTTTTGATTTTGTCTCTGTATTCTAGCAAAGCGACATCATGCACAATTGGAAAATCAGACACAGCGAGTATTGGCTCTCCACCATCTTTTTTGATTGGGCTTGCCCGGGAACTAATGACACGCGCAACTATGTTTCACGAACGGAAGATTTTCAAACAAACATCTGCTCCTTAGCTGATTGGATAATGGCAGCGGTGGCCGCGTGCAATTTGCGTAAAGTAGAGCAGAGCTGTCTTTTTCTATCGCTCCACTAGTAGGGTTCGCACCGCTCACCTTCCCATAATCCCCTTGATCCGCGTGCTCACGTTGAAAATGAATGAGAGAGGATCTTCATCGGACAAATTCGGAAGTGGTGAAAACCATATCGTTTGGACCACAGGAAGAGTAGCTGCTGCCTTGGCATTAGCTAATGTGGATCCTTAATAATAATAATAATAAATACAAATACGTAAGTCATTGTAATGTGTCTGAATGCAAAACTGTAGCCTTACAGTTTCTCCCTAATAGGGGTGTAAAACATATTATTACTGGAACTCATACGCTTCAACATTCCTTACCTTTACTGTAAACATATTTTACTACCTCATAAGCAACACTGAAGCCCTGTCTCGGTCAACATCTGTGGTACTGGTGACTGGTTGTCTTTATAAAAATCCCTGTTTCATTTGTTTGTTTACCCCAGGTGGACAAGCTCTGGAATGTGGCTGTGATGTTTTTGCCTTCACTTTACTTTCCAGCCCTCAGTCCAGCTCAGTCTTCCTCTGGCCCAAATTCTCTGAGGTCACTTATAGGCGCGGTTAGTCTGCCAAGATATCTTTCACTCTACTAATGATGGCATGGCATGGCATGTCCTTTGGTTTTAATCCAACCACTCACTCCCATCCCTAAGGCCGTGTTGGCTTCACTTCGCAGATCAGAAAGGGCTTGATTGTTATAAGCAATATCTTCTATCTTGCTAGTAGACCAGGTGCAGGTGGAGGAGATTGGTGCTTGGCCTATAGTCTTCTGTTAGTCCTCCTAACATACCACACAAGGGTAGTATAAGGATATCAGATGCAGGGATGGAGGGAGGTATGTGGGTAATATAGTAAAAACTAGCTATACGGCTTGTTGCTCTGTGATCCGTGACTTAAGATAGTGTACTGTCGTAATCAGCTGAAAACAAAGAGCTCCTTGTTAAATGAGTGCTTGGTTCTCTGTCATTTGTCGAGACAAAATGAGGTGACTCTCTGTTGACTGCAAGCGTAGGGGAATGAAAAGCTTATCGGCATCGATAGAATTGGGAGTCTAATTCAGCCCATACCCCCTATATCGACTTCATTAGGTTTTTCAATGGATTCTGTTATGTCTGATTATTCTGGCTCTTTTAAAAACATTGAGCTTTACCAAAGCAATCAAACCCTTTTAAGTACACAATATTAGTCAATATACATTGATGCTTATTTTTCCAGATCAAAATCTGGATGGGTATTTTTCTCCAATGCAATATTATGGTTTCAGATCGGATGTTTCTCCTATCGGGTCTCAGTGGTTATTTCAAACCAGCTTTGAGGCAGCAGTAGTTATCTACACGTCAGCACTTCCCTTTTATCACTTTGGCTCCACGTTAACATGGTACAGGTGGCTTATTAAGGCCTAAACTGCAGCATGTATGTCAGATGGGTTTGAAGTCATTTTACACGCCTCTAAACCACATTGATTTATTGGCTATTAATTCAACTCAGCTGGCATATTATTTCCAAACTCTCTCCAAATGTGAAGCCTGAAACAACAGAGGCAGTCTCAGTGAAAACAGACATATCAGACCTCCCAGGATAGAAGCCAGACTTTAAAAAAATATTAGATGGGAAAAAGAATAAGATTTGTATTGTCTTCCAAGTAATTCCAGTAATAACAGTGAAGTGAAGCTGTTCAGGCTCTGCTAACACTACTATAAGTGTTCCTCAAGATGTCTTTGATTTATGTGATGTTACACAGATATGTCCAGCGTGGGGCTTATCTGACCTTTGACCCCTACCATTCTCCATGCAGGAACAGGAACAGCAACAGTGTTCTTTACTGTACCTTCTGGATGGTTGATTTTATGATCAAACATTGTACAGTCGTCATCTGACTTATTGTACAATCAGGTTGGTCAGTGTGTTCCTCCGGGTTTCCTGCTGGGGTTGACTCCAGCCTCCTGAGCAAACAGCCTGAGATGGATCTACGTCTTCAGAAGGTCTCGAGGAGTATCAACCCTGTCGGGGGCCTGGAGGGGGAAGAGACAGAGGAGATGGAATGGGAGATATCACATCTCCCTCCCCAAGTCTGATTGTCCAGATGTATCTTATGTTTGTCTTCCTGGGCGTATGTTCTGATGAGGCCTGCGCTGGGATTTTCTCTCGTTAATGAGACGCTCGTTAGGGAAGCCCTCGTTACGGAGGAGTCTTGTGAGGCGTTCGTTAGCAGTGCTCTTGATGAGGGGATATCCATGAAGATTGGCAGGATGCACAGGGCGGGTTGTGTGAGGGGTGTCACCACTTCCTGTAGAGCCTACTGGGAGGAGAGGGAGGGAGACAGATAGAGATAAAGGGAGTGAATAATGAATATTGTGATATTGCTGATATTCGTCCTCTCTTCTCCTGTCAGTATGAGTTTTCACTTTGGACTAAGTAGTGGCATTTGAGCCATTTGACCTATTAGCTCTTTTCTCCTAAGTTTTAAGTTTACATGTACTGAGTCTCTCTAGTAAGATTTAGTCTGTGTTTGTACCAGTTATAGGGCCAATATATCTCCCACTGTGTATCTTAAGGATTATTTACTCAGTCGTCATTGCAAGGACCCTAAATCATGACCGGGTCATGTCACGGTCCGTCTCATTACTTCTTTCAACGTGACCAGAACATCAGCATTCCAGGTTAAACTGCCCTGACTGTCCCCCACCACTTCACAGGGCTGCTGTGGCCCAGCATGTAATCATCTGTGTAAACCCCCTCCAGGGAGAAATGGATTGTTCCATGAGTCATAACTCTACTCACTTTCAGCACTGGAATGTGTCATTCAAAGAGGTGGAAAGGGAGGGTATGAATGAGAAAGGATTTAGTGCTGGTCCCAAATGATACATTGCCAAATTATTGCTGAATGGGCATTTACTCCAAATACATCTAAATGACTAAAATGAATAAGAGCTGCTGCTTCATTCATCCTGTGTCCGTCAAGTGAATTCATTGCTTTTCCTGTGTACATCAGTTCAGAAAATCCTACATTATAAGGTTAGTTAGGGTGAGCTAAGCTTCATACAGACTCTACTAGGGTGATCTTTTGAACCTTGTATTTGTAAATCCCCTTAGTTAAATTATTGGTGGAAAAAATATATATTTCAAGCCATAATGGATTGTCATGCATTTTTATAACCCCTTTTCTTAGTAGAATGTTAATCCAACTGAATAACCCTTTGGCATTTTCCCACTAATTAGAACAATCTACTGAATATCACACTCGGGCAGTCTTCATATTAAACTCCCAGCAGGGGCTCTGGGTACTGAAGGGTTGTTTATGAAAGGAGAGAAAGTCCAGGTCTCATAAAATCCTTACAGGTCAAATGATTGCGGAGAGACTCACACTCACAGCCTTCCACACTCAAGACTTTTATGAATACGTCTCCGTTCCTACTTTCATTTGACATCTCTTTCAATCTCTGATCTCTAATCTCGCTCTCGCTCTCACTCATGTGCACACAGACACAGAGACACACACACACACACACAGTACACATACACATCCCTTTGAAGCCTTCCTCTACAAACACTTCAATGCGTGTCAGGCCTTTACCATTCTTCAGGTTCAAGTCAAAACCATGGGGGTTTGATCTTCTGTTCGACCTGGTAGTTCTGAGAGTGAGACTGATATCAGCCACCACAGCGCAGCAGAAGCCAACTGGGTGCAAAAGTGAACCGCCTTTGCAGAGTGAAAATATGTCTCTATTTCTTACAAACAGAAGTGCCAAAATGTTATTAGTATCACATGATGTAGTGAGAGGAGTAGTTCCCAGCCCCACGTAGCTTAACCAGCTGTTGTAGACCCACTGTGATGAGCTATAGAGGCTTTAACAACATTAACAAATGATTCATTTAGGCACCAATTCATAACAGTATTAATGGTAGAGGATGTCTGAATGCTGACTGTACTGTGTTTCCACGTCAGAGAAGCTATTGGATAACCCACATGTGTAGTACTGTAACTAACTGTTACTGTTGACTAATGTTCAAGCCAAGCTTGCAGTTGTCATAGAAAGCATTGCCCCATCAAGTGTAGTAGCCTAAATCTCTCTTTGTGTGACTTGTGAGTTTAAGCACGCACACACGCATATACACACACACACACACACATTCGCTTAACTTGTCATGATAGTCTATCTTCCTGTCCCTGAGATGGACTGTAATAGTCTCTGTGTAGGATCTGTCCACTATGACCCTCTGGGGATGACAGAAAGCAGAGGGTTTTCCCAACGAAGCCACAAACCACACACACTAGGCTACAGTACCCTTATAATCACACCATACACAGACACACACATCATATACACACACTGCCACTCACAACTACCGAACCACTCATACACTCATACACACATCGCAACTCACAACTACCTAACCACTCATACACACAAATGAGTCTCAATAATGTTCATGGTAGGCCACCCTCTCACACACAGTCGTGTTAACCATCATAATAACACAAGCATTTATGAGCTGTACATATACAACAGTATGTGTGTAATTCCTGCCTGCAGGGAACTCCACATCTGTGGACCTCTATCCCAGGGTGCAACAGCAGCTGTGTCTAGTTTGGCTAGCAGGGTTATAATGAACTCCTGCAGCTGGCTGTCCAGACACACTCAGACACGCAATGGGTCCTCCCTGGGCCTGTTCTTATAGCACACAGACCTTATCCTTCTGCTGGATTGTGGGCCAGGGTCTGCTGCTTGTACAGGGTTGCACGCATGCACTGGGACATAAACACACACAATATCCATCTGCTAGGCCAAATCATGTCTACTACCCTAACACATGATACACACACCATAATATCCATCTGCTAGGCCAAATCATGTCTACTACCCTAACACATGATACACACACCATAATATCCATCTGCTAGGCCAAATCATGTCTACTACCCTAACACATGATACACACACCATAATATCCATCTGCTAGGCCAAATCATGTCTACTACCCTAACACATGATACACACACCATAATATCCATCTGCTAGGCCAAATCATGTCTACTACCCTAACACATGATACACACACCATAATAACCATCTGCTAGGCCAAATCATGTCTACTACCCTAACACATGATACACACACCATAATATCCATCTGCTAGGCCAAATCATGTCTACTACCCTAACACATGATACACACACCATAATATCCATCTGCTAGGCCAAATCATGTCTACTACCCTAACACATGATACACACACCATAATAACCATCTGCTAGGCCAAATCATGTCTACTACCCTAACACATGATACACACACCATAATAACCATCTGCTAGGCCAAATCATGTCTACTACCCTAACACATGATACACACACCATAATAACCATCTGCTAGGCCAAATCATGTCTACTACCCTAACACATGATACACACACCATAATAACCATCTGCTAGGCCAAATCATGTCTACTACCCTAACACATGATACACACACCATAATAACCATCTGCTAGGCCAAATCATGTCTACTACCCTAACACATGATACACACACCATAATAACCATCTGCTAGGCCAAATCATGTCTACTACCCTAACACATGATACACACACCATAATAACCATCTGCTAGGCCAAATCATGTCTACTACCCTAACACATGATACACACACCATAATAACCATCTGCTAGGCCAAATCATGTCTACTACCCTAACACATGATACACACACCATAATATCCATCTGCTAGGCCAAATCATGTCTACTACCCTAACACATGATACACACACCATAATAACCATCTGCTAGGCCAAATCATGTCTACTACCCTAACACATGATACACACACCATAATATCCATCTGCAGGGAGAATGAGTGGGAAAGGAAAGGGTATGTCTGTGGTGTGGTGGGAAAACGCTAATCTCTGCCGGCACCCTGTAGAGGTGAAGTAGTGTAGAGTCCACTGTACCCTACTCTCTGGTGGAAACATCACCATGGACACCGCTGGATTGCTGTTATCAGAGAAAATTGCCTGTTAAACTAAAGCGGTCCTCAGCGAGTGATTCCATCCCCTGTCTATCTCACACACACACGCAGGCAGGCTGGCTGGCTGGCTGGCAGACAGACAGACAGACAGACAGACAGACAGACAGACAGACAGACAGACAGACAGACAGACAATGGCTCTCTGTCCAATTAGCCAGAGAATAGACAGAAGCTGGTTTAAATATCCTGTGAGTTATTCACCATCCTTTTGTACTAGTTCTCCTCCTGTGAGCTATTCAACATGCTTTTGTACTTGTTCTCCTCCTGCTGATTTAATTATCCTATGAGGTATTCACCATCCTTTTGTACTGGTTCTCCTCCTGCTGGTTGGCAGTAAAAAAAAGGCTAATATTGACTGGTTCTCCTCCTGCTGGTTGGCAGTATAAAAGGCTAATATTAACTTTGCTGATGTGTTTTTGTTTGGCATGGGAAAGCTGAAGGCTTTGGCTCGCCCTGACCGCGGTGAGCCAGCTGCCAAAGGGAGCTGGCGGAGGTCCAATATTTATAACGGTGTAATAATGGACTACATTTATATATCTCCTCTCATCATGTCTCAGGGTGCTTTATAATGTGTGGGGGAATTCAACTAATCCACTGCAGACATGAGATGTACAGGAGCATTAACGCCTATCGTCCCTGTGGCCTGAGGGTCACTAAAATAGGGAGGGGGGTCATCATTTTGGATTTATTTTTTAATTTCACCTTTATTTGACCAGGTAGGTCAGTTGAGAACAAGTTCTCATTTACAACTGTGACCTGGCCAAGATAAAGCAAAGCAGTGCAACAAAAACAACACAAAGTTACACATGGGATAAATAAACGTAGTCAATAACACGGTAGTAAAATCTATATACAGTGTGTGCAAATGTAGTAAGGTTAGGCAGGTAAGGCAAAAAATAGGCCATAGTGGTGAAATAATTACAATTTATCATTAACACTGGAGTGATAGATGTGCAGAAGATGAATGTGCCGGTAGAGATACTGGGGTGCAAAGGAGCAAAAAATAAATAACAATATGGGGTTGAGGTAGTTGGGTGGGCTACATCAAATCAAATCAAATTTATTTGTCACATACACATGGTTAGCAGATGTTAATGCGAGTGTAGCAAAATGCTTGTGCTTCCAGTTCCGACAATGCAGTAATAACCAACAAGTAATCTAACTAACAATTCCAAAACTACTGTCTTATACACACAAGTGTAAGGGGATAAAGAATATGTACATAAAGATATATGAATGAGTGATGGTACAGAGCAGCATAGGCAAGATACAGTAGATGGTATTGAGTACAGTACATACATATGAGATGAGTATGTAAACAAAGTGGCATAGTTAAAGTGACTAGTGATACATGTATTACATAAAGATGCAGTAGATGATATAGAGTACAGTATATACGTATACATATGAGATAAGTATGTAAACAAAGTGGCATAGTTAAAGTGGCTAGTGATACATGTATTACATAAAGATGCAGTAGATGATATAGAGTACAATATATATGTATACATATGAGATGAATAATGTAGGGTATGTAAACATTATATTAGGTAGCATTGTTTAAAGTGGCTAGTGATATAGTTTACATAATTTCCCATCAATTCCCATTATTAAAGTGGCAGTTGAGTCAGTGTGTTGGCAGCAGCCACTCAATGTTAGTGGTTGCTGTTTAACAGTCTGATGGCCTTGAGATAGAAGCTGTTTTTCAGTCTCTCGGTCCCAGCTTTGATGCACCTGTACTGACCTCGTCTTTTGGATGGTAGCGGGGTGAACAGGCAGTGGCTCGGGTGGTTGTTGTCCTTGATGATCTTTATGGTCTTCCTGTAACATCGGGTGGTGTAGGTGTCCTGGAGGGCAGGTAGTTTGCCCCCGGTGATGCGTTGTGCAGAACTCACTACCCTCTGGAGAGCCTTACGGTTGTGGGCGGAGCAGTTGCCGTACCAGGCGGTGATACAGCCTGCCAGGATGCTCTCGATTGTGCATCTGTAGAAGTTTGTGAGTGCTTTTGGTGACAAGCCGAATTTCTTCAGCCTCCTGAGGTTGAAGAGGCGCTAATGTGCCTTCTTCACGATGCTGTCTGTGTGAGTGGACCAATTCAGTTTGTCTGTGATGTGTATGCCGAGGAACTTAACTTACTACCCTCTCCACTACTGTTCCATTGATGTGGATAGGGGGGTGTTCCCTCTGCTGTTTCCTGAAGTCCACAATCATCTCCTTAGTTTTGTTGACGTTGAGTGTGAGGTGTGTCGCCCGCAAACTTGATGATTGAGTTGGAGGCGTGCGTGGCCACGCAGTCGTGGGTGAACAGGGAGTACAGGAGAGGGCTCAGAACGCACCCTTGTGGGGCCCCAGTGTTGAGGATCAGCGGGGTGGAGATGTTGTTGCCTACCCTCACCACCTGGGGGCGGCCCGTCAGGAAGTCCAGTACCCAGTTGCACTGGGCGGGGTCGAGACCCTGGGTCTCGAGTTTGATGACAAGCTTGGAGGGTACTATGGTGTTAAATGCAGAGCTGTAGTCGATGAACAGCATTCTCACATAGGTATTCCTCTTGTCCAGATGGGTTAGGGCAGTGTGCAGTGTGGTTGAGATTGCATCTTCTGTGGACCTATTTGGGCGGTAAGCAAATTGGAGTGAGTCTAGGGTGTCAGGTAGGGTGGAGGTGATATGGTCCTTGACTAGTCTCTCAAAGCACTTCATGATGACAGAAGTGAGTGCTACGGGGCGGTAGTCGTTTAGCTCAGTTACCTTAGCTTTCTTGGGAACAGGAACAATGGTGGCCCTCATGAAGCATGTGGGAACAGCAGACTAAGATAGGGATTGATTGAATATGTCCGTAAACACACCAGCCAGCTGGTCTGCACATGCTCTGAGGGCGCGGCTGGGGATGCCGTCTGGGCCTGCAGCCTTGCGAGGGTTAACACGTTTAAATGTTTTACTCACCTCGGCTGCAGTGAAGGAGAGTCCGCATGTTTTCGTTGCAGGCCGTGTCAGTGGCACTGTATTGTTCTCAAAGCGGGCAAAAAAGTTATTTAGTCTGCCTGGGAGCAAGACATCCTGGTCCGTGACTGGGCTGGTTTTCTTTTTGTAATCCGTGATTGACTGTAGACCCTACCACATACCTCTTGTGTCTGAGCCGTTGAATTGAGATTCTACTTTGTCTCTATACTGACGCTTAGCTTGTTTGATTGCCTTGCAGAGGGAATAGCTGCACTGTTTGTATTCGGTCATGTTTCCAGTCACCTTGCCCTGATTAAAAGCAGTGGTTCGCGCTTTCAGTTTCACGCGAATGCTGCCATCAATCCACGGTTTCTGTTTTGGGAATTTTTTTATCGTTGCTATGGGAACGACATCTTCAACGCACGTTCTAATGAACTCGCACACCGAATCAGCGTATTCGTCAATGTTGTTGTCTGACGCAATACGAAACATATCCCAGTCCACGTGATGGAAGCAGTCTTGGAGTGTGGAATCAGATTGGTCGGACCAGCGTTGGACAGACCTCAGCGTGGGAGCTTCTTCTTTTAGTTTCTGTCTGTAGGCAGGGATCAACAAAATGGAGTCGTGGTCAGCTTTTCCGAAAGGAGGGCGGGGCAGGGCCTTATATGCGTCGCGGAAGTTAGAATAACAATGATCCAAGGTTTTGCCAGCCCTGGTTGCGCAATCGATATGCTGATACTATTTAGGGAGTCTTGTTCAGTGGTTCAGATGAGCCTTGTTAAAATCCCCAGCTACAATGAATGCAGCCTCAGGATGTATGGATTCCAGTTTGCAAAGAGTCAAATAAAGTTCGTTCAGAGCCATCGATGTGTCTGCTTGGGGGGGAATATATACGGCTGTGATTATAATCGAAGAGAATTCTCTTGGTAGATAATGCGGTCGACATTTGATTGTGAAGAATTCTAAATCAGGTGAACAGAAGGATTTGAGTTCCTGTATGTTTCTGTGATCACACCACGTCTCCTTAGCCATAAGGCATACACCCCACCCCTCTTCTTACCAGAAAGATGTTTGTTTCTGTCTGCGTGATGCGTGGAGAAACCAGCTGGCTGCACCGAATCCGATAGCATCTCTCCAGTGAGCCATGTTTCCGTGAAGCAAAGATCGTTACAGTCTCTGATGTCCCTCTAGAATGCTACCCTTGCTCAGATTTCATCAACTTTGTTGTCAAGAGACTGGACATTGGCGAGAGGAATGCTAGGGAGTGGGGCACGATGTGCCCGTCTCCGGAGTCTGACCAGAAGACCGCCTCGTTTCCCTCTTTTACGAAGTCGTTTTTTTGGGTTGCCGGCTGGGATCCATTCCGTTGTCTTGGGGGAAAGGCAGAACACTGGATCTGCTTCGCGAAAGTCATATTCTTGGTCGTACTGATGGTGAGTTGACGCTGCTCTTATATTCAGTAGTTCTTCTCGACTGTATGTAATGACTGTATGTAATGAAACCTAAGATGACCTGGGGTACTAATGTAAGAAATAACACGTGGGCTGTGTACAGGTGCAATGATTGGTGAACTGCTCTGACAGCTGATGGTTAAAGTTAGTGAGGGAGATATAAGACTCCAGCTTCAGTGATTTTTGCAATTCGTTCCAGTCATTGGCAGCAGAGAACTGGAAGGAAAGGCGGCCGAAGGAGGAGTTGGCTTTGGGGACGACCAGTGAAATATACCTGCTGGAGCGCGTGCTACGTACGGGTGCTGCTATTGTGACTAGTGAGCTGAGATAATGCGGGGATTTACCTAGCAAAGACTTATAGATGACCTGGAGCCAGTTGGTTTGGCGACGAATATGAAGCGAGGGCCAGCCAACGAGAGCAAACAGGTCGCAGTGGTGGGTAGTATATGGAACTTTGTTGACAAAACGGATGGCACTTTGATAGACTGCATCGAATTTGCTGAGTAAAGTGTTGGAGGCCATTTATAAATGACATCGCCAAAGTCAAGGATCGGTAGGATAGTCAGTTTTACAAGGGTATGTTTGGCAGCATGAGTGAAGGATGCTTTGTTGCGAAGTAGGAAGCTGATTCTAGATTTAATTTTGGATTAGAGATGCTTAATGTGAGTTTGGAAGGAGAGTTTACAATCTAACCAGACACCTAGTTATTTGTAGTTGTCCACATATTCAAAGTCAGAACCGTCCAGAGTAGTGATGCTGGACGGGCGGGCGTGTGCGAGCAGCGATCGGTTGAAGAGCACGCATTTAGTTTTACTTGCATTTAAGAGCAGTTGGAGGCCACGGAAGGAGTGTTGTATGGAATTGAAGCTCATCTGGAGGTTTGTTAACACAGTGTCCAAAGAAGGGCCGGAAGTATACATAATGGTCTCTGTGTAGAGGTGGATCAGAGAATCACCAGCAGCAAGAGCAACATCATTGATGTATACAGAGAAAAGAATTGGCTAGAGAATTTAACCCTGTGCCACACCCATAGAGACTGCCAGAGGTCTGTACAACAGGCCCTCCGATTTGACACACTGAACTCTTATCTGAGAAGTAGTTGGTGAACCAGACGAGGCAGTCATTTGAGAAACCAAGGCTGTTAAGCCTGGCCTTGGCCAGGTCGATGAAGATGGCTGCACAGTATTGTCTTTTATCGATGGTGGTTATGATATCATTTAAGACCTTGAGCGTGGCTGAGGTGCACCCATGATAGCTCAGAAACTAGATTGCATAGTGTAGAAGGTACGGTGCGATTCGAAATGGTCAGTTATCTGTTTGTTAACTTGGCTTTTGAATACTTTAGAAAGGCAGGGCAGGATGGATGTAGGTCTGTAACAGTTTGGGTCTAGAGTGTCTCCCCCTTTGAAGAGGGGATGACCGCGGCAGCTTTCCAATCTTTAGGGATCTCAGACGATACAAATGAGAGGTTGAACAGGCTAGTAATAGGGGTTGCAACAATTGCAACTGATAATTTTAGAAAGAGAGGGTCCAAATTGTCTAGCCCAGCTAATATCTCTCTCTCTCTCTCTCTCTCTCTCTCTCTTCTCTCTCTCTCTTCTCTCTCTCTCTCTCTCTCTCTCTCTCTGTCAATCAAATCAAATGTATTTATATAGCCCTTCTTAGCTAATATCTCAAAGTGCTGCACAGAAACCCAGCCTAAAACCCCAAACAGCAAGCAATGCAGGTGTAGAAGCACGATGGCTAGGAAAAACTCCCTAGAAAGGCCTAAACCTAGGAAGAAACCTAGAGAGGAACCAGGCTATGAGGGGTGGCCAGTCCTCTTCTGGCTGTGCCGGGTAGAGATTATAACAGAACATGGCCAAGATGTTCAAATGTTCATAAATGACCGGCATTGTCAAATAATAATAATCACAGTAGTTGTTGAGGGTGCAGCAAGTCAGCACCTCAAGAGTATATGTCAGTTGGCTTTTCATAGCCGATCATTAAGAGTATCTCTACCGCTCCTACTGTCTCTAGAGAGTTGAAAACAGCAGGTCTGGGACAGGTAGTACGTCCGGTGAACAGGTCAGGGTTCCATAGCCGCAGGCAGAACAGTTGAAACTGGAGCAGCAGCACAGCCAGGTGGACTGGGGACAGCAAGAAGTCATCATGCCAGGTAGTCCTGAGGTATGGTCCTAGGGCTCAGGTCCTCAGAGAGAGAGAAAGAAAGAGAGAAAGAGAGAATTAGAGAGAGCATACTTAAATTCACACAGGACACCGGATGAGACAGGAGAAGTTCTCCAGATATAACAAACTGACCCTAGTCCCCCGACACATAAACAACTGCAGGCTGGAGGCTGAGACAGGAGGGGTCAGGACACACTGTGGCCCCATCCGATGATACAGGGCCAAACAGGAAGGATATAACCCCACCCACTTTGCCAAAGCACAGCCCCCACATCACTAGAGGGATATCTTCAACCACGAACTTACTATCCTGAGACAAGGCCGAGTATAGCCCACAAAGATCTCCGCCACGGCACAACCCAAGGGGGGCGCCAACCCAGTCAGGAAGATCACGTCAGTGACTCAACCCACTCAAGTGACGCACCCCTCCTAGGGATGGCATGTAAGAGCACCAGTAAGCCAATGACTCAGCCCCTGTACCCTGTACTCTGTACTGTGTAGCTTTCTAGCTATAAACCCTGTCACTTCATTTATATGAACAGCTCTACTGAGGTGCATGTATCTGGAGAGTTCAATCAATAGAATGCATTTATAAAGCCCTTTTTACACCATTTTACAAGTGCTACACAGAAACCCACTCTAAAACCCCAAACAGCAAGCAATGAAATGTAAAAGCACGGTGGCTAGGAAAAACTCCCTAGAAAGAGTTTTAGTCCTTGGTGGGACACCATGACTAAACATTATATTTAACATTCTAAACATTACAGCTTGGAATGTGATTATGATTATGGTTAGGATTACATTTCAGAGCTCAGAAAGTATGTTTCAACCCTAGGGTGGCAGGTAGCCTGCCTTTTAAGAGTGTTGGGCCATTGGGCCTCTCGAGTAGTGCAGTGGTCTAAGGCACTGCATCACAATTGCCAGCTGTGCCACTAGAGATCCTGGTTCAAGTCCAAGCTCTGTCACAGCCGGGAGAAGCCGGGAGACCCCTTGGGTGGTGCACAATTGTCCAAGGTCACTGGTTTGAATCCCAGAGCTGACTAGTTCCCCAGCATCACCAGCTCTCCATGGCACCGCCTTATCACCCCAACACTCAAATAAAGCAGTTTATAGCAGCAAAATTTCAGCCACTACACACTTTAGAAGTGTTTTGCCAAGATTTGCCCATATAAATCAACCCCAGAAGAGCAGAAACAAAACATTATGCAATACCAGGGGTGAAACTAACAACATCACAAAGCAGTGAAATGTACTGATGTGGTTCTTGTTTGCTTATTGAATCATGACACCTTCTCTTTTTTGATAGGCCATTTTTCATCAGGCACCACAAAGTTAACAGAAGGCAGCTCTTTCAGGACCCCGCAAGCTACCTGATAGAGTCAGAGAGAGAGACTACCACTGTGGTGAGGTCAAGTGACCCGTCCCTGAACCCACACGCCTGACCACCTCGTCACACACTCCAGACCTCCATGTCACTACTGCTCCTGTCAATCCCACTGTGTGACACTTTGCTGGCTCTCCAAGAGCCCAGACAGTGCACACGCACAAACACACACATCTAAGCATGATTGGGACACAAACACACACACACACACGTAAGCAATCAATCAATCAATCAATCAATCAAATGTATTTATAAAGCCCTTCTTACATCAGCTGATGTCACAAAGGGCTGTACACAAACCCAGCCTAAAGAGGAGGCAATGCAGGTGTAGACGCAAAAGGAATGAGACGCACAAAGGTACCTCACAAAGTCACTGTCTTTGTCAATCAAACTTTCTAGAACTTTACAGGCCCTCCACGTGGCCAGGAGAGCGAGAACACACACACACACACAACGGACACAATGAACAATGAACACAATGCGACCCACTGCCTATAAAGACTCTGGTAGACTATTTGTTCTGCTCTCTGGTCTGTGTTTAAAGGTCCCAGTAGTGACCCAGAGAGCAGTGCTGCAGTAGGTGACTGACACACGTCAGCCTGAGCCCTGACCCAGGCAGAACAGTGGATGATAGACAGTTAAACTACACCCTGGCTGAACTCCAATTAGAGCCCAGTGGCATCAAAATCCTAACTCAGCGTATCTCGGTATATCTCAGCGTGTCTCGGTATATCTCAGCGTATCTCGGTATATCTCAGCGTATCTCGGTATATCTCAGCGTGTCTCGGTATATCTCAGCGTATCTCGGTATATATCAGCATGTCTCGGTATATCTCAGCGTATCTCGGTATATCTCAGCGTGTCTCGGTATATCTCAGCATATCTCGGTATATCTCAGCGTATCTCTGTATATCTCAGCGTATCTCGGTATATATCAGCATGTCTCGGTATATCTCAGCGTGTCTCGGTATATCTCAGCGTGTCTCGATATATCTCCGCGTATCTCGGTATATCTCAGCGTGTCTCGGTATATCTCAGCGTATCTCGGTATATCTCAGCGTGTCTCTGTATATCTCGGTATATCTCAGCGTGTCTCTGTATATCTCAGCGTATCTCGGTATATCTCAGCGTGTCTCGGGATATCTCTGTATATCTCAGCGTGTCTCGGTATATCTCAGCGTATCTCGGTATATCTCAGCGTATCTCGGTATATCTCTGTATATCTCAGCGTGTCTCGGTATGTCTCTGTATATCTCAGCGTGTCTCTGTATATCTCAGCGTATCTCGGTATATCTCAGCGTATCTCGGTATATCTCAGCGTGTCTCGGTATATCTCAGCGTGTCTCGGTATATCTCAGCGTGTCTCTGTATATCTCAGCGTGTCTCGGTATATCTCAGCGTGTCTCGGTATATCTCGGTATATCTCAGCGTATCTCGGTATATCTCTGTATATCTCAGCGTGTCTCGGTATATCTCAGCGTATCTCGGTATATCTCAGCGTGTCTCGGTATATCTCAGCGTGTCTCGGTATATCTCAGCGTATCTCGGTATATCTCAGCGTGTCTCGGTATATCTCAGCGTGTCTCGGTATATCTCTGTATATCTCAACGTGTCTCGGTATATCTCAGCGTATCTTCATCTATCTAAAGGAGACAGTCAGTTTTTAACACAGACTGTAAAAATGCCAGATGATCAGAGTGACAGGCCAGTATGGGATTTAGGAGAAACAGAGAGGAGAGAGGTTAACAGGGTCTAATAATACAGTTCATTTCCCACCATGTCTAATGGCAACAAAGCGCTTGTTCTCTATCCAACACAGTGCTATTCATCACATACATCTTTACCTATGATCCACTAAGTAAGACATTGTGGTATCTTTAGATTACAGAGTCGGGGTTAACTTCATAGTGTATTTCAGGGAAGTCAGTAATGAGCGAGAGGCCCCAAAGCACTCTGGGTCGTTTGTTAAAATGTGTCACAGCTAAGGGCCCACCAGAGGCTTTTAGCCAATCTGCCTGTGTGAGAGAGTGTAAACAGTCCAGCCATAATGTTCTCACCCGCTTGCATAACATACACACACACACACACACGAGGTGCAATAAGCACATAATACACACATACTTGCACACACATACACAAACACACACACTTTTACAATACATATTCTCTCAATTGATGCCTTTGGTACCACTATATCAGTGTTTCCATTATGACAGCACCTCCTCAGCTCTATGTATAAGCAAGTCTGCAGACATAGTCCACATAGCAGGGAGAGCAGCGGAGAAAGGAGGGAAGGACAGGAGAGCAGGATGTATATACTGAGAGTGGAGAGAGGAAGAGAGGGAAGGACAGGAGAGCAGGATGTATATAATGAGAGTGGAGAGAGGGAAGGACAGGAGAGCAGGATGTGTATAGTGCGAGTGGAGAGAGGGAAGGACAGGAGAGCAGGATGTATATAATAAGAGTGGAGAGAGGAAGAGAGGGAAGAACAGGAGAGCAGGATGTGTATAATGAGAGTGGAGAGAGGAAGAGAGGGAAGAACAGGAGAGCAGGATGTGTATAATGAGAGTGGAGAGAGGAAGAGAGGGAAGAACAGGAGAGCAGGATGTGTATAATGAGAGTGGAGAGAGGAAGAGAGGGAAGGACAGGAGAGCAGGATGTATATAATGAGAGTGGAGAGAGGTAGAGAGGGAGGGACAGGAGAGCAGGATGTATATAATGAGAGTGGAGAGAGGAAGAGAGGGAAGGACAGGAGAGCAGGATGTGTATAATGAGAGTGGAGAGAGGAAGAGAGGGAAGGACAGGAGAGCAGGATGTATATAATGAGAGTGGAGAGAGGAAGAGAGGGAAGAACAGGAGAGCAGGATGTGTATAATGAGAGTGGAGAGAGGAAGAGAGGGAAGAACAGGAGAGCAGGATGTGTATAATGAGAGTGGAGAGAGGAAGAGAGGGAAGGACAGGAGAGCAGGATGTATATAATGAGAGTGGAGAGAGGTAGAGAGGGAGGGACAGGAGAGCAGGATGTATATAATGAGAGTGGA
Source organism: Oncorhynchus masou masou (assembly GCF_036934945.1). Lineage (NCBI taxonomy): Eukaryota > Metazoa > Chordata > Actinopteri > Salmoniformes > Salmonidae > Oncorhynchus > Oncorhynchus masou. The sequence goes on along the minus strand of NC_088240.1, from coordinate 19,508,844 downwards.
GAGAGGAAGAGAGGGAAGGACAGGAGAGCAGGATGTGTATAATGAGAGTGGAGAGAGGAAGAGAGGGAAGAACAGGAGAGCAGGATGTATATAATGAGAGTGGAGAGAGGTAGAGAGGGAGGGACAGGAGAGCAGGATGTATATAATGAGAGTGGAGAGAGGAAGAGAGGGAAGGACAGGAGAGCAGGATGTATATAATGAGAGTGGAGAGAGGAAGAGAGGGAAGGACAGGAGAGCAGGATGTGTATAATGAGAGTGGAGAGAGGAAGAGAGGGAAGAACAGGAGAGCAGGATGTATATAATGAGAGTGGAGAGAGGAAGAGAGGGAGGGACAGGAGAGCAGGATGTATATGTGGAGAGAGGAAGAGAGGGAAGGACAGGAGAGCAGGATGTATATAATGAGAGTGGAGAGAGGAAGAGAGGGAAGGACAGGAGAGCAGGATGTATATAATGAGAGTGGAGAGAGGTAGAGAGGGAGGGACAGGAGAGCAGGATGTATATAATGAGAGTGGAGAGAGGAAGAGAGGGAAGGACAGGAGAGCAGGATGTATATGTGGAGAGAGGAAGAGAGGGAAGGACAGGAGAGCAGGATGTATATAATGAGAGTGGAGAGAGGAAGAGAGGGAAGGACAGGAGAGCAGGATGTATATAATGAGAGTGGAGAGAGGTAGAGAGGGAGGGACAGGAGAGCAGGATGTATATAATGAGAGTGGAGAGAGGAAGAGAGGGAAGGACAGGAGAGCAGGATGTATATGTGGAGAGAGGAAGAGAGGGAAGGACAGGAGAGCAGGATGTATATAATGAGAGTGGAGAGAGGAAGAGAGGGAAGGACAGGAGAGCAGGATGTATATAATGAGAGTGGAGAGAGGGAAGGACAGGAGAGCAGGATGTGTATAATGCGAGTGGAGAGAGGGAAGGACAGGAGAGCAGGATGTATATAATAAGAGTGGAGAGAGGAAGAGAGGGAAGAACAGGAGAGCAGGATGTGTATAATGAGAGTGGAGAGAGGAAGAGAGGGAAGAACAGGAGAGCAGGATGTGTATAATGAGAGTGGAGAGAGGAAAAGAGGGAAGGACAGGAGAGCAGGATGTATATAATGAGAGTGGAGAGAGGTAGAGAGGGAGGGACAGGAGAGCAGGATGTATATAATGAGAGTGGAGAGAGGAAGAGAGGGAAGGACAGGAGAGCAGGATGTATATGTGGAGAGAGGAAGAGAGGGAAGGACAGGAGAGCAGGATGTATATAATGAGAGTGGAGAGAGGGAAGGACAGGAGAGCAGGATGTGTATAATGAGAGTGGAGAGAGGAAGGACAGGAGAGCAGGATGTATAAAATGAGAGTGGAAAGAGGTAGAGAGGGAGGGACAGAAGAGCAGGATGTATATAATGAGAGTGGAGAGATGAAGAGAGGGAAGGACAGGAGAGCAGGATGTGTATAATGAGAGTGGAGAGAGGAAGAGAGGGAAGAACAGGAGAGCAGGATGTATATAATGAGAGTGGAGAGAGGGAAGGACAGGAGAGCAGGATGTATATAATGAGAGTGGAGAGAGGGAAGGACAGGAGAGCAGGATGTGTATAATGAGAGTGGAGAGAGGAAGAGAGGGAAGGACAGGAGAGCAGGATGTGTATAATGAGAGTGGAGAGAGGAAGAGAGGGAAGAACAGGAGAGCAGGATGTGTATAATGAGAGTGGAGAGAGGAAGAGAGGGAAGGACAGGAGAGCAGGATGTATATAATGAGAGTGGAGAGAGGAAGAGAGGGAAGAACAGGAGAGCAGGATGTATATGTGGAGAGAGGAAGAGAGGGAAGGACAGGAGAGCAGGATGTGTATAATGAGAGTGGAGAGAGGGAAGGACAGGAGAGCAGGATGTGTATAATGAGAGTGGAGAGAGGGAAGGACAGGAGAGCAGGATGTATATAATGAGAGTGGAGAGAGGAAGGGAGGGAAGGACAGGAGAGCAGGATGTATATAATGAGAGTGGAGAGAGGAAGAGAGGGAAGGGCAGGAGAGCAGGATGTGTATAATGAGAGTGGAGAGAGGAAGAGAGGGAAGGGCAGGAGAGCAGGATGTGTATAATGACAGTGGAGAGAGGGAAGGACAGGAGAGCAGGATGTATATAATGAGAGTGGAGAGAGGGAAGGACAGGAGAGCAGGATGTATATAATGAGAGTGGAGAGAGGAAGAGAGGGAAGAACAGGAGAGCAGGATGTGTATAATGAGAGTGGAGAGAGGAAGAGAGGGAAGAACAGGAGAGCAGGATGTGTATAATGAGAGTGGAGAGAGGAAGAGAGGGAAGGACAGGAGAGCAGGATGTATATAATGAGAGTGGAGAGAGGTAGAGAGGGAGGGACAGGAGAGCAGGATGTATATAATGAGAGTGGAGAGAGGAAGAGAGGGAAGGACAGGAGAGCAGGATGTATATGTGGAGAGAGGAAGAGAGGGAAGGACAGGAGAGCAGGATGTATATAATGAGAGTGGAGAGAGGGAAGGACAGGAGAGCAGGATGTGTATAATGAGAGTGGAGAGAGGGAAGGACAGGAGAGCAGGATGTATAAAATGAGAGTGGAAAGAGGTAGAGAGGGAGGGACAGAAGAGCAGGATGTATATAATGAGAGTGGAGAGATGAAGAGAGGGAAGGACAGGAGAGCAGGATGTGTATAATGAGAGTGGAGAGAGGAAGAGAGGGAAGAACAGGAGAGCAGGATGTATATAATGAGAGTGGAGAGAGGGAAGGACAGGAGAGCAGGATGTATATAATGAGAGTGGAGAGAGGGAAGGACAGGAGAGCAGGATGTATATAATGAGAGTGGAGAGAGGAAGAGAGGGAAGAACAGGAGAGCAGGATGTGTATAATGAGAGTGGAGAGAGGAAGAGAGGGAAGGACAGGAGAGCAGGATGTATATAATGAGAGTGGAGAGAGGAAGAGAGGGAAGAACAGGAGAGCAGGATGTATATGTGGAGAGAGGAAGAGAGGGAAGGACAGGAGAGCAGGATGTGTATAATGAGAGTGGAGAGAGGGAAGGACAGGAGAGCAGGATGTGTATAATGAGAGTGGAGAGAGGGAAGGACAGGAGAGCAGGATGTATATAATGAGAGTGGAGAGAGGAAGGGAGGGAAGGACAGGAGAGCAGGATGTATATAATGAGAGTGGAGAGAGGAAGAGAGGGAAGGGCAGGAGAGCAGGATGTGTATAATGAGAGTGGAGAGAGGAAGAGAGGGAAGGGCAGGAGAGCAGGATGTGTATAATGACAGTGGAGAGAGGGAAGGACAGGAGAGCAGGATGTATATAATGAGAGTGGAGAGAGGGAAGGACAGGAGAGCAGGATGTATATAATGAGAGTGGAGAGAGGAAGAGAGGGAAGAACAGGAGTGCAGGATGTGTATAATGAGAGTGGAGAGAGGGAAGGACAGGAGAGCAGGATGTATATAATGAGAGTGGAGAGAGGAAGAGAGGGAAGAACAGGAGAGCAGGATGTGTATAATGAGAGTGGAGAGAGGAAGAGAGGGAAGGACAGGAGAGCAGGATGTATATAATGAGAGTGGAGAGAGGAAGAGAGGGAAGAACAGGAGAGCAGGATGTATATGTGGAGAGAGGAAGAGAGGGAAGGACAGGAGAGCAGGATGTATATAATGAGAGTGGAGAGAGGAAGGGAGGGAAGGACAGGAGAGCAGGATGTATATAATGAGAGTGGAGAGAGGAAGAGAGGGAAGGGCAGGAGAGCAGGATGTGTATAATGAGAGTGGAGAGAGGAAGAGAGGGAAGGGCAGGAGAGCAGGATGTGTATAATGAGAGTGGAGAGAGGAAGAGAGGGAAGGGCAGGAGAGCAGGATGTGTATAATGAGAGTGGAGAGAGGAAGAGAGGGAAGGACAGGAGAGCAGGATGTATATAATGAGAGTGGAGAGAGGAAGAGAGGGAAGGACAGGAGAGCAGGATGTATATGTGGAGAGAGGAAGAGAGGGAAGGACAGGAGAGCAGGATGTATATAATGAGAGTGGAGAGAGGAAGAGAGGGAAGGACAGGAGAGCAGGATGTATATAATGAGAGTGGAGAGAGGAAGAGAGGGAAGGACAGGAGAGCAGGATGTATATGTGGAGAGAGGAAGAGAGGGAAGGACAGGAGAGCAGGATGTATATAATGAGAGTGGAGAGAGGAAGAGAGGGAAGAACAGGAGAGCAGGATGTATATAATGAGAGTGGAGAGAGGTAGAGAGGGAGGGACAGGAGAGCAGGATGTATATAATGAGAGTGGAGAGAGGAAGAGAGGGAAGGACAGGAGAGCAGGATGTATATAATGAGAGTGGAGAGAGGAAGAGAGGGAAGGGCAGGAGAGCAGGATGTGTATAATGAGAGTGGAGAGAGGAAGAGAGGGAAGGGCAGGAGAGCAGGATGTGTATAATGAGAGTGGAGAGAGGAAGAGAGGGAAGAACAGGAGAGCAGGATGTATATAATGAGAGTGGAGAGAGGAAGAGAGGGAAGGACAGGAGAGCAGGATGTATATGTGGAGAGAGGAAGAGAGGGAAGGACAGGAGAGCAGGATGTATATAATGAGAGTGGAGAGAGGAAGAGAAGGAAGGGCAGGAGAGCAGGATGTGTATAATGAGAGTGGAGAGAGGAAGAGAGGGAAGAACAGGAGAGCAGGATGTATATAATGAGAGTGGAGAGAGGAAGAGAGGGAAGGACAGGAGAGCAGGATGTATATAATGAGAGTGGAGAGAGGAAGAGAGGGAAGGACAGGAGAGCAGGATGTATATAATGAGAGTGGAGAGAGGGAAGGACAGGAGAGCAGGATGTATATAATGAGAGTGGAGAGAGGAAGAGAGAGAAGGACAGGAGAGCAGGATGTGTATAATGAGAGTGGAGAGAGGAAGAGAGAGAAGGATAGGAGAGCAGGATGTATATAATGAGAGTGGAGAGAGGAAGAGAGGGAAGGACAGGAGAGCAGGATGTATATAATGAGAGTGGAGATAGGAAGAGAGGGAAGGACAGGAGAGCAGGATGTGTATAATGAGAGTGGAGAGAGGTAGAGAGGGAGGGACAGGAGAGCAGGGTGTATATAATGAGAGTAGAGAGAGGAAGAGAGGGAAGGACAGGAGAGCAGGATGTGTATAATGAGAGTGGAGAGAGGAAGAGAGGGAAGAACAGGAGAGCAGGATGTATATAATGAGAGTGGAGAGAGGGAAGGACAGGAGAGCAGGATGTATATAATGAGAGTGGAGAGAGGGAAGGACAGGAGAGCAGGATGTATATAATGAGAGTGGAGAGAGGAAGAGAGGGAAGAACAGGAGAGCAGGATGTGTATAATGAGAGTGGAGAGAGGAAGAGAGGGAAGGACAGGAGAGCAGGATGTATATAATGAGAGTGGAGAGAGGAAGAGAGTGAAGAACAGGAGAGCAGGATGTATATGTGGAGAGAGGAAGAGAGGGAAGGACAGGAGAGCAGGATGTATATGATGAGAGTGGAGAGAGGAAGGGAGGGAAGGACAGGAGAGCAGGATGTATATAATGAGAGTGGAGAGAGGAAGAGAGGGAAGGGCAGGAGAGCAGGATGTGTATAATGAGAGTGGAGAGAGGAAGAGAGGGAAGGGCAGGAGAGCAGGATGTATAATGAGAGTGGAGAGAGGAAGAGAGGGAAGGGCAGGAGAGCAGGATGTGTATAATGAGAGTGGAGAGAGGAAGAGAGGGAAGGACAGGAGAGCAGGATGTATATAATGAGAGTGGAGAGAGGAAGAGAGGGAAGGACAGGAGAGCAGGATGTATATGTGGAGAGAGGAAGAGAGGGAAGGACAGGAGAGCAGGATATATATAATGAGAGTGGAGAGAGGTAGAGAGGGAGGGACAGGAGAGCAGGATGTATATAATGAGAGTGGAGAGAGGAAGAGAGGGAAGGACAGGAGAGCAGGATGTATATAATGAGAGTGGAGAGAGGAAGAGAGGGAAGGGCAGGAGAGCAGGATGTGTATAATGAGAGTGGAGAGAGGAAGAGAGGGAAGGGCAGGAGAGCAGGATGTGTATAATGAGAGTGGAGAGAGGAAGAGAGGGAAGAACAGGAGAGCAGGATGTATATAATGAGAGTGGAGAGAGGAAGAGAGGGAAGGACAGGAGAGCAGGATGTATATGTGGAGAGAGGAAGAGAGGGAAGGACAGGAGAGCAGGATGTATATAATGAGAGTGGAGAGAGGAAGAGAAGGAAGGGCAGGAGAGCAGGATGTGTATAATGAGAGTGGAGAGAGGAAGAGAGGGAAGAACAGGAGAGCAGGATGTATATAATGAGAGTGGAGAGAGGAAGAGAGGGAAGGACAGGAGAGCAGGATGTATATAATGAGAGTGGAGAGAGGAAGAGAGGGAAGGACAGGAGAGCAGGATGTATATAATGAGAGTGGAGAGAGGGAAGGACAGGAGAGCAGGATGTATATAATGAGAGTGGAGAGAGGAAGAGAGAGAAGGACAGGAGAGCAGGATGTGTATAATGAGAGTGGAGAGAGGAAGAGAGAGAAGGATAGGAGAGCAGGATGTATATAATGAGAGTGGAGAGAGGAAGAGAGGGAAGGACAGGAGAGCAGGATGTATATAATGAGAGTGGAGATAGGAAGAGAGGGAAGGACAGGAGAGCAGGATGTGTATAATGAGAGTGGAGAGAGGTAGAGAGGGAGGGACAGGAGAGCAGGGTGTATATAATGAGAGTAGAGAGAGGAAGAGAGGGAAGGACAGGAGAGCAGGATGTGTATAATGAGAGTGGAGAGAGGAAGAGAGGGAAGAACAGGAGAGCAGGATGTATATAATGAGAGTGGAGAGAGGGAAGGACAGGAGAGCAGGATGTATATAATGAGAGTGGAGAGAGGGAAGGACAGGAGAGCAGGATGTATATAATGAGAGTGGAGAGAGGAAGAGAGGGAAGAACAGGAGAGCAGGATGTGTATAATGAGAGTGGAGAGAGGAAGAGAGGGAAGGACAGGAGAGCAGGATGTATATAATGAGAGTGGAGAGAGGAAGAGAGGGAAGAACAGGAGAGCAGGATGTATATGTGGAGAGAGGAAGAGAGGGAAGGACAGGAGAGCAGGATGTATATGATGAGAGTGGAGAGAGGAAGGGAGGGAAGGACAGGAGAGCAGGATGTATATAATGAGAGTGGAGAGAGGAAGAGAGGGAAGGGCAGGAGAGCAGGATGTGTATAATGAGAGTGGAGAGAGGAAGAGAGGGAAGGGCAGGAGAGCAGGATGTATAATGAGAGTGGAGAGAGGAAGAGAGGGAAGGGCAGGAGAGCAGGATGTGTATAATGAGAGTGGAGAGAGGAAGAGAGGGAAGGACAGGAGAGCAGGATGTATATAATGAGAGTGGAGAGAGGAAGAGAGGGAAGGACAGGAGAGCAGGATGTATATGTGGAGAGAGGAAGAGAGGGAAGGACAGGAGAGCAGGATGTATATAATGAGAGTGGAGAGAGGAAGAGAGGGAAGGACAGGAGAGCAGGATGTATATAATGAGAGTGGAGAGAGGAAGAGAAGGAAGGACAGGAGAGCAGGATGTATATGTGGAGAGAGGAAGAGAGGGAAGGACAGGAGAGCAGGATGTATATAATGAGAGTGGAGAGAGGAAGAGAGGGAAGAACAGGAGAGCAGGATGTATATAATGAGAGTGGAGAGAGGTAGAGAGGGAGGGACAGGAGAGCAGGATGTATATAATGAGAGTGGAGAGAGGAAGAGAGGGAAGGACAGGAGAGCAGGATGTATATAATGAGAGTGGAGAGAGGAAGAGAGGGAAGGGCAGGAGAGCAGGATGTGTATAATGAGAGTGGAGAGAGGAAGAGAGGGAAGGGCAGGAGAGCAGGATGTGTATAATGAGAGTGGAGAGAGGAAGAGAGGGAAGAACAGGAGAGCAGGATGTATATAATGAGAGTGGAGAGAGGAAGAGAGGGAAGGACAGGAGAGCAGGATGTATATGTGGAGAGAGGAAGAGAGGGAAGGACAGGAGAGCAGGATGTATATAATGAGAGTGGAGAGAGGAAGAGAAGGAAGGGCAGGAGAGCAGGATGTGTATAATGAGAGTGGAGAGAGGAAGAGAGGGAAGAACAGGAGAGCAGGATGTATATAATGAGAGTGGAGAGAGGGAAGGACAGGAGAGCAGGATGTATATAATGAGAGTGGAGAGAGGAAGAGAGGGAAGAACAGGAGAGCAGGATGTGTATAATGAGAGTGGAGAGAGGAAGAGAGGGAAGGACAGGAGAGCAGGATGTATATAATGAGAGTGGAGAGAGGAAGAGAGGGAAGAACAGGAGAGCAGGATGTATATGTGGAGAGAGGAAGAGAGGGAAGGACAGGAGAGCAGGATGTGTATAATGAGAGTGGAGAGAGGGAAGGACAGGAGAGCAGGATGTGTATAATGAGAGTGGAGAGAGGGAAGGACAGGAGAGCAGGATGTATATAATGAGAGTGGAGAGAGGAAGGGAGGGAAGGACAGGAGAGCAGGATGTATATAATGAGAGTGGAGAGAGGAAGAGAGGGAAGGGCAGGAGAGCAGGATGTGTATAATGAGAGTGGAGAGAGGAAGAGAGGGAAGGGCAGGAGAGCAGGATGTGTATAATGACAGTGGAGAGAGGGAAGGACAGGAGAGCAGGATGTATATAATGAGAGTGGAGAGAGGGAAGGACAGGAGAGCAGGATGTATATAATGAGAGTGGAGAGAGGAAGAGAGGGAAGAACAGGAGAGCAGGATGTGTATAATGAGAGTGGAGAGAGGGAAGGACAGGAGAGCAGGATGTATATAATGAGAGTGGAGAGAGGAAGGGAGGGAAGAACAGGAGAGCAGGATGTGTATAATGAGAGTGGAGAGAGGAAGAGAGGGAAGGACAGGAGAGCAGGATGTATATAATGAGAGTGGAGAGAGGAAGAGAGGGAAGAACAGGAGAGCAGGATGTATATGTGGAGAGAGGAAGAGAGGGAAGGACAGGAGAGCAGGATGTATATGATGAGAGTGGAGAGAGGAAGAGAGGGAAGGGCAGGAGAGCAGGATGTGTATAATGAGAGTGGAGAGAGGAAGAGAGGGAAGGGCAGGAGAGCAGGATGTGTATAATGAGAGTGGAGAGAGGAAGAGAGGGAAGGGCAGGAGAGCAGGATGTGTATAATGAGAGTGGAGAGAGGAAGAGAGGGAAGGACAGGAGAGCAGGATGTATATAATGAGAGTGGAGAGAGGAAGAGAGGGAAGGACAGGAGAGCAGGATGTATATGTGGAGAGAGGAAGAGAGGGAAGGACAGGAGAGCAGGATGTGTATAATGAGAGTGGAGAGAGGGAAGGACAGGAGAGCAGGATGTGTATAATGAGAGTGGAGAGAGGGAAGGACAGGAGAGCAGGATGTATATAATGAGAGTGGAGAGAGGAAGGGAGGGAAGGACAGGAGAGCAGGATGTATATAATGAGAGTGGAGAGAGGAAGAGAGGGAAGGGCAGGAGAGCAGGATGTGTATAATGAGAGTGGAGAGAGGAAGAGAGGGAAGGGCAGGAGAGCAGGATGTGTATAATGACAGTGGAGAGAGGGAAGGACAGGAGAGCAGGATGTATATAATGAGAGTGGAGAGAGGGAAGGACAGGAGAGCAGGATGTATATAATGAGAGTGGAGAGAGGAAGAGAGGGAAGAACAGGAGAGCAGGATGTGTATAATGAGAGTGGAGAGAGGGAAGGACAGGAGAGCAGGATGTATATAATGAGAGTGGAGAGAGGAAGAGAGGGAAGAACAGGAGAGCAGGATGTGTATAATGAGAGTGGAGAGAGGAAGAGAGGGAAGGACAGGAGAGCAGGATGTATATAATGAGAGTGGAGAGAGGAAGAGAGGGAAGAACAGGAGAGCAGGATGTATATGTGGAGAGAGGAAGAGAGGGAAGAACAGGAGAGCAGGATGTATATGATGAGAGTGGAGAGAGGAAGGGAGGGAAGGACAGGAGAGCAGGATGTATATAATGAGAGTGGAGAGAGGAAGAGAGGGAAGGGCAGGAGAGCAGGATGTGTATAATGAGAGTGGAGAGAGGAAGAGAGGGAAGGGCAGGAGAGCAGGATGTATAATGAGAGTGGAGAGAGGAAGAGAGGGAAGGGCAGGAGAGCAGGATGTGTATAATGAGAGTGGAGAGAGGAAGAGAGGGAAGGACAGGAGAGCAGGATGTATATAATGAGAGTGGAGAGAGGAAGAGAGGGAAGGACAGGAGAGCAGGATGTATATAATGAGAGTGGAGAGAGGAAGAGAGGGAAGGACAGGAGAGCAGGATGTATATAATGAGAGTGGAGAGAGGAAGAGAAGGAAGGACAGGAGAGCAGGATGTATATGTGGAGAGAGGAAGAGAGGGAAGGACAGGAGAGCAGGATGTATATAATGAGAGTGGAGAGAGGAAGAGAGGGAAGAACAGGAGAGCAGGATGTATATAATGAGAGTGGAGAGAGGTAGAGAGGGAGGGACAGGAGAGCAGGATGTATATAATGAGAGTGGAGAGAGGAAGAGAGGGAAGGACAGGAGAGCAGGATGTATATAATGAGAGTGGAGAGAGGAAGAGAGGGAAGGGCAGGAGAGCAGGATGTGTATAATGAGAGTGGAGAGAGGAAGAGAGGGAAGGGCAGGAGAGCAGGATGTGTATAATGAGAGTGGAGAGAGGAAGAGAGGGAAGAACAGGAGAGCAGGATGTATATAATGAGAGTGGAGAGAGGAAGAGAGGGAAGGACAGGAGAGCAGGATGTATATGTGGAGAGAGGAAGAGAGGGAAGGACAGGAGAGCAGGATGTATATAATGAGAGTGGAGAGAGGAAGAGAAGGAAGGGCAGGAGAGCAGGATGTGTATAATGAGAGTGGAGAGAGGAAGAGAGGGAAGAACAGGAGAGCAGGATGTATATAATGAGAGTGGAGAGAGGAAGAGAGGGAAGGACAGGAGAGCAGGATGTATATAATGAGAGTGGAGAGAGGAAGAGAGGGAAGGACAGGAGAGCAGGATGTATATAATGAGAGTGGAGAGAGGGAAGGACAGGAAAGCAGGATGTATATAATGAGAGTGGAGAGAGGAAGAGAGAGAAGGACAGGAGAGCAGGAAGTGTATAATGAGAGTGGAGAGAGGAAGAGAGAGAAGGATAGGAGAGCAGGATGTATATAATGAGAGTGGAGAGAGGAAGAGAGGGAAGGACAGGAGAGCAGGATGTATATAATGAGAGTGGAGAGAGGTAGAGAGGGAGGGACAGGAGAGCAGGATGTATATAATGAGAGTGGAGAGAAGTAGAGAGGGGGGGACAGGAGAGCTGGATGTATATAATGAGAGTAGAGAGAGGACGAGAGGGACGGACAGGAGAGCAGGATGTGTATAATGAGAGTGGAGAGAGGGAAGCACAGGAGAGCAGGATATATATAATGAGAGTGGAGAGAGGTAGAGAGGGAGGGACAGGAGAGCAGGGTGTATATAATGAGAGTAGAGAGAGGAAGAGAGGGAAGGACAGGAGAGCAGGATGTGTATAATGAGAGTGGAGAGAGGAAGAGAGGGAAGGGCAGGAGAGCAGGATGTATATAATGAGAGTGGAGAGAGGAAGAGAGGGAGGGACAGGAGAGCAGGATGTATATAATGAGAGTGGAGAGAGGGAAGGACAGGAGAGCAGGATGTGTATAATGAGAGTGGAGAGAGGGATGGACAGGAGAGCAGGATGTATATAATGAGAGTGGAGAGAGGTAGAGAGGGAGACACAGGAGAGCAGGATGTATATAATGAGAGTGGAGAGAGGGAAGGACAGGAGAGCAGGATGTGTATAATGAGAGTGGAGAGAGGGAAGGACAGGAGAGCAGGATGTATATAATGAGAGTGGAGAGAGGTAGAGAGGGAGGGACAGGAGAGCAGGATGTATATAATGAGAGTGGAGAGAGGAAGAGAGGGAAGGACAGGAGAGCAGGATGTATATAATGAGAGTGGAGAGAGGTAGAGAGGGAGGGACAGGAGAACAGGATGTATATAATGAGAGTGGAGAGAGGAAGAGAGGGAAGGGCAGGAGAGCAGGATGTATATAATGAGAGTGGAGAGAGGAAGAGAGGGAAGGACAGGAGAGCAGGATGTATATAATGAGAGTGGAGAGAGGAAGAAAGGGAAGGACAGGAGAGCAGGATGTATATAATGAGAGTGGAGAGAGGGAAGGACAGGAGAGCAGGATGTATATAATGAGAGTGGAGAGAGGAAGAGAGAGAAGGACAGGAGAGCAGGATGTGTATAATGAGAGTGGAGAGAGGAAGAGAGAGAAGGACAGGAGAGCAGGATGTATATAATGAGAGTGGAGAGAGGAAGAGAGGGAAGGACAGGAGAGCAGGATGTATATAATGAGAGTGGAGAGAGGAAGAAAGGGAAGGACAGGAGAGCAGGATGTATATAATGAGAGTGGAGAGAGGAAGAAAGGGAAGGACAGGAGAGCAGGATGTATATAATGAGAGTGGAGAGAGGGAAGGACAGGAGAGCAGGATGTATATAATGAGAGTGGAGAGAGGAAGAGAGAGAAGGACAGGAGAGCAGGATGTGTATAATGAGAGTGGAGAGAGGAAGAAAGGGAAGGACAGGAGAGCAGGATGTATATAATGAGAGTGGAGAGAGGGAAGGACAGGAGAGCAGGATGTATATAATGAGAGTGGAGAGAGGGAAGGACAGGAGAGCAGGATGTATATAATGAGAGTGGAGAGAGGAAGAGAGAGAAGGACAGGAGAGCAGGATGTGTATAATGAGAGTGGAGAGAGGAAGAGAGAGAAGGACAGGAGAGCAGGATGTATATAATGAGAGTGGAGAGAGGAAGAGAGGGAAGGACAGGAGAGCAGGATGTATATAATGAGAGTGGAGAGAGGAAGAGAGGGAAGGACAGGAGAGCAGGATGTGTATAATGAGAGTGGAGAGAGGGAAGCACAGGAGAGCAGGATATATATAATGAGAGTGGAGAGAGGTAGAGAGGGAGGGACAGTAGAGCAGGATGTATATAATGAGAGTAGAGAGAGGAACAGAGGGAAGGACAGGAGAGCAGGATGTGTATAATGAGAGTGGAGAGACAAAGAGAGGGAAGGGCAGGAGAGCAGGATGTATATAATGAGAGTGGAGAGAGGAAGAGAGGGGAGGACAGGAGAGCAGGATGTGTATAATGAGTGTGGAGAGAGGAAGAGAGGGAAGGGCAGGAGAGCAGGATGTATATAATGAGAGTGGAGAGAGGTAGAGAGGGAGGGACAGGAGAGCAGGATGTATATAATGAGAGTGGAGAGAGGGAAGGACAGGAGAGCAGGATGTATATAATGAGAGTGGAGAGAGGTAGAGAGGGAGGGACAGGAGAGCAGGATGTATATAATGAGAGTGGAGAGAGGAAGAGAGGGAAGGACAGGAGAGCAGGATGTATATGTGGAGAGAGGAAGAGAGGGAAGGACAGGAGAGCAGGACGTATATAATGAGAGTGGAGAGAGGGAAGGACAGGAGAGCAGGATGTGTATAATGAGAGTGGAGAGAGGGAAGGACAGGAGAGCAGGATGTATATAATGAGAGTGGAGAGAAGTAGAGAGGGAGGGACAGGAGAGCAGGATGTATATAATGAGAGTGGAGAGAGGAAGAGAGGGAAGGACAGGAGAGCAGGATGTATATGTGGAGAGAGGAAGAGAGGGAAGGACAGGAGAGCAGGATGTATATAATGAGAGTGGAGAGAGGAAGAGAGGGAAGGGCAGGAGAGCAGGATGTATATGTGGAGAGAGGAAGAGAGGGAAGAACAGGAGAGCAGGGTGTATATGTGGAGAGAGGAAGAGAGGGAAGGACAGGAGAGCAGGATGTATATGTGGAGAGAGGAAGAGAGGGAAGGACAGGAGAGCAGGATGTATATAATGAGAGTGGAGAGAGGAAGAGAGAGGAAGGACAGGAGAGCAGGATGTATATGTGGAGAGAGGAAGAGAGGGAAGGACAGGAGAGCAGGATGTATATAATGAGAGTGGAGAGAGGAAGAGAGGGAAGGACAGGAGAGCAGGATGTATATGTGGAGAGAGGAAGAGAGGGAAGGACAGGAGAGCAGGGTGTATATAATGAGAGTTGAGAGAGGGAAGGACAGGAGAGCAGGATGTATATAATGAGAGTGGAGAGAGGTAGAGAGGGAAGGACAGGAGAGCAGGATGTATATGTGGAGAGAGGAAGAGAGGGAAGGACAGGAGAGCAGGATGTATATAATGAGAGTGGAGAGAGGAAGAGAGGGAAGGACAGGAGAGCAGGATGTATATGTGGAGAGAGGAAGAGAGGGAAGGACAGGAGAGCAGGATGTATATAATGAGAGTGGAGAGAGGAAGAGAGGGAAGGACAGGAGAGCAGGATGTATATGTGGAGAGAGGAAGAGAGGGAAGAACAGGAGAGCAGGGTGTATATAATGAGAGTTGAGAGAGGGAAGGACAGGAGAGCAGGATGTATATAATGAGAGTGGAGAGAGGTAGAGAGGGAAGGACAGGAGAGCAGGATGTATATAGTGAGAGTGGAGAGAGGAAGAGAGGGAAGGACAGGAGAGCAGGATGTATATAATGAGAGTGGAGAGAGGAAGAGAGGGAAGGACAGGAGAGCAGGATGTATATAATGAGAGTGGAGAGAGGAAGAGAGGGAAGGACAGGAGAGCAGGATGTATATGTGGAGAGATGAAGAGAGGGAAGGACAGGAGAGCAGGATGTATATAATGAGAGTGGAGAGAGGAAGAGAAGGAAGGGCAGGAGAGCAGGATGTGTATAATGAGAGTGGAGAGAGGAAGAGAGGGAAGAACAGGAGAGCAGGATGTATATAATGAGAGTGGAGAGAGGTAGAGAGGGAGGGACAGGAGAGCAGGATGTATATAATGAGAGTGGAGAGAAGTAGAGAGGGGGGGACAGGAGAGCTGGATGTATATAATGAGAGTAGAGAGAGGACGAGAGGGACGGACAGGAGAGCAGGATGTGTATAATGAGAGTGGAGAGACAAAGAGAGGGAAGGTCAGGAGAGCAGGATGTATATAATGAGAGTGGAGAGACAAAGAGAGGGAAGGTCAGGAGAGCAGGATGTATATAATGAGAGTGGAGTGAGGAAGAGAGGGAAGGACAGGAGAGCAGGATGTATATAATGAGAGTGGAGAGGGGAAGAGAGGGAAGGACAGGAGAGCAGGATGTGTATAATGAGAGTGGAGAGACGAAGAGAGGGAAGGGCAGGAGAGCAGGATGTGTATAATGAGAGTGGAGAGAGGAAGAGAGGGAATGTTAAAACATGGACAGAAGAAAAATAAACCTAATTGTATTTGTTGTTCAAATCAAATTGTATTTGTTGCATGTGCCGAATACAACACGTGTAGACCTTACAGTGAAATGCTTACTTACAAGCCCATAACCAACAATGCAGTTCAAGAAATAGAAAACATTTACGAAATAAACTAAAGTAAAAAATATAATGAAAAGTAAAACAATAAAATTACACAACAGTAACTAGGTTATACACAGGGGGTATTGGTATTGAGTCAATGTGCGAGGGTACAGGTTGGTCGAGATAATTTGTACATGTAGGTAGGGGTAAAGTGACTATTTCAGTAATTGCATAGCAGTCTTATAGCTTGGGGGTAGAAGCTGTTAAGGAGCCTCTTGGACCTAGACTTGGTGCTCCGGTACCGCTTGTTGTGCGGTAGCAGAGATGACAGTCTATGACTTGGGTGACTGGAGTCTTTGACAATTTTTTTAGGCCTTCCTCTTACACCGCCTAGTATATAGGTCCTGGATGCCAGGACGTTTGGCCCCAGTGATGTACTTGGCCGTACGCACTACTCTCTGTAGCGCCTTATGGTCGGATGCCAAGCAGTTGCCATACCAGGCGGTGATGCAACCGGTCAGTATTCTCTCGATGGTGCAGCTGTAGAACGTTTTGAGGATCTGGGGACCAATACCACATCTTTTCAGTCTCCTGAGGGGGAAAATGTGTTGTCTGCCCTCTTCATGACTGTCTTGGTGTGTTAAAAACATGACAGTTTTTTGGTGTGGACACCAAGGAACATGAAATTCTCGACCCACTCCATAACAGCCTCGTCAATGTTAATGGGGGCCTGTTCAGTCCTCCTTTTCCTACAGTCCACGATCATCTCCTTTGTTTTGCTCACATTGAGGGAGAGGTTGTTGTCCTGGCACCACACTGTAGGCTGTCTCATCGTTGTTTGTGATCAGGCTGTTGTGTCGTCAGCAAACTTAATGATGTTGGAGTCGTGCATGGCCACGCAGTCATGGGTGACAGGGAGTACAGGAGGGGGCAGAGGACGCACCCTTGTGGGGCCCCAGTGTTGAGGATCAGCGAAGTGGAGGTGTTGTTACCTACCTTCACCACCTGGGGGCGGCCTGTCAGGATGTCCAGGTTCAGTTGCACAGGGCGGGGTTCAGACCCAGTGCCTTGACCCCAATGATGAGCTTGGAGGGTACTATGTTGTTGAATGCTGAGCTATAGTCAATGAACAGCATTCTTACATAGGTATTCT
Organism: Oncorhynchus masou masou; assembly: GCF_036934945.1. Taxonomy (NCBI): domain Eukaryota; kingdom Metazoa; phylum Chordata; class Actinopteri; order Salmoniformes; family Salmonidae; genus Oncorhynchus; species Oncorhynchus masou. The sequence continues at coordinate 19,492,379 of NC_088240.1, read as the reverse complement.
TCTTGTCCAGATGGGATAGGGCAGCGTGCAGTGTGATGGGATCTGTGGATCTATTGGGTCGGTAAGCAAATTGAAGTGGGTCTAGGGTGACAGGTAAGGTAGAGGTGATAGGGATAGGGAGAGATTGAATATGTCCGTAAACAAGCTCGGAGGACGAGGCTAGGGATGCCGTTTAGCCATACTCCCAAGTACTTGTATGAGGTGACTACCTCAAGCTCTAAACCCTCAGAGGCAGTAATCACACTTGTGGGGAGAGGGGTATTCTTCTTACCAAACCACATGACCTTTGTTTTGGAGGTGTTCAGAACAAGGTTAAGGGCAGAGAAAGCTTGTTGGACATTAAGACTGCTTTGTTGTAGAGCGTTTATTAACACAAAATCCAGGGATGGGCCAGCTGAGTATAAGACTGTGTCATCTGCATTTAAATGGATGAGAGAGCTTCCTATTGCTTGAGCTATGTTGTTGATGTAATTTGAGCTTGGGGCCTAGGATCGAGCTTTGGGGTACTTCCTTGGTGACAGGCAGTGGCTGAGACAGCAGATGTTCGGACTTTATTCACTGCACTCTTTGACAGAGGTAGTTAGTAAACCAGGCCAAAGTCCCCTCAGAGACACCAATACTCCTTAACCGGCCCACAAGAATGGAATGATCTACCGTATCAAACGTTTTGGCTGAATGATGCCCTGAGGTTCTGGAGCTGTGTGTTTTGTAGGTGTGCTGTTAGCAGACAGTTATGGATGATTGTGTTTGGGATGATTGTGTTTGACTCCATATGGAGTCAGTAGTGGACTTTGTCATAGTTGGCAGATAAGTCAGACCTATTGATGGTGTGTGTGTGTGTGTGTTGTAATATCTCCCTCACCAACTTCAAACATCTGCTATCTGAGCAGCTAACCAATCGCTGCAGCTGTACATAGTCTATTGGTAAATAGCCCACACATTTTCACCTACCTCATCCCCACACTGTTTGTATTTATTTACTTTTCTGCTCTTTTGCACACCAGTATCTCTACCTGTACATGACCATCTGATCATTTATCACTCCAGTGCTAATCTGCAAAATTGTAATTATTCGCCTACCTCCTCATGCCTTTTGCACACAATGTATATAGACTCCCCTTTTTTTGTACTGTGTTATTGACTTGTTAATTGTTTACTCCATGTGTAACTCTGTGTTGTCTGTTCACACTGCTAAGCTTTATCTTGGCCAGGTCACAGTTGCAAATGAGAACTTGTTCTCAACTAGCCTACCTGGTTAAATAAAGGTGAAATAAAAAAATAAAAAAAATAATAAATAAAAAAAAGGTTCAGTTTCCAGGTTCAAACTACTTCCTGAACTGTCCTTTAATTAAATTGTGCTTTCAGGATAGTTAATGATCTGTTTTTCCCCCCAAAGGGGTTCTCAGTAACAGACTCCCCATATGGACTCTGTAGGGAAAGATAAGGGCTTACTTTCCTTCCATCTCTCATTCCCTCCATCTTTCTTTTCCTCTGTCTCCGACAGTTCTTGGCTCTGGTCACCGGAGGGCCTTTGATGTGCCGGGTAGCCCTGGTAACTGTTGGCAGGGAAACACTACGGGTTATCACGATCACACATCTATTTCCTCGAAGTCGGAATACTGGGAATCACGTGTCCGACCTGTGTGAAGCATAGTGTGTAGAGGGGAGAATGGAGAGATATAACTTAGCATAGAGATGTGGTTGGGGTTAAGATACTGTACCATGGGCTTGATTAATAACCTGTTATATCGAAGATTCCAACAGTGATGTGTGTTTTAACCAATAGCGTTCGGTGTCGGATGTGTTGGGTGTAACACGGCTCCCCCACTCTAACCCCCCAACCCCTTCCCCTCCCCAAAAACTACAGCTTCCGTTCCATTCATCTCAATTCAATTCACTGTTATTTCTATGGAGCTTTTTTACAAACTAATTTGTCTAACTTTTACTTCCTCAGATATTAAGCCCACAGCAACAGTGGAGAGGAAAATGTCCCTTTTATTATGAGCACAGGAGGAAACCACACTACAGGGGGTTCAGCTTTTATTCTCTGTGAGGATGAGTGCATGAGAGTGTGTGTGTGCGTTCACTCGGGCATGTGTGTGTGTGTTTGCGCACAATCTTATCACAGTGGGGTGCACAGGGTGTAACACTGAGCGCCTCGGTGAGTGTGGAGCTGCGACAACAACATGAGAATAGAGGGACGCTTGAGTGCAAGACAAAAGAGGCTTGAGGAGGGAATCTATCAGTAACTGGGAGGGGTACGTCTCTGTGAAAGCCAAAACAGAATACCAGGGATCATCTTCCTAGTTATTTTGGCTATTTTCTCTATTCCATAGGTGTTTACTGAAATATGGCCAGAGCACAGGGTGAGAAGTGTGTGTGAGAGAGAAACTCCCTGTAAGCTGATACTCAGTGATACCAGGCCCTGTCGAGAGAGAGAGAGAGAGAGAGGGAGAGAGAGGGAAAGAGAGGGAGAGAGAGAGAGAGAGAGAGAGAGAGGGAGAGAGGGAGAGAGAGAGAGAGAGAGAGAGAGAGAGAGAGAGAGAGAGAGAGAGAGAGAGAGAGAGAGAGAGAGAGAGAGAGAGAGAGAGAGAGAGAGACTATAGTGTGTTATATAAGACAGAAGACATTTGTCTGACCCATACCATGAAGCACAATATTCACACCCTCCAGATAAGCTGAGACATCCTTAGCTCTACGTCCAAGACAGTAAAATAAACAATACACATGCTGATTGAGAGAATGTGTGTGACAAAAGTGGATGACTTCCTGATGGGGGGGGGAGAGTTGGAATTTGGTGCAATCAGTAACCGAGAGACAAAACATCACTTTCAGTACATTGGAGGCCAGTCCATCTTTCTTGGAGCCTCCAGAACTTGCCTCTATGGGTTAGGTTGTGATTATTGCCCTCGTGTTATAAGGTCAATAACATTAGCGTTTTTCCGACCCGTCTGATTTGGGAGGCAATTGATTTACATGATGTTTCTAGTGGTTTAAATATGTGTAATCATTTCCAGGCAAAATGCCAATAACATGAATTAGGTTTCTGGCATCGGATGTGCATTTCTTTATTCCAAAGTGGATACATTCATTCCTATCTGAGCCCCATGTCAATTGTAAAATGTCAATTGTTAGTGTGTAAATTCTTGTAACGTGACTCAAAGCATCCATAGGAGAATATGTAATCACCAACAGTAATCAGGTTATCTCTACAAGTGTCAGTGTTAGTGCACATGTAACTCTGTTGGTTTCATTTACCATGCTGACGGTGTGTGTGGTGTGTGTGAATAACTATGTGTAACAGTGTGAGCGGGACAGACACTTCTCTTCTATGGCTTGGCTGTTTTTCAGACCTTTTTCAGAAAGAAAATCTGTCTGCACACTGCATGGTTTGGCCTCTTTGTCTGTGTGTGTCTCAGCAAACAGAGCTGTTTTTACTGGGGGAAACCAAACCCTGCCCCAGACAGGAACACAGCAAGAGACGAGGACATTCGTCTGCTTAAATATTGTCATGGACCCGACTGTACAGGAGATGTGTGAACGTAAGCCAAACATCTCTTTGTGTTTCTTTAAAGACTTCAGAGGAGCCTATAAAATACAGTGTGTTGTTTTTCACCACGGACGTCATGCCACTCAAAGTGTGTTTCCACATACCCAAGAGTTATGAGTCTGAAGTTAAACATAAACCTCACTGTCATTTTCACACTGTTCTGTGCTCTATTTCTAACTAGTGTATCACTGTCACACGAAGACGTCCAGCACAACAGGTAGGCCATTCATTATACTGTACCAGTTACATTAAGTATCAATCTTAGTGGCTGAAGGTGTTTGAATTAAAAAAAAATGTTTTAGATAAAGAATATGGAATCGCATAAGGTTACTATGGTGTGAGGGGAAAGGGGTTATATGGACCATGAGTTTGGCTGGCAGCTCACTTATGGTCTCTATCCGTCCCCTACTGTCCCTTTATTGATATGACTTTTAATATATTTCCCATTATCTCTTTCTATCCAAAATAAAAGATAAAGAAGAATAAGCTGGATGAGTAAAATAGGCAATAGTCAAAATCACGTTTTTGATAATGTGATGGAAGAGTATCATATAAATGGTTTTGCTCAAGTTTCGTGTCTTCTTAAAGGTTTAAACAGCTCCCATCTCTTCACAGACGCTGAAACTGAAGTTCTGTCATTAAACCTGACACTAGCATGCTGCTCTGACAATGTGTGGGTGTGCAGGATAGGGTGCAAGAGGGAAGGTTTCAGGAATCAAGACAAGACCCAAGTGCAGACTGTGTGAAGTAATAATGTTTATTGTAACAACAGGGGCAGGCAAACGACAGGTCAAGGCAGGCAGGGGTCGATAATCCAGAGTAGAGGCCAAGGTACAGGACAGCAGGCAGGCTCAGGGTCAGGTCAGGCAGAGGTCGGTAATCCAGAGGTGAGACAAAAGTACAGGACGGCAGGCAGGCTCAGGGTCAGAGACAGGCAGAGTAGTCAGGTGGGCGGGTACAAGGTCAGGGACAGGCAGAGTAGTCAGGTGGGCGTGTACAGGGTCAGGGACAGGCAGAGTAGTCAGGTGGGCGGGTACAGGGTCAGGGACAGGCAGAATAGTCAGGTGGGCGTGTACAGGGTCAGGGACAGGCAGAGTAGTCAGGTGGGCGTGTACAGGGTCAGGGACAGGCAGAGTAGTCAGGTGGGCGGGTACAGGGTCAGGGACAGGCAGAGTAGTCAGGTGGGCGGGTACAGGGTCAGGGACAGGCAGAGTAGTCAGGTGGGCGTGTACAGGGTCAGGGACAGGCAGAGTAGTCAGGTGGGCGGGTACAGGGTCAGGGACAGGCAGAGTAGTCAGGTGGGCGTGTACAGGGTCAGGGACAGGCAGAGTAGTCAGGTGGGCGTGTACAGGGTCAGGGACAGGCAGAGTAGTCAGGTGGGCGGGTACAGGGTCAGGGACAGGCAGAGTAGTCAGGTGGGCGTGTACAGGGTCAGGGACAGGCAGAGTAGTCAGGTGGGCGGGTACAGGGTCAGGGACAGGCAGAGTAGTCAGGTGGGCGTGTACAGGGTCAGGGACAGGCAGAGTAGTCAGGTGGGCGGGTACAGGGTCAGGGACAGGCAGAGTAGTCAGGTGGGCGTGTACAGGGTCAGGGACAGGCAGAGTAGTCAGGTGGGCGGGTACAGGGTCAGGGACAGGCAGAGTAGTCAGGTGGGCGGGTACAGGGTCAGGGACAGGCAGAGTAGTCAGGTGGGCGGGTACAGGGTCAGGGACAGGCAGAGTAGTCAGGTGGGCGGGTACAGGGTCAGGGACAGGCAGAGTAGTCAGGTGGGCGTGTACAGGGTCAGGGACAGGCAGAGTAGTCAGGTGGGCGGGTACAGGGTCAGGGACAGGCAGAGTAGTCAGGTGGGCGGGTACAGGGTCAGGGACAGGCAGAGTAGTCAGGTGGGCGTGTACAGGGTCAGGACAGGCAGAGTAGTCAGGTGGGCGGGTACAGGGTCAGGGACAGGCAGAGTAGTCAGGTGGGCGGGTACAGGGTCAGGGACAGGCAGAGTAGTCAGGTGGGCGTGTACAGGGTCAGGACAGGCAGAGTAGTCAGGTGGGCGGGTACAGGGTCAGGGACAGGCAGAGTAGTCAGGTGGGCGGGTACAGGGTCAGGGACAGGCAGAGTAGTCAGGTGGGCGGGTACAGGGTCAGGGACAGGCAGAGTAGTCAGGTGGGCGGGTACAGGGTCAGGACAGGCAGAGTAGTCAGGTGGGCGGGTACAGGGTCAGGGACAGGCAGAGTAGTCAGGTGGGCGGGTACAGGGTCAGGGACAGGCAGAGTAGTCAGGTGGGCGGGTACAGGGTCAGGACAGGCAGAGTAGTCAGGTGGGCGTGTACAGGGTCAGGACAGGCAGAGTAGTCAGGTGGGCGGGTACAGGGTCAGGGACAGGCAGAGTAGTCAGGTGGGCGGGTACAGGGTCAGGGACAGGCAGAGTAGTCAGGTGGGCGGGTACAGGGTCAGGGACAGGCAGAGTAGTCAGGTGGGCGTGTACAGGGTCAGGGACAGGCAGAGTAGTCAGGTGGGCGGGTACAGGGTCAGGGACAGGCAGAGTAGTCAGGTGGGCGGGTACAGGGTCAGGACAGGCAGAGTAGTCAGGTGGGCGTGTACAGGGTCAGGGACAGGCAGAGTAGTCAGGTGGGCGTGTACAGGGTCAGGACAGGCAGAGTAGTCAGGTGGGCGGGTACAGGGTCAGGGACAGGCAGAGTAGTCAGGTGGGCGTGTACAGGGTCAGGGACAGGCAGAATAGTCAGGTGGGCGTGTACAGGGTCAGGACAGGCAGAGTAGTCAGGTGGGCGTGTACAGGGTCAGGACAGGCAGAGTAGTCAGGTGGGCGGGTACAGGGTCAGGGACAGGCAGAGTAGTCAGGTGGGCGTGTACAGGGTCAGGGACAGGCAGAGTAGTCAGGTGGGCGTGTACAGGGTCAGGGACAGGCAGAGTAGTCAGGTGGGCGTGTACAGGGTCAGGACAGGCAGAGTAGTCAGGTGGGCGTGTACAGGGTCAGGGACAGGCAGAGTAGTCAGGTGGGCGTGTACAGGGTCAGGACAGGCAGAGTAGTCAGGTGGGCGTGTACAGGGTCAGGACAGGCAGAGTAGTCAGGTGGGCGGGTACAGGGTCAGGGACAGGCAGAGTAGTCAGGTGGGCGGGTACAGGGTCAGGGACAGGCAGAGTAGTCAGGTGGGCGTGTACAGGGTCAGGACAGGCAGAGTAGTCAGGTGGGCGGGTACAGGGTCAGGGACAGGCAGAGTAGTCAGGTGGGCGGGTACAGGGTCAGGGACAGGCAGAGTAGTCAGGTGGGCGGGTACAGGGTCAGGACAGGCAGAGTAGTCAGGTGGGCGTGTACAGGGTCAGGGACAGGCAGAGTAGTCAGGTGGGCGGGTACAGGGTCAGGGACAGGCAGAGTAGTCAGGTGGGCGGGTACAGGGTCAGGGACAGGCAGAGTAGTCAGGTGGGCGGGTACAGGGTCAGGACAGGCAGAGTAGTCAGGTGGGCGTGTACAGGGTCAGGACAGGCAGAGTAGTCAGGTGGGCGTGTACAGGGTCAGGACAGGCAGAGTAGTCAGGTGGGCGTGTACAGGGTCAGGGACAGGCAGAGTAGTCAGGTGGGCGTGTACAGGGTCAGGGACAGGCAGAGTAGTCAGGTGGGCGGGTACAGGGTCAGGGACAGGCAGAATAGTCAGGTGGGCGTGTACAGGGTCAGGACAGGCAGAGTAGTCAGGTGGGCGGGTACAAGGTCAGGGACAGGCAGAGTAGTCAGGTGGGCGTGTACAGGGTCAGGACAGGCAGAGTAGTCAGGTGGGCGGGTACAGGGTCAGGGACAGGCAGAGTAGTCAGGTGGGCGGGTACAGGGTCAGGGACAGGCAGAGTAGTCAGGTGGGCGTGTACAGGGTCAGGGACAGGCAGAGTAGTCAGGTGGGCGTGTACAGGGTCAGGGACAGGCAGAGTAGTCAGGTGGGCGGGTACAGGGTCAGGACAGGCAGAGTAGTCAGGTGGGCGGGTACAGGGTCAGGACAGGCAGAGTAGTCAGGTGGGCGGGTACAGGGTCAGGACAGGCAGAGTAGTCAGGTGGGCGTGTACAGGGTCAGGGACAGGCAGAGTAGTCAGGTGGGCGTGTACAGGGTCAGGACAGGCAGAGTAGTCAGGTGGGCGGGTACAGGGTCAGGGACAGGCAGAGTAGTCAGGTGGGCGGGTACAGGGTCAGGGACAGGCAGAGTAGTCAGGTGGGCGGGTACAGGGTCAGGGACAGGCAGAGTAGTCAGGTGGGCGGGTACAGGGTCAGGGACAGGCAGAGTAGTCAGGTGGGCGGGTACAGGGTCAGGGACAGGCAGAGTAGTCAGGTGGGCGGGTACAGGGTCAGGGACAGGCAGAGTAGTCAGGTGGGCGGGTACAGGGTCAGGGACAGGCAGAGTAGTCAGGTGGGCGGGTACAGGGTCAGGGACAGGCAGAGTAGTCAGGTGGGCGGGTACAGGGTCAGGGACAGGCAGAGTAGTCAGGTGGGCGGGTACAGGGTCAGGGACAGGCAGAGTAGTCAGGTGGGCGTGTACAGGGTCAGGACAGACAGGCAGGGTCAGGGACAGGCAGAGTAGTCAGGTGGGCGTGTACAGGGTCAGGACAGGCAGAGTAGTCAGGTGGGCGTGTACAGGGTCAGGGACAGGCAGAGTAGTCAGGTGGGCGGGTACAGGGTCAGGACAGGCAGAGTAGTCAGGTGGGCGTGTACAGGGTCAGGGACAGGCAGAGTAGTCAGGTGGGCGGGTACAGGGTCAGGACAGGCAGAGTAGTCAGGTGGGCGGGTACAGGGTCAGGGACAGGCAGAGTAGTCAGGTGGGCGGGTACAGGGTCAGGGACAGGCAGAGTAGTCAGGTGGGCGGGTACAGGGTCAGGACAGGCAGAGTAGTCAGGTGGGCGGGTACAGGGTCAGGACAGGCAGAGTAGTCAGGTGGGCGTGTACAGGGTCAGGACAGGCAGAGTAGTCAGGTGGGCGTGTACAGGGTCAGGGACAGGCAGAATAGTCAGGTGGGCGGGTACAGGGTCAGGGACAGGCAGAGTAGTCAGGTGGGCGGGTACAGGGTCAGGGACAGGCAGAGTAGTCAGGTGGGCGGGTACAGGGTCAGGACAGGCAGAGTAGTCAGGTGGGCGGGTACAGGGTCAGGACAGGCAGAGTAGTCAGGTGGGCGTGTACAGGGTCAGGACAGGCAGAGTAGTCAGGTGGGCGTGTACAGGGTCAGGGACAGGCAGAGTAGTCAGGTGGGCGGGTACAGGGTCAGGACAGGCAGAGTAGTCAGGTGGGCGGGTACAGGGTCAGGGACAGGCAGAATAGTCAGGTGGGCGGGTACAGGGTCAGGACAGGCAGAGTAGTCAGGTGGGCGGGTACAGGGTCAGGGACAGGCAGAGTAGTCAGGTGGGCGGGTACAGGGTCAGGGACAGGCAGAGTAGTCAGGTGGGCGTGTACAGGGTCAGGACAGGCAAGGATCAAAAACCATGAGGATGAGGAAAAGAGAGGCTGGGAAAAGACAGGAGCTGACAGGATGAACGCTGGTAAGCTTGACAAACAAGACGAACTGGCAACAGACAAACAGAAAACACAGGTATGAGTACATTGGGGATAATGGGGAAGATGGGTGACACCTGGAGGGGTGGAGACAATCACAAGGACAGGTGAAACAGATCAGAGCGTGACAGAAAGTGTATGAGGGTGCCAGTAGAGCTTTATAGTGGAATGGGGGGGTCGGGTGAATTAAGTGATGTCTAAATACAGGATCCATAGCCTCTGCACATATGAGAAATATATATCAACATTATTAGCTCCGGCTTTCAAAACCATGTGTCCTGTCCACACCATAGCCTTTTGATCTGGTTAAGCTCATACTTTACACATGCATGAGACGTAGCGATATCTATGAGGGGATGAAGCACTGGGTATGGTGCACAGCTGGTAGGCTATAGCTAATGGGATAAAGAAGCATGGTACAATCAGTTTACGATTCAGTGGTTAATGTGAGAAAAAGACATGAAAGACCATGTGGATTCCACCCCTGACAGAAATATAGTGATTGAGGCGAAGCAGCCGGAGCGGGATTTGAACCAGCAACCATGCAGTTTCAGAATGAGCTGACTACCACCAGTGCCATTAAGGTTCATATTGTACCACTTGGCAGAGGCCATGGTACACTCACATATAAAGAAGCTACTATAACATTGAAGGATAGTTGTGACAAGGTGACAAACAATCTGTTGTTCTGCCCCTGAGCAAGGCAGCAAACCCACTGTTCCCCGGGTGTCGACTAAGGCAGCCCCCAGCACCTCTCTGATTCTGCAAGGCAGCAAACCCACTGTTCCCCGGGCGTCGACTAAGGCAGCCCCCAGCACCTCTCGGATTCTGCAAGGCAGCAAACCCACTGTTCCCCGGGCGACGACTAAGGCAGCCCCCAGCACCTCTCTGATTCTGCAAGGCAGCAAACCCACTGTTCCCCGGGCGTCGACTAAGGCAGCCCCCAGCACCTCTCGGATTCTGCAAGGCAGCAAACCCACTGTTCCCCGGGCTTCGATGAAGGCAGCCCCCAGCACCTCTCTGATTCTGCAAGGCAGCAAAAACACTGTTCCCCGGGCGACGACTAAGGCAGCCCCCAGCACCTCTCTGATTCTGCAAGGCAGCAAACCCACTGTTCCCCGGGCGTCGACTAAGGCAGCCCCCAGCACCTCTCGGATTCTGCAAGGCAGCAAACCCACTGTTCCCCGGGCTTCGATGAAGGCAGCCCCCAGCACCTCTCTGATTCTGCAAGGCAGCAAACCCACTGTTCCCCGGGCGTCAACTAAGGCAGCCCCCAGCACCTCTCTGATTCTGCAAGGCAGCAAACCCACTGTTCCCTGGGCGTCGACTAAGGCAGCCCCCAGCACCTCTCTGATTCTGCAAGGCAGCAAACCCACTGTTCCCTGGGCGTCGACTAAGGCAGCCCCCAGCACCTCTCTGATTCTGCAAGGCAGCAAACCCACTGTTCCCTGGGCGTCGACTAAGGCAGCCCCCAGCACCTCTCTGATTCTGCAAGGCAGAAGGCACATTTCAGTTGAATGCATTCAGTTGTACAACTGACTAGGTATCCCCCTTTTCCTTCCCCTTACCTTCTCTGGATATAAAGTAAATCTTGCTGAAATTACACACGTCTACTCTCACTAATCCCAAAGTCTAAAGGTGTGGACAAGGTCATCTCAATAAAAGTATTGCAGTCCTCCACCTCCAAGCGTACTTAGCCAAAAACATTTAGGCACTACCAATCAAATGCTATAAGGCCTGATCAGGAGGTTAAATGAAACATGGCTGTGTAAATGAATATGCATGATTACTGATGTTTGATCAAACTCAGGATTTCATAGACTCTCACCTCTCATGTCCCTCTCTGCAGAACATCTGTCCAACATCTGCCTGGCAGTATGACTGGACATCCTCTGCTCTCCTGGAGGAGTGAGGCATCCTGGGATACTAAACTATCCCTATCCCCTATCGCAATAGTCTCTTCTCCTCAAATTCACACCACAAAATCCTCTTCAACATCATTAATAATTCAAGACCTTCCACAGCCATACATTCTCATGTGGAATTCATCCCAGACCCACTGAAGAACGTATGGGCTTGACTGAGAATTGAATCTAAGGTAAATTCTTGGATCTCAGCCAGAAGTAATGTAGGTCTAAAGTGGTTTGTTGTGCGTGTGTGCATCAAATCAAATCATTGCTTCATCACATACACAGTTTACAGCAGGTATAAAAGGTGCAGTGAAATGCTTGTGTGTGTTATGAACTTGAGTGAAGACCCAAACGCGGTTTTAACAGAAAACAGAGTTCTTTAATAAAAAACAGGAATGGCATAAATCCTCTTCCAACGTAGTCAATGGAACAAAAGAACGTAGTATAATGCAGGATGCACCTGCCATGCAGACTCCGACAGGACAGGACAAGGTGGAAGCAAACGAGACGACAGCTTGCTTCTGGCATCAAAAAACACAAACAAGAATCAGACACTGAAAGTAGCAGGAACAGAGAAAGAAATAGAGACCTAATCAGAGGGGGAAGAGAGAACAGGTGGGGAAAGAGAGAATGAGCTAGTTAGGGGAAATGTAGAACAGCTGAGGGATGAGAGACAGAGAAGGTAACCTAAAAAGACCAGCAGAGAGAGAGAATGAAGAGAAAGGACAGGAACAGACATAACAAGACATGACAGTACCCCCCCACTCACCGAGCGCCTCCTGGCGCACTCGAGGAGGAAACCTGGCGGCAACGGAGGAAATCATCGATCAGCGAACGGTCCAGCACGTCCCGAGAGGGAACCCAACTCCTCTCCTCAGGACCGTACCCTCCCAATCCACTAGGTACTGATGACCACGGCCCCGAGGGCGCATGTCCAAAATCTTACGAACCCTGTAGATGGGTGCGCCCTCGACAAGGATGGGGGGGGGACGAGCGGGGCGCAAGAACGGGCTTAACACAGGAGACATGGAAGACCGGGTGAACGCGACGAAGATAGCGCGGAGAAGAAGTCGCACTGCGACAGGATTAATGACCTGGGAAATACGGAACGGACCAATGAACCGCGGGGCCAACTTGCGAGAAGCTGTCTTAAGGGGAAGGTTCTGAGTGGAGAGCCATACTCTCTGACCGCAACAATATCTAGGACTCTTGGTCCTACGCTTATTAGCGGCCCTCACAGTCTGCGCCCTATTACGGCAAAGTGCCGACCTGACCCCCTTCCAGGTGCGCTCGCAACGCTGGACAAAAGCCTGAGCGGAGGGGACGCAGGACTCGGCGAGCTGAGATGAGAACAGCGGAGGCTGGTACCCGAGGCTACACTGAAAAGGGGATAGACCGGTAGCAGACGAGGGAAGCGAGTTGTGGGCGTACTCTGCCCAGGGGAGCTGTTCTGACCAAGACGCAGGGTTACGAAAAGAAAGACTGCGTAAAATGCGACCAACAGTCTGATTGGCCCGTTCGGCTTGACCGTTAGACTGGGGATGAAAGCCGGACGAGAGACTGACGGAAGCCCCAATCAAACGGCAAAACTCCCTCCAAAATTGAGACGTGAACTGCGGGCCTCTGTCGGAAACGACGTCAGACGGAAGGCCATGAATTCGGAAAACATTCTCGATAATGATCTGAGCCGTCTCCTTAGCAGAAGGGAGCTTATCGAGAGGAATGAAATGAGCCGCCTTAGAGAATCTATCGACAACCGTAAGAATAACTGTCTTCCCCGCTGATGAAGGCAGTCCGGTGATAAAATCTAAAGCGATGTGAGACCACGGTCGAGAGGGAATGGGAAGCGGTCTGAGACGGCCGGCAGGAGGAGAGTTCCCAGATTTAGTCTGCGCGCAGACCGAACAAGCGGCGACAAATCGACGCGCGTCACGTTCCCGAGTGGGCCACCAGAAACGCTGGCGAATGGAAGCGAAGCGTACCCCGAACGCCGGGGTGGCCGGCTAACTTGGCAGAGTGGGCCCACTGAAGAACGGCCGGACGAGTAGGAACGGGAACGAACAGAAGGTTCCTAGGACAAGCTCGCGGCGACGGAGTGTGAGCGAGTGCTTGCTTTACCTGCCTCTCAATTCCCCAGACAGTCAACCCGACAACACGCCCCTCAGGGAGAATCCCATCGGGGTCGGTGGAGACCTCAGAAGAACTGAAGAGACGAGATAAAGCATCAGGCTTGGTGTTTTTGAGCCCGGACGATAAGAAATAACAAACTCGAAACGAGCGAAAAACAGAGCCCAACGAGCCTGACGCGCATTAAGTCGTTTGGCTGAACGGATGTACTCAAGGTTCCTATGGTCAGTCCAAACGACAAAAGGAACGGTCGCCCCTCCAACCACTGTCGCCATTCGCCTAGGGCTAAGCGGATGGCGAGCAGTTCGCGATTACCAACATCATAGTTACGTTCTGACGGCGATAAGCGATGAGAGAAAAACGCGCAAGGATGGACCTTGCCGTCAGAGAGAGAGCGCTGAGAAAGAATGGCTCCCACGCCCACCTCTGACGCGTCAACCTCAACAACAAACTGTCTAGAGATGTCAGGTGTAACAAGAATAGGTGCGGATGTAAAACGATTCTTAAGAAGATCAAAAGCTCCCTGGGCGGAAACGGACCACTTAAAGCACGTCTTAACAGAAGTAAGGGCTGTGAGAGGAGCTGCCACCTGACCGAAATTACGGATGAAACGACGGTAGAAATTAGCGAAGCCCAGAAAGCGCTGCAGCTCGACGCGTGACTTAGGAACGGGCCAATCAATGACAGCCTGGACCTTAGCGGGATCCATCTTAATGCCCTCAGCGGAAATAACGGAACCGAGAAAAGGGACAGAGGCGGCATGAAAAGTGCACTTCTCAGCCTTCACATAAAGACAGTTCTCCAAAAGGCGCTGGAGGACGCGTCGCACGTGCTGAACATGAATCGAGAGAGACGGTGAAAAAATCAGGATATCATCCATGTAAACGAAAACAAAAATGTTCAGCATGTCTCTCAGGACGTCGTTAACTAGTGCCTGAAAGACAGCTGGAGCGTTAACGAGGCCGAAAGGAAGAACCCGGTATTCAAAGTGCCCTAACGGAGTGTTAAACGCCGTCTTCCACTCGTCCCCCTCCCTGATGCGCACGAGATGGTAGGCGTTACGAAGGTCCAATTTGGTGAAAAACCTGGCTCCCTGCAGGATCTCGAAGGCTGAAGACATAAGAGGAAGCGGATAACGATTCTTAACTGTTATGTCATTCAGCCCTCGATAATCCACGCATGGGCGCAGGGACCCGTCCTTCTTCTGAACAAAAAGAACCCCGCGCCGGCGGGGGAGGAGGAGGAGACTATGGTACCGGCGTCGAGCGAAACCGACAAATAATCCTCGAGAGCCTTACGTTCGGGAGCCGACAGAGAGTATAATCTACCCCGGGGGAGTAGTTCCCGGAAGGAGATCAATACTACAGTCATACGACCGGTGTGGAGGGAGAGAAGTGGCCTTGGAACGACTGAACACCGTGCGCAGATCGTGATACTCCTCCGGCACCCCTGTCAAATCGCCAGGCTCCTCCTGTGAAGAAGAGACAGAGGAAACAGGAGGGATAGCAGACATTAAACAGGTTACATGACAAGAAACATTCCAGGATAGGATAGTATTACTAGACCAATTAATAGAAGGGTTATGGCGCACTAGCCAGGGATGACCCAAAACAACAGGTGTAAAAGGTGAACGAAAAATTAAAAAAGAAATGGTTTCGCTATGATTACCAGAGACAGTGAGGGTTAAAGGCAGCGTCTCACGCTGAATCTTGGGGAGAGAACTACCATCTAAAGCGAACAAGGCCCTGGGCTCCCCTAACTGTCTGAGAGGAATGTCATGTTCCCGAGCCCAGGTCTCGTCCATAAAACAGCCCTCCGCCCCAGAGTCTATCAAGGCACTGCAGGAAGCAGATGAACCGGGCCAGCGGAGATGGACCGGAAAGGTAGTGCGTGATCCAGAAGGAGAGGCCTGAGTAGTTGCGCTCACCAGTAGCCCTCCTCTTACTGATGAGCTCTGGCTTTTACTGGACATGAGGTGACAAAATGACCAGCGGAGCCGCAGTAGAGACAGAGGCGATTGGTGATTCTCCGTTCCCTCTCCTTGGCCGAGATGCGAATACCCCCAGCTGCATAGGCTCAGCATCCGAGCCGGCGGGGGAGGGTGGCAGTGATGCGGCAGGTGGCAGTGATGTGGAGAGGGGAGCAACGGAGAACGTGAGCTCCTTTCCACGAGCTCGGCGACGAAGATCAAACCGTCGCTCTATGCGAATAGCGAGAGCTATTAAGGAGTCCAGACTGGAAGGAACCTCCCGGGAGAGGATCTCATCCTTAACCTCGACGTGGAGACCCTCCAGAAAACGAGCGAGCAAGGCCGGCTCGTTCCAGTCACTAGAGGCAGCGAGAGTGCGAAACTCAATAGAATAATCCGTTATGGATCTATTCCCCTGACATAGGGAAGACAGGGCCCTGGAAGCCTCCTCGCCAAAAACAGAACGGTCAAAAACCCGTATCATCTCCTCCTTAAAGTCCTGATACTGGTTAATACACTCAGCCCTCGCCTCCCAGACTGCCGTGCCCCACTCACGCGCCCGTCCGGTAAGGAGAGAAATGACGTAGGCGATGCGGGCTGCGCTCCTGGAGTAAGTGTTGGGCTGGAGAGAGAACACCACATCACACTGAGTGAGGAATGAGCGGCACTCAGTGGGCTCCCCAGAGTAACACGGCGGGTTGTTGATCCTGGGCTCCGGAGACTCGGAAACCCTGGAAGTGGGCGGTGGATCGAGGTGGAGTTGGTGAACCCGTCTTGTGAGGTCGGAGACTTGGACGGCCAGGGTCTCAACGGCATGTTGAGCAGCAGACAATTCCTCCTCGTGTCTGCCTAGCATCGCTCCCTGGATCTCGACGGCGGAGTGAAAAGGGTCCGGAGCCGCTGGGTCCATTCTTGGTCTGATTCTTCTGTTATGAACTTGAGTGAAGACCCAAACGCGGTTTTAACAGAAAACAGAGTTCTTTAATAAAAACAGGAATGGCATAAATCCTCTTCCAACGTAGTCAATGGAACAAAAGAACGTAGTATAATGCAGGATGCACCTGCCATGCAGACTCCGACAGGACAGGACAAGGTGGAAGCAAACGAGACGACAGCTTGCTTCTGGCATCAAAAAACACAAACAAGAATCAGACACTGAAAGTAGCAGGAACAGAGAAAGAAATAGAGACCTAATCAGAGGGGGAAGAGAGAACAGGTGGGGAAAGAGAGAATGAGCTAGTTAGGGGAAATGTAGAACAGCTGAGGGATGAGAGACAGAGAAGGTAACCTAAAAAGACCAGCAGAGAGAGAGAATGAAGAGAAAGGACAGGAACAGACATAACAAGACATGACAGTGTGCTAGTTTCCTGAACATTGCAGTACAATAGCCAATATCAATAATAACAATAACACGTAATAAGAGGTAGTATGCATAGTAATAAACTGATACGTACACTATCGGTTTATTACTGAATTTTCCACATTTTGTTACGTTACAGCCTTATTCTAAAACGGTTTAAATTAAATGTTTTCCTCATCATTCTACACACAATACCCCATAATGACGAAGCGAAAACAGGTTTTTAGAAATGTTTGCTAATTTAGTAAAGATAAAAACACAAATACCTTATTTACATAAGTATTCAGACCCCTTGCTATGATACTTGAAATTGAGCTCAGATGCATCCTGTTTCAATTGATCATCCTTGAGATGTTTCTACAACTTGATTGCAGTCCATCTGTGGTAAATTCAATTGATTGGACAAAATTTGGAAAGGCACACACCTGTCTATATAAGGTCCCACACTTGCTCTGACAGTGCTTGTCAGAGGAAAAACCAAGCCATGAGGAATTGTCCATAGAGCTCCGAGACAGGATTTTGTAGTCACAGATCTGGGGAAGGGTACCAAAAAATGTCTGCAGCATTGAAGGTCCCCAAGAACACAATGGCCATCATTCTTAAATGGAAGAAGTTTGGAACCACCAAAACTCTTCCTAGAGCTGGCCGCCTGGCCAAACTGAGCGATTGTGGGAGAAGGGCCTTTGTCAGGGAGGTGACCAAGATCCCAAGAACTCTGACAGAGCTCCAGAGTTCCTCTGTGGAGATGGGAGAACCTTCTAGAAGGAAAACCATCTCTGCAGCACTCCACCAATCAGTCCTTTACGGTAGAGTGGCCAGACAGAAGGAGGTTTATTGGACCTTCCTTAGAATGTCTTGGTTCTGTTAACTGATTGACTGGGTCAAGTATTAAGTATCCCTTACATATGCAGGGCATCAGCAGGGCATGAATCATGAGATCTATTGCTCCATAGCTATGTAAAATAAACCTCCCTCCACCAATATCTTATCTGACCCATTATCTGTCCATATTAAATCAAACAGGCTGCACTGTAAGTCTTACACACACACACACACACACACACACACACACACACACACACACACACACACACACACACACACACACACACACACACACACACACACACACACACACACACACACACACACACACACACACACACAGAGAGAGAATGGCTTACATCAAGTCAAACAACAGATGATTTCAACTTATACAAACCATATGTGGCACTTCCAGTACCGTACTCAGCCTCCTTGCTGTGCTTTATGTACTGTCCCTGTGCTGTATATCCTTTCTATCTGTGGGGGAGCCATGTGAATAGAGGAGTATTTCACAGATATTTCCTGTGTGTTTTCATAACGGTGAGAACAGAAGCCTGCTTATAAGCGAGCGTGCTGTCTCTAAAGTAGACAGCTCTGACAGGACACTTGACAGAGTTTGCCCCCAGAGTGGATGGTCTGCGTATGTTACCAAGAATCTATGTGTTTAGTTATGTAATGATGGCTGGATCTGGAATATTACACTTTGACTCGTCGTGTGGAAGCATTAACCACATCCAACGACACATGTTAGAAAATCAAAAGTGAATCATAACTGACGAATCAGGGAAGGGAAGCAAAAACACTTCTCGACATAGTGCTAGCCAAAGAAAGCACATGCTCTTCAGCCAGAGTTGTGAAGCAGCAGGAGTTTGTGTGTTACTGTGTGTTACTGCAGATTAGCCCAATCAGTGTGTTTCCGGCCCTGCCTGAAGCATCAGAACCATATGAGAGTCTGAACACATGCTGTAGAACCACATGGAGGCTCTTGTCTGTTCTCTACTAATGCACTTTTTAAACCATAGAGATATCACTCTATCTAGATTTTATAGCTACAGTAAATGTTACGATTGTCATCATAATTCTGGTGGTGGTGCAGAGAACAATGTCCATTAGAGTTGTGCCGAGTAGTCGGACAAAACAAGTATCATAACGGATATGGGCAATTTTCTGGATAAGGTTGTGATCAGAGTATTTTTTGTAATTATCTGTGATAGAAAAAAAATGGTGTGTGTCAACATCTTTCTTATGTCAGTCAGTCAAGTGAGGTGCTAGGTGGTCTAAATAACTCCATTTGGTAGTTTGCCTATCTGTAAAGAGAAGGGCGGGCTGTACGTTGATTCTGCTTCTCTGATTGGATAGAGTGAAGCTGTACTTCTCTGTCCACTCACTGCATAATCTCACCCGATCATGTTCACTACTGTTTTGGTGTGATCATTCAGACTGCTACTACCTTCTGTTAGCCTGATACCATGATAAATCAAATGGCAAGGACATTTGCTATCAAGCTATCAATGTGCATAATATCTAACAAGCGGGGCGAGGGTAATGAAAAATCTGAAACACAGAAACGCATTCTGACAGATAGCAAATTTGTCTGCCCGCTGCAAGTTGAGCACACATACAGACACCCCTCCACGGCTCCTAATCTTCAGCTTGTTAAGTATATAAACATGCAGGGAGAGAGTTATTTTGCCAACATCTACTTAGGCATTAAAAAAATTTATCTGATCAAGAGAATAATCCGATCTGACTATCAACTGTCAATTTACAAGGCCATGTCGGCACACCCCTTACGACCATGTTTCACACTGTGTGTGTGTGTGTGTGTGTGTGTGTGTGTGTGTGTGTGTGTGTGTGTGTGTGTGTGTGTGTGTGTGTGTGTGTGTGTGTGTGTGTGTGTGTGTGTGTGTGTGTGTGTGTGTGTGTGTGTGTGACGTATGTGTCTGTGTTACTGTCTTACTGAGCACACATCTGTATATATTAACCTGTTTTTTCTGAAAAACTGCATATCAACCTGTTCTACAGGTCCACTCCTCAGTAAAATGCACATGACAGCCTGCTTGGAGCTTGTCAAAAGGCACCTAAAGACTCTCAGACCATGAGAAACAAGATTCTCCTTATGGTGAAGCATGGTGGTGGCAGCATTGCTGTGGGGATGTCTTTCAGTGGCAGGGACTAGGAAACTAGTCAGAAATGAGGCAAAGATTAACTGAGCAAAGCACAGAGAGATCTTTGATTAAAACCTGCTCCAGTGCGCTCAGGACCTCAGACTGGGGTGAAGGTTCACCTTTCAACAGGACAAAGACCCTAAGCACACAGTCAAGACAATGCAGAAGTGGCTTCGGGACAAGTCTATGAATGTCCTTGAGTTGCCCAGCCAGAGCCCGGAATTCAACCCAATCAAACATCTCTGGAGAGACCTGAAAATAGCTGTGCAGTGACACTCTCCATCCAGCCTGACGTAGCTTGAGAGGATCTGCAGAGAAGAATGGGAGAAACTCCCCAAATACAGGTGTGCTAGGCTTGTAGCTTCATAACCAAGAAGACACGAGGCTGTAATCGCTGCCAAAGGTGCTTCAACAAAGTACTGAGTAAAGGGTCTGAATACTTATGTAAATGTGATATTTCAGTTTTTATTTTATTTTACAAATGTGTAAACATAAAAAAAAACAGTTTTTGCTTTGTCTTTATGAGGTATTGTGTGTAGATTGAGAAGGAAAAAAAACAATTGAATCAATTTTAGAACAAGGCTGTAACGTAAACAAATATGGAAAAAGTCAAGGGGTGTGAATAGTTTCCGAATGCACTGTACCACACCCCCTCAAGCCTTATTGCTCAAATATAGTTCACCTTATCCACCGGAGGTGTCCAGTCAAAGCTGCTATACTAAAGCTGTCCAGTAATGCAATAAACACTGGTTACATTTCACCATTTGTTACTTTAATTAAAAAGCTGTGATTAAAGTACTAACACAAAGCAAAAGATATTCAGACATAGTATTAATTTTTGGTATTTAATGAGTAACAAAATCTGTAACATACAGTAAACATAAAATATCTCTATAAAATATATTGGAATGCCTCTTCTTGTAGAAATGTCGGTCTTTGTTTCTTTGTTTTAATAATCACTGCTAGGATTAGAACCCTTACAATGTAATAGGATACATATGCATCCAATCAGATAACACGATGACTCATGACAACGTATCAAAATAAATATGTTTTCTACCATAGCATTGTACACATAAATGTTTAGGACATATCCAACTAGGGATAGGGGTTTGACATCTGTTCAATACTTGAATAGTATCATTCATTTTGTTGGATATCCGGATATTGAAAATACTTGTGTTTTTTTAACTTAAAGACTCTATTCAATCAGTTCCGCTTTAGCCGACATCCGCATAGTGGTTGTTTTGGTGGTGTCTGAGGTGGAACTGGAATGCAGACTAGCAGAAAAATAAGTGAAACTTGACAAATTATCCAATGGATTATAATAATTTGCTTGTAAAAAAAAAGGGGAGATGCAAAAACATTAATTTGTTTTAATTTAATTTGCTCCATGGCAAGGCGGCCAAGTGTAGGGTCGTCACTAGTTAACACAGCCACAAAGTCATGAACCCCGTCTATTTCTACATTTTCACATCTTAAAATTGGATTTTTAACCTAACTCTCACCTTAACCCTAACATTAACCACAATGCTAACCTTAGCCTAACCCTAACCTTGAATGAAGACCAAAAAGCACATTTTTGTTTTCACAAATTTGTATAATATCGACTTTGTGGCTGTTTTATCTAGTAGCAAACCATGTTTTTGCTACATAGAAAAGCTGTTTGGCTCTCAGATGACTTGCGAATAGGAAGAACTTTACAGCAGGTGTTTCTGATGAATTAACATTGCCATGTTGGTGGGTGGTAACATTTAAATAAAACCCAGCTCTGAAACAAAACATAGGCTGTAAATAATTTGCATTTCATCACATAAGAAAAAAGGCATAAGACTCACAGAAACATCCGAAGTCACACATTCGGATTTGGCATTTCAAGCCCAAATATATCATAATGTACTATGACTAAAAAGATGAATTATTTACATCATTGTGCGACATCACGGGTAAGCTCTGGTCATCGTCTTTCAGCTCGAGAAGTTGATTTCTACTGTTGTGGGTGTTTAAAATAGACCTATACATTTTTTTTCTATCAGAAATGTATATTCACACAAGTATTCAAATACTAACATCCGTTCGGTTATTTGAATATTTAAATAATCATGCTCATCCCTATATCCAACATCATAATTTGGCATGGAACACTGTGTGTCACACTGTTTGTACTGTGGCCCACAACATGAAGACAGACACACACGCGCATACAGACACATGCATGCCCACATACGAACTCTGTCTCTCTCGCACTCACAGACATACATAGACACACACAGGATATATCCCAATGAAAGATTCTGAATGTAGTTCCTCTTTTTTGTATTGATAGACTGCATCATTTATACACATCTGTCCAGCATTGTGGCTGTGGCTGCCTACACATGGATGCAGTAAAGCTGTGTTTGGTTATTGGTCATAAAGCCCTCACTGTCTGTGCTGTGGTGTGGTCTGTGTGCTGATGCAGCGTCCCTGATGCCATATGAAGCACACGTGTCTCACTATGATCTCTAATGCTAATATTAGCCATAACGTATTGTATAGTTACAGCTATGCTATATGTGGTGATAGAGATATCGAGGCTGTGTCAACACTCCTACCTAGCTTCCTTTCCTTGTCGCCTCTCCTTAAATGATCACTGTTCTGAAAACTCAGCATTTTCTGAGACAATTCCGGGACCTCTCTGGTCATTCTAGGTCAGGGGTCACAGAAGGAGGGAGATGAGGAAAGGGAGCTGGTTTAAAGTATTATGAGATTGAAGTAGACAGCAGTACTGGTGTCACAGAGCAAGGGACTTTCATTTACAACGAGGCAGCTTTATGAACACATAGACATTACTGAAATGGACTTCTGAATCCACAACACAATGATTTAAAAACATACAAAATACAAAATTGGAAAGTCGAAGCATACCATAAATATGTTATAATATGTACAAAAATATATCTAAAGTTGAACAATAACAATCTCATAATGATAATATATGTACAGTATTTCAATGCCCTTCTAACTATTTACAAAGTGGACTTTAAGGTCCACACACCGCATACGCACACACACACACATACCTCCAGCAGTTTAAAAAATAATGCAGCTATTGGGTGAACTCTATATCTATATCATTGCTGCAGCTCGAATACAGGCAATGCTAGGACAGACCGTTCTGTGAGCTTGTGTGGCCTACCACTTCGTGGCTAAGCCGTTGTTGCTCCTACACGTTTCCACTTCACAATAACAGCACTTACATTTGCCGGGGGCAGCTCTAGTAGGGCAGTAATTTGACTAACTGACTTGTTGGAAAGGATGGCATCCTATGACGGTGCCACATTGAAAGTCACTGAGCTCTTCAGTAAGGCAATTTTACTGCCAATGTTTCTCTATGGAGATTGTATGGTTGTGTGCTCGATTTTATACACCTGTCAGCAACGGCTGAAATAGCCGAATCCACTCATTTGAAGGGGGTCCACATACTTTTGTATATATAGTATATCTGATTGGCCAGCGGTAGGCCTATAGGTGTACTTGATTTGATCTCCACGACCACTGGGTAGGCAGAGTTTGTACCTTAAATTATTAAAAATGGGAACACTTCGACTACCTGGCAAGCAGGGCAGCTGAATGAAGAGCACCTACCGCAAACAGAGCAAAACAATTAAGAACGCAAGGCTTTCTCGTTGGGCTTTTTACAGAAATGTTTGGCGATCGACTAGGAAAGCCTTGGAGATGGACCAGTTGGTGACCACTGATCGAGACTATGTTCTAAATGTCCTTGATGTGTTTTTGAGTTCCAGAGTGTGTTCTAGAGTTCAGTCTCAGATCTGTGGTGTGTTCTCCACAGTGACGGCAGAGTACTCTGTCTCAGAGACATGGGTCTGTTCTATGAGCCTGGCCAGGCCTGTACGTGTGGAGTACTTAAAGATGAAGGCCTTCATCAGGTCGTAGCGGTAGTTCCTGTTGAGGAAGTTGTAGAGGATGGGGTTAACACAGCAGTGGAGCAGGGACAGACACTGGGTGAGGTGCAGAGCCACGTAGAGGGCGTTCTCCAGCCCACAGCTCAGAGGAACCAGGCCCAGCAGGGAGAGGGCATCGGCCAGGAGCACCCCGTGGTAGGGCCCCCAGCATCCGAGGAACACCACTATGTAGGCCAGGATCACCCTGCGGCTCACACGACGCTCCTGCTCCACTGCCGAGGAGGAAGAGGAGGAGGAGGAGAGTGCTTTGGCCAGGAGGGCATAGGCCAGAGCGATGACAGGGAAGGGGATGATGAAGCCAAGCAGGATGAAGCTCAGCTGGACCCCTACCATCCACTCCCTAGGGTGTTCCTCTGGGTACACAGGCCTGCACAGCACTACCTCCCCTTGTGATGACTTCAGAGCCCGCAGGAAGTATGTGTCCGGCAGGGAAGCCACCAGAGCCAGGAGCCACACCCCCATACATACGCCGTGGCGAATCAGCTTCCGGCGCCGGCCCCCATGCTCACTGTCGGCCGGCCGTGTCATGCTCAGGTAGCGGTCGACGCTCATGCAGGCCAGGAAGAAGATGGAGCTGAAGAGGTTAACGGAGAAGAGCAGGTGGGTGAGCTTACACGCCAACTCGCTGAAGGGCCAGTGGCTGTGCTGTGCCAGGGAGCTCACCCACACAGGCAACGTGATGCACACGCACAGGTCAGCCGCCGCCAGGTGGGCGATGTAAAGGTGGGTCTCGTGGCGAGGGGATGTGGTGCGCTGGGCGCGGATGTTGATCCAGAGGACGAGGCTGTTGGCGGCCAAACCGACCACGAAGATGAAGACGTAGAGGATGCACATGGAGTGGAGCAGGGCGCTGCGGTCGAAGGCTGTGGGACAGCCACCCATCTCCACGCGCGTCCCGTTCTCCAGGAGGCCTGTGAGGTTCAGGTCCTCCCACGTGTCGAACAGCTCATCCAGATCGAAGCTGTTCATCCTTCTGCCGTATGCTGGGAACGATCACGCACACCTCACTGATCTGGGATCTGAAGACAAGACAAGAAGATAGCAGCCCATCAGTCCTGATCTCAATCTGTCTGTTTGCCATGTCACAGTAAATGTTTGAACTATATTTAGAGAGCGCTGCCCTGAGTTCCTTTGACTTTTATTAACAAGATCTCAACCCATCAGTCCTGACCTCACTCCGTTCCTGGGGAAGAGCTAGATCAGAAAAGCAATTAACTTCTTCACAGAGCCCTGCATTCTACAGTATGTTATGAGATCTAATAAGCACCCAAATGAAATTAACACAAAAAAACACATAACTTTTTATTATACTCCACCAGATCTGAAAAATATCTAAATGTAGTTAACTCTTAAAACAATGCTTTATTAATTCATAATGGCTCTGTTGTTTTGGGATGATTGAGGAATGACTGCCAAAGCTATCTTTTGCCATCCAGTCAGAGGGCAGCACCAGCTATGTTGCCATTAGTCCAAAAAACACAACATCCAGATTAAGGGAGGATCACATCGCAAGAGGATCAAAGGACAGCTCTGTCATAACCACAACTATGTAATCTGAAAACATTTGAGACTGATCACATACAGTACACACACACATGCAAAGGGATCCTACACACTCATGCAACATGCATCATGAACACTTACACACACACAGCTCAATATTTTATTTTATTACAGCACAACCTCTGACCTCTCTGTATGTCTGATTATGATTGGTCCTCTTACACTCAGGTATGCCTCCCTTCCCCTGACAGTCACAACATGACGGGAGGGATGTGAGGGATTGAAGAACAAACCCTAGACATGAAAACCATGAATAATATAACCTCTCCTTTTCCTCCTGATTGGCACTTATGACCACAGACAAAGACGTGGGGAGACATCAGAGCCTGGTTATCAGTGTTTGCCACTAGCGCCAGCTGTCGGCTATATCAACCGGTTACACACTAATTTCCAGCCGGGTACATTTTCCACTTATACTGAACAAAAATATAAACGCAATATGCAACAATTTCAAAGATGTTATTGAGTTACAGTTCATATAAGGAAATCAGTCAATTGAAATAAATTCATTAGGCCATAGTATATGGATTTCACATGACTGGGCAGGGGTTCAGTCATAGGTGGGCCTGGGAGGGCATAGGCCCAAACACTTGGCAGCCAGGCCCACACACTGGGGAGCCATAATTGTGGCAATTCATATCTTGCTATAAAATACTTTCATCTCAAGAGAGGACAGGTTAATTGTTTAAAAAAGGTTTATGTTTTCTTACCTAGAAAATAGTCCTGATCATATAAGCCTAGAAGATATCCCCCCAAAACAAACAATACACTGAATGAATACACTTTCAGGATCCTGGCTGGCTACTTTTTATATTTGGCTGGCTACTCTGTGTGCTTCTGGAAAACACTGGGTTACCAGGGGGTATAACTACTTTAGACCCGGTCCAGCCACGGTCAAAGACAATCAGCGCCGCTGGGCGATACAGCGTGTTAAAGTGCATTGAAACGTGACCGCTTAGAGCAGCTGGGTGTGTGAGAGCTATGTGAGAGTGTGTGACCGCAGAATACCACGTTGCCCACGCCAAGCTGTCTGCGATATCTGTGACTGAGTGTGTTAGTGCATGTACCTGGAGCAGTGGCCAATATACATGTGTGTGTTGTGTTAGGGCTGCCTGTGGTTTCAGCTCATTCTTTCAGTGATCGTGGCGCTATTCAATCGATAGCCCCTTTCATTGCCATTTGGCACTTGACCCCTTCACCTCTGGCACACAACCTCAAATCAAATAATTTGCATTGGTCACATACACATGGTTAGCAGATGTTATTGCGAGTGTAGCAAAATGCTTGTGTTTCTAGTTCCAACAGTGCAGCAATATCTAACATGTAATCTAACAATTCCAAAACAACTACCAAATCCACACAAATCTAAGTAAATTAATGGAATAAAAACATATACATATAAATATATGGATGAGCAATGGCAGAGCAGCATAGACAAGATGCAATAGATGGAATAAAATATAGTATATACATATGAGATGAGTAATGCAAGACATGTAAACATTATTAAAGTGGCATTATTAAAGTGACTAGTGATCCATTTATTAAATTGGCCAATGATTTCAAGTCTGTATGTAGGCAGCAGCCTCTCTGTGTTAGTGATGGCTGTTTAACAGTCTGATGGCCTTGAGATAGAAGCTGTTTTTCAGTCTCTCGGTATCAGCTTTGATGCACCTGTACTGACCTCGCCTTCTGGATGGTAACGGGGTGAACAGGCAGTGGCTCGGGTGGTTGTTGTCCTGGATGGCAGGTAGTTTGGCCCCAGTGATGCGTTGTGCAGATTGCACCACCCTCTGGAGAGCCTTGCAGTTGTGGGCGGTGCAGTTGCCATACCAGGTGGTGATATAGCCCGACAGGATGCTCTCAACTGTGCATCTGTAAAGGTTTGTGAGGGTTTTAGGTGACAATCCAAATTTCTTCAGCCTCCCGAGGTTGAAGAGGCGCTATCGCACCTTCTTCACCACACTGTCTGTGCGGGTGGACCATTTCAGTTTGTCCATGGTGTGTACGCCAAGGAACTTAGCTTCCCACCTTCTCCACTGCTGTCCTGTTGATGTGGATAGGGGGGTGCTCCCTCTGCTGTTTCCTTAAGTTCACAATAATCTCCTTTGTTTTGTTGATGTTGAGTGAGAGGTTGTTTTCCTGGCACCACACTCTGAGTGCCCTCACCTCCTACCTGTAGGATGTCTCGTAATTGCCTACAACTGTTGTGCCATCTGCGAACGGAACGATTGAGTTGGAGGTGTGCATGGCCACGCCAGTCATGGGTGAACAGGGAGTACAGGAGGGGGCTGAGCACGCACCCTTGTGGGGCCGCAGTGTTGAGGATTGGTGAATTGGAGATGTTGTTTCCTACCTTTACCACCTGGGGGTGGCCCGTCAGGATGTCCAGGACCCAATTGCACAGGACGGAGTTGAGACCCAGGGCCTCAAGCTTAACGATGAGCTTGGAGGGTACTATGGTGTTGAATGCTGAGCTATAGTCAATGAAGAGCATTCTTACATAGGTATTCCTCTTGTCCATATGGAATAGGCCAGTGTACAGTGTGATGGCGATTGCATCGTCTGTGGACCTATTTGGGCGGTAAGCAAACTGAAGTGGGTCAGGTAAGGGTGACAGGTAAGGTGGAGGTGATATGATCCTTGACTAGTCTCTCAAAGATAGTCATATAGTTCAGTTACCTTTGCTTTCTTGGGTATAGGAAAAATGGTGGCCATCTTGAAGCATGTGG
Organism: Oncorhynchus masou masou; assembly: GCF_036934945.1. Classification (NCBI taxonomy): domain Eukaryota; kingdom Metazoa; phylum Chordata; class Actinopteri; order Salmoniformes; family Salmonidae; genus Oncorhynchus; species Oncorhynchus masou. The sequence goes on along the minus strand of NC_088240.1, from coordinate 19,464,682 downwards.
GGACAGCAGACTGGGATAGGGAGAGATTGAATATGTCCGTAAACACACCAGCCAGCTAGTCTGCGTATGCTCTGAGGACGCGGCTAGGGATGCCGTCTGGGCCGGTAGACTTGCGAGGTTTAACACGTTCAAATGTCTTACTCACGTCGGCCACGGAGAAGGAGAGCCTACAGTTCTTGGTAGCAGGCTGTGTCGGTGGCACTGTATTATCCTCAAAGCGGGCAAAGAAGGTGTTTAGTTTGTCTGGAAGCGAGACGTCGGTGTCCGTGACATCTTGCCCTTTACTACAGTAGTTTTGTCATTCTCCCTAATAGCAGCAGCTGCACACTTTTCTCTTGCTCTTGCTCTTTCTCCTTCCTCCCCCTTTCATCTGCCCCCCAAAGCAAAAGGAGAATATTCAGATCACAAACGTTTAGTTTCGCCACACCCCAAACACCCAATGAGGCTGAGCTGGTTACAAGATAGATAGACTACCTACCATGAGAGCTAGCAGGGCCTAAAATTAATACCTGCCTGATAGATTTTAGCACTGGCATTGTGAGCATTTCACTCACATTATTTTGTGAATAAAAATAGTCAAGTGTGATCACATGTATAGTCAAGTAAGATCACATTTATAGTTAAAGAAATGCCTCAGTAGCTGTTTTTAAAGTATTTCTGCCGTTTTGTTTCATAGCTGATAAATGAATCGCACTACAACTGGCGGCTGGCGGCTGTGAACATGTGAAGAGCTGATTGAAAGATTTTTAGAAGCGCTGTGCACAGGCATAACATTTGGTCTAATTTACTTGAAACAAAAGTCTATAGAAGTGAGATTTTGTCATTGTGTTTCTTGGTTATTTACATTGTTTTGTTGACAAGCTAGCTTGTTTTTCTAGGTTTGAGATTCAACTGCTACGGATGAGAAGACAATGCCTCTCGTCTAGTCAGACTCGATCTCACAAGTGCAAACATGACTCAAATCGTGCTACCACGGTAACCTCCCGTAGTTAACGGGGCAGGTGAACATGTTGGTCTCATCTGTGGTTTAAAAAAAATATATATTATTTCACCTTTATTTAACCAGGTAGGCCAGTTGAGAACAAGTTCTCATTTTACATACATGTTAGTTTATTTTGCTAACCACTTGACAGGAGCATCTCTATAACAAGAGGCTGCGGACCAAAGAGCTGCACTCCTAAAATGTCGGTTCCAGAAACACTTTTTTGTTTAACCAAATGCCCAATACGCAAGTTTTATGTTTCAGCAAACACTGCATTTGTTAGCCTAATTGTGTATTGTTGCAGACACAAACAACAACACAGAGTTACATTACACAAATATATTTTCTATGATATTTTGGTTTAAAAAATATTTTTTAATGAAATGAAACAATATACCACATTACTTCTTACTAGTAACACAGTTCTTGTTCTAGAAAAATTGCAAAGCATGATCATCAGTTTGTGTTTCGTTTGTGTAATTTTTAAATCTAACTGACACGGTAAGTAAGGCCAAAAAGTTAATGTTATGCCCTGCTCAAAGCCAGTATGTATGAACTTGAGCATTATATTATTAGATTTGGCACCACTGTAAGGATGGCTGTATCTTATTATCGCTGATGATTACACATTAGGCAAGCAGCATGCAGGGCCGATAATGCATTGCAATACAAGACAAAAAGGGAGCAATGAAAGCTGCTTACCTGTGTTAACCTAAGACCAGAGAATGCTGCAGGTGTGACAATAAAAGATTGACGGTCTCTCTTGCTGGAAGAGATCTCTCCTGTTGGTTTCGGCTTTTGTGTTGCAAAAGAAAGGACTCAAAGGAGAGGGATCATGGGAGGGTCCACAAACATCCATATACACTAAATTACTCAACGTATGTGTACATCTGCTCGTTGAACATCTCATTGCAAAATAATGTCCATTAATATGGAGTTGGTCCCCTCTTTGCTGCTTCCATTTAGCCACAAGAGCTTTAGTGAAGTTAGTCACTGATGTTGGGCGAATAGGACTGGCTCGCAGTCAGCATTCCATATTGATCCCAAAGGTGTTCGATGGGGTTGAGGTCATGGCTCTGTGCAGGCCAGCGAGCTTTACACCCCTCCAGGCAACACTTGGCATTGTGCATGGTGATCTTAGGCTTGTTTACGGCTGCTCGGCCATGGAAACCCATCTCATGAGACTCCCGACGAACAATTATTGTGCTGGCGTTGCTTCCAGAGGCAAACTGGAACTCGGTAGTGAGTGTTGCAATCGAGGACAGATGATTTTTACGCCCTACGCACTTCAGCACTCAGGGGTCCCGTTCTGTGAGCTTATGTGGCCTACCACTTCGCGGCTGAGCTGTTGTTGCTCCTAGAGGTTTCCACTTCACAATAACAGCACATAGAGATGACCGCGGCAGCTCTAGCGAGGCAGAAATTTGACGAACTGGCTTGTTGAAAAGGTGGCATCCTATAGAGGTGCCACGTTGAAAGTCACTGAGCTCTTCAGTAAGGCCATTCAATGTTTGTCTGTGGAGATTGCATGGCGGTGTGTTCAATTTTATACACCTGTCAGCAACAGGTGTGGCTAAAATAGCCGAATCCACTAATTTGAAGGGGTGTCCACATACTTTGTATATATAGTGTAGCTGCTAAAGTAAAATGAGATGAGGAAGAGGAACTCTTTAGTTTTAGTTATATATTTGCTATATTGGGAACCTTTTGTACCCAAGCATCTCAAATCGGATCACATTTTTTACCTTTTTACTATGCTATTAGATTACCCATGTGTCACAATTATTATTTTAGAAATGCCTTATAATTCTATCAGAAAATAATTGTTCATAGGCAAGAGAACTACTACATTTTAATCAGTGAGACACACACACACACTTATGTTGGGTAAAACACAAAATTGTCTTGGGTAATTCCATGACATGAGTCCCTTGAGGGTAGTGTAACTTGGTGGATTTTAAAAAAAAATCATAAAAAATATGTTTTCCCATCTCACATCCCATCCCACCAAGAGGTAAAAGAAAAAGAAAAAAAGGACTATAACACATGCCTATTAATTGCCAAATAAAGTAACAGGGTTGATTGTAACAGGGTTGGAGTTTTCATCTTAAATCAGCCATAAATCGCTTTAGGCATTTTCACACTGCATTGTTCATAGCCCCAGGCTTAACCTGTACATATAAGCATTTGTTAACCCGGGCTAAACTTTAGCCCTGGGCGAAGGATTCACACTTGTGTACCAAAGTCCTGGGCTAACAGACGAACACACATGCAACCAACATTCTATCTCTACCAAGCGACCAATGTTATAAGCATTAAGGCATTTATTAACCCATTATTTCCTCTTGCTTCTAGACTTCGATTTCCAACAGCGATGGTTTGTATAAACCTTCCTGTCTGCCTGTCAGACCTCGGAAACAATGTTTCGCTTTTGAAATATGATTTTGCCCCTGTACAGAGAATGCTGTGCATGAACGAGACATGAACTTTTCAGATCTATGCGAAATCATGCAACAATATTATTATAATGGTTTGCTAGCATATATCCAATTAAATATCAATAGAAAAACGATGAAAACTGATTTGAGAGTTTTCTGCCTGTTCAGCTGTAGAGTTTGTTGAGCAGTTGGCTAGAAAAATGAGAAGACGTCAGCCAGCCTGCATAGCAACCGTTTTGTTAACCATAGCAACAAATGTTTTGCATGGATGAAAGTATTTTGTTATTTTGTCCAGTTTTTGTCAGATGGAAGGATGAAATCGTATGCATTGACTTATTAAAATATGAGGAACGCATCACAGGATGTGCAAATTAAGTGCAGCTTTTGTAATTGGACAGAACATGTTATGTGTTTATGATTGGACAGAGAACATTTTATGTGTTTGTGATTAGACAGAGAACATTTTATGTGTTTGTGATTAGACAGAGAACATTTTATGTGTTTGTGATTAGACAGAGAACATTTTATGTGTTTGTGATTAGACCGAGAACATTGTATGTGTTGTTCTTCACCGCGTTTCACACGGGCTGCTTTGGCACCGTGCTTCTGGGTTAGGGTTGGTGCTATCCCACATTAGAATGTGTACTTGCACTAGCCACGGACTAGAATCTCCGTTAGTCCAGGGCTAGTGAGGCTCTTAGTCCGGGCTAAGGTACTATGTGAACGTGCCCCTTGTGACTAGAGGAATGGAAGCTTGTGTGCAACAGCCAGTAGTAATTGAATGCAAGGCTCACAATGTTTTTTTCTTGTTCAAACATTTCTAGCCCGTCATTCTATTCGTAACAGGGTTGCATATTATGCTTGACCCACTCAGTTTTCCACCACAAAACACCAGAAAATGGCAAAAAAGAGTTGAACCAGTTCACCTGCTTTTACATTTGATTAAAGTTCAATGCTTCTTTAGATGTTTTCTTTTAAGCGTTAGTGTCATCATATTAAAACGAGAGTTCAGTTCACATAATAGGATGTTACGAATTTGCAAAACGTTCAATATGTAACACATTTGCGAAACATACAATGTTATAAATTTGCATACCATATGATATGTTACGAATTCTAGCTAGGTGGCTAACGGTAACTAGGAGTTAAGGTTAAGTTTAGGAGTTGTACGTGATGAGAGTTGAACTCGCAACCTTTGGGTTGCTAGAAATTTGCGTTATACACCTACCCATACAATCCGACCAACCACCCTACTTTTGATTTTGCCTTAAGTAACCATCTGTTTTATGTAACCATACCAAACGTAACATATTATGAGGGTTGGGTAGGTTACTTTCTAAATGTAATCCATTGCAGTTACTAGTTACCTGTCCAAAATTGTAATAAGTAAAGTAATTTGGGGATTACCCAAACTCAGTAACTTAATCTGATTACATTCCGTTACTTTAGATTACTTTCCCCAAATGTATGTTACTAATTGAACGGCATCTATTGCAGGATAAATCAATGTTAAACTTCATATAGCTGAACATATATGAATGATTCATTTTACTTTATGGGTTGGTTATCTTGGCTTCTTCTAACCCATCGCTTTTTACTACATATAATAATTTGATTAAAATATATCTTTACATTAAAAACCAGTCTATCAGAATTCCAGTCCTTTGTATAAATGTTATATCCCTTGATCTTCAATAATAGGACTTGGACATAAGGAAGTATAGATTAGCCTAATTGTTTTACCTGAGTATGACCACAAAACTAAGGACTTATGAGCCAGCCCTACTCTGTTGTTTATGATTTTGTTGTCATGGAGGACTGATTGGGGTCATTGAATCGAGTTGAAAAATAAATGCTGTGCTCATGGAGTGGCATGCTTTGAGCACCACTGAAAAGTGCTATTTACATGTGAAAAATGAATGCCATATGCTGCAATTGCTATAGGTATGTTGTTAATCTTTTTGTTGGTGACACTTTGATATCTTGATAATATGCAGCTGTTTAAAGGGCAAATCCACAGATGAAACAATAACAAAACAGTAGCCTTTGTTTTGATAAAAAGCTGAGGGATGGGCCTGGAGAAATGTATTCACTCTCAAATTAATAGTCAGAGCTATGGATGCGAGGACTGACCATCCATGATATTAAAATTATTGTTTTAACCATGTTATGAGGCTATACAGTGTTTGTTTACATTTGCAATGTTTACAAACATTGGAGAAAAACAAGCTTATATTTTGGGTTCTCATGGAGCGTGACAGTTGAACTCAGCTCATGAGGCATTTCTAAGTTATATTCTTCAGCAATCAATATATATTTATTACTCCAAAAATGGATATAGCAACTACAGATTGCCAATTTAAATCTATCAAAAGTGTGCGAGTTTGAGCATGTGTCCATTAGTCCGATGGATTTATTTATTTGATCAGCATGAATTTGATGGCGCAATAAAAGCCCCACTTTTATTCCACAGGCTTGGATCAGCACTATGCAGCTGTTATAAGAGCGCATTTTTCATTGGCTGTCCACTGATTTCAAAAACCATGATTTATAGGCACCTTAAACTTCTTGAATTCAACGACAATTGGGTTCAAATACTCATTTAGATTTGTGAACAGCTGTCCACAACAACCACAGTCCGTAAATCGCAAATAGCTAAATGAGAGCGCAGCAATGATTTACATCAATGCGCTATGTAGATATCAATAATAAGTGATATCCGTATCGCCGTACACTACACCACTGCTGTCACCCACCTCCAAGCGTTTATTCAAATTGGATCATCTTTGAATGCCAACAGCAGTCGCATCATTGGAAGATATACCTTGGACTGTAGCCTACAAAAGCCTATTCCTGCTATTTTCCCGCGATCCATCAAACACATTTGGTGTGTCATCATAGTGGTCTCTGAATTGTGGTCAGACTCGCTCAGGCGGAACAAATTTAAATTTGCGCTTTTTTTCAATGCTGATTTGAATGTCTTTCAGAAAACAGAGAAGTGTCAAATGTTTTTTTTCTCACAAACATCCTTTCTGAATTTAAAAGTAAATCTCGAAGTAATAATCTAGTTTTTCAAACGTATCTGTAATCTGATTACAATATTTTTGTTGGTAATGTACCGGATTACAGTAAAAAAAATGTGTTGGCAATTTTTGTAATCCCTTAGATGTAATCCGTTACTCCCCAACCCTTCATATCATACTAAAGGGTGTGTATCGGATTTACGTACAGAATAATACAAAATGCACTGAGACCAGTTGGCAAAATGAGTGACAGCTTTAAATGAATCATTAACTGCATGAAAAAAAAAATCTTCAGAAATTACTTTTACAAAGCAAAAAATAGTATTGGGCTTCAAAATGGTTGGAGAAATGTTGGGGTTGAGTGTGTTAAAATCTTAGAAGTCACAGAGGTTGCACAGAGTGAATTTTTTTGCACTTTATGAAGTCTGTTCATATTATAAATCTGATTTATAGAATTGTCCATGTATATTAACGGGCACTTCACATTTAATATGACAGGCTTTTAAAATGCAATATTGGTGCACAATTTCTACAAAGTAAAATATTAACGGTTCGCAAAAGGGACTCATTTCGTGGAACGACACATTTACACACGACCTGAAGCCTATCTGAGTGCACATTCAATTCAGTCCCATTGTCTGTCCCATAAATGTGCCGTGACAACAAACCACAATCCTTATCAAATACCAGGGGACTCGGTGTAGTAAACTGGCGGCGCTCATTGAATGCGCACAGCTAATCCGCGCGCCACGCTGCGAATGAGGATGTCTCTATCTATGACTAGAATGACTTGAACAGTTTCAGAGGCCAGTAGTCACATTAGGCTAATATGTTACCCAAAACTACGCTGCAACAATACACAATTAGGCTAACAAATGCAGTGTTTGCTGAAACATAAAACTTGCGTATTGGGCATTTGGTTAAACAAAAAAGTGTTTCTGGAACCGACATTTTAGGAGTGCAGCTCTTTGGTCCGCAGCCTCTTGTTATAGAGATGCTCCTGTCAAGTGGTTAGCAAAATAAACTAACATGTATGTAAAATGCCTTACTTGTTGCCTCTTCGAAGAAATGTCACAGTGTCTCTAGTGCGAAGTGATGTCCAGTTATGTTATGCTTTGTCCGAGATGGGGAGAGATGGTGGTTGTGAGCTCTCCGATATCTGGCTTGACTGAGTGGGTGAGTGTCCGGTCTCCTCCCAGCGATAGTGAACTTGGCCTCATACCTCCCACTGAACTTATTAATATACTGCGTAGTGAGTGATACGCCTTTCAAGGCAAGTCAACACATTCATTGATGTTTCTTTACAAGAGTGGAAAAGGCGTCAGATTTCCTTCCACTTTACATCCCACAAACAATTGCCCAAGAGACTGAAACACGTTTGTGCTTTGTACAAAGCTGGATTTTTGGTGTGCAGAGACTGCCAAAGAGATACGCTAATAGTATTCATATATCATCTGAGATATGTTTATGATAAAAATGTATACTTTTTTGTGTGCACATTCCTCATTTCAAAATGTATAGCAACTAGACTGATTTTGTTGTCATTTTCATTCTTGTGGTTTGGGTGATAGACCCATCTAACTTCATATAACATGTATTGCATTTGCCAATTCAAGCTTGTGGTTGTACCCTATACCATGAATAGTGTATTTAAACTGTGTTATTCCGTTGTGAGTATGAAAATATGTGTTCCCTTCCACACAAATAAAGTTCACAGTCCACACCCGTCTTCTCTCAGTTCCTCTCAACTGTTAGTGACTATTTATGAAACTAAGGTCAACAACATGAAGCTACCCATAGACTCACACCCACAGCCCTCCACTCACTCAGGGCAACCACAAGATCGTCTCAACCCAGCCTCTCCAGACATGTGAGACCAAAACCACCCAATATGATTCAAAGATGTACCAACTGAAAAAAATAAACTGTCTATTACTTTGAGGTCCGTCTGACATCCTGAGCACAATGTCAAACGCAGTGGATGTGGTATAGTCAAGACACACTGGCAAAATTATGTGAAAAAATATCACAAAAAACGTTGACTGAGACAAAAAGAGTTAAAGACAGAGTTAGAGACAGAGAAGAAGTTAGAGACAGAGAAAGAGTTAGAGACAGAGTTAGAGACAGAGCTAGATACAAAAACAGATGGAAACACAGAGTTAGAGACAGAGAAAGAAACAGAGTTAGAGACAGAGAGAGTTAGAGACAGAGTTAGAGACAAAGAGAGTTAGAGACAGAGAGAGAAAGAGAGTTAGAGACAGAGTTAGAGAAAGAGAGAGTTAGAGAAAGAGAGAGTTAGAGACAGAGACAGTTAGAGACAGAGACAGAGACAGAGAAATGGGAAATATATACAAGAAAACTCTTTTTCCCAAACACAGCGTCTAAACTCTGATGTCCAAACACCCAACGCGCCCTAGACCTTCTGTCTGAGGACCAACTAGGGTCACCCAGCCACATAATAATACACACAGGCACAAACGACCTGAGAGCACAGCAGTTAAGGGTGGCCACAACACTGAAGGGAGTGATTGAAAAAGCTTCTTCTACTTTCCCCAATGCACAAGTGGTTATCTTCACCCTGCTACCATGCAAAGAGTTCCACCCTGCCACAATACAGTGGGTAAAGGCAAGTATTTCCCGTGACTGTGCCTCAAAACCAAATGTTTTCCTGGCCCACCACTCCACCCTGGACTTGAACAGCCTCTATGACTAGGTCCACCTCTACAAGGCAGCAGTGCCCACCTTTGCCCGGACTCTAAAGGACATCGCTCTCAAACGTATCCCCAACACTTCACACAGGAGCAACAGATCAATAGACATCCCGCCCAGACGAGCGAGACACCCTCCCAGACCTGCGGGACCCCCCCCCCCTCCCGGACCTACACATAGAGGACCCACGCCAAGAGGGCTTACATCCAGACCACAGCAACACCAGCCACATCCATACCCCCACTCCAACCAATAAACACCCCCACACGTCAACCATGCCCACACCCCATTTAGGCCCCCTCAGTTCAGACCTATGCCCGTCCTGCCCACCCCATGCACCCTACCCCCGCAAAGAGGGACTCAACTTGGAAGTCACACATACGCGCAGGCAGTGAGAGGGCAAACAGGCCCAAACCCCACTCTTACTCTAGCCCAAGCCAATGGCATGTACCAGATGCTCAGCAGGCTCTGTTCACACTTACTGGCCTGAGGCCAAACCACACGACCAACAACATTGGACACTTTATGGAACACAGATCCTTCACTATTTCATCCTGGAATATCCAAGGCCTGAGGTCATCTGCCTTTGGCCTAAAGAGCAGGAACCCGGACTTCACCAAAGAAATCGGTAATACAGACATTGTCATCCTGCAAGAAACCTGGTATAGTGGAGACGGACCCACTGGTTGCCCTCTAGGTTACAGAGAGCTGGTCGTCCCATCCACCAAACTACCAGGTGTGAAACATGGAAGGGACTCAGGGGGTATGCTAATTTGGTATAGCGCAGACCAAACTCACTCCATTAAATTAACTTCTTGGTGACAGGGGGCAGTATTTTCACATCCGGATGAAATGCATGCCCAAATTCAACTTCCTGCTACTCATCTCCAGAAGATAAGATATGCATATCATTAGATTTGGATAGAAAACATTCAGAAGTTTCTAAAACTGTTTGAATCATGTCTGTGAGTATAACATAACTTATTTAGCAGGCGAAACCCAGAGGACAAACCATTCAGATTTTTTAAATGTTTAGGTCACTCTCTTTTCAATTGGTTTTCATTGGGATTCCAGATTTCTAAGGGACCTTTTTGCAGTTCCTATCGCTTCCACTGGATGTCAACAGTCTTTAGAAATTGGTTGAGGTTTTTCCTTTGTGTAATGAATAAGTACGGCCATCTTGAACGAGGGTCACTTGAAGTGTACTGTTTGATAGAGGCGCATGGCCAGAAAGCTAGACACAGTTTGTTTTCCTGCTGTATTGAACACAGATCATCCCGTCTTCAATTTGATCGATTATTTACGTAGAACAATACCTAAAGTTGTATTACAAAAGTAGTTTGAAATGTTTTGGCAAAGTTTACAGGTAACTTTTGGGATATTTTGTAATCACGTTGTGCAAGTTGGAACCAGTGTTTTTATGGATCAAACGTGCCAAATAAATGGAGATTTTGGATATATATTGATGGAATTACTTGGACAAAAGGACCATTTGTGATGTTTATGGGACATATTGGAGTGCCAACAAAATAAGCTCGTTGAAGGTAAGGCATGAATTATATTTTTATTTCTGCGTTTTGTGTCGCTCCTGTAGGGTTGAAATATGCTTTTCTCTCTTTGTTTACGGCGGTGCTATCCTCAGATAATAGCATCATTTGCTTTCGCCGAAAAGCCGTTTTGAAATCTGACATGTTGAATGGATTCACAACAAGTGTAGCTTTAATTTGCTATATTGTATGTGTGATTTAATGAAAGTTAGATTTTTATAGTAATTTATTTGAATTGGGCGCTCTGCATTTTCACTGGCTTTTGGCTAGCGTCCCACATATCCCAGAGAGGTTAATCAAAACAGGAACGTTTTACATTTGGCTAGAAATTCAAAAGGAAATTATCTTAACAGAGAAAAATGTCCTCCTGTGTGCTACCTATATCCCCCCACTAGAATCTCCAGGATGGAGAAGACACTTTCTCCATCCTGGAGGGGGAAATCAATAATTTCCAGGCCCAGGGACATGTACTAGTCTGTGGCGACCTAAATGCCAGAACCAACAAGAACCTGACACCCTGACACTCAGCACAAAGGGGGACAAACACCTGCCCGCAGGTGACAGCATTCCCTCCCCCATATGCCCCCCTAGGCACAACTATGACAACATAACCAACAAAAATGGGTCACAACTCCTGCAACTCTGTTGCACGCTGGGAATGTACATAGTCAATGGTAGGCTTCGAGGGGACTCCTAGTAGGTAGGTACATCTATAGCTCATCTCTTGGCAGTAGTACTGTAGACTACTTTATCACTGACCTCAACCCAGAGTTTCTCAGAGCGTTCACAGTCAGCCCACTGACACCCCTATCAGATCACAGCAAAATCACAGTCTACTTGAACAGAGCAATACTCAATCATGAGGCATCAAAGCCAAAGGAACTGAGTAACATTAAGAAATGCTATAGATGCAAGGAATGCAGTTTGGAAACCTACGGGAAAAAACAATTAGGAAACAACAAATTCAATCCCTTTTAGACAATTTCCTGAGTGAAACGTTCCACTGTAATAGTGAAGGTGTAAACTTGGCAGTAGAAAATCTTAACAGTGTATTTGACCTCAGCTTCCCTATCAAATCTAAACATCTCAAATAGAAAAACAATTAAAATGAACAACAATGACAAATGGTTTGATGAAGAATGCAAAAATCTAAGAAAGAAATTGAGAAACCTGTCCAACCAAAAACATAGAAACCCGGAAAACCTGAGTCTACGTCTTCACTATGGTGAATCACTAAAACAATACAGAAATACACTACGGGGAAAAAATGAACAGCACGTCAGAAATCAGCTCAATGTAATTGAAGAATCCATAGACTCTAACCACTTCTGGGAAAATTGGAAAACACTAAACAAACAACAACACAAACAGTTATCTATCCAAAATGGAGATGTATGGGTAAACCACTTCTCCAATCTTTTTGGCTCCAAAACAAAGAACAAAGAGCAAAAACATATACAGGATCAAATATAAATCTTAGAATCAACTATTAAAGACTACCAGAACCCACTGGATTCTCCAATTACCTTGAATGAGCTACAGGACAAAATAAAAACCCTCTAACCCAAAAAGGCATGTGGTGTTGATGGTATCGTTAATGAAATGATCAAATATACAGACAACACATTCCAATTGGCTATACTAAAACTCTTTAACATCATCCTTAGCCCTGGCATCTTCCCCAATACTTGGAACCAAGGACTGATCACCCCAATCCACAAAAGTGGAGACAAATTTGACCCCAATAACTACCGTGGGATGTGCTTCAACAGCAACCTTAGGAAAATCCTCTGCATTATCATTAACAACAGACTTGTGCATTTCCTCAATGAAAACAATGTACTGAGCAAATGTCAAATTGGCTTTTTACCAAATTACCATACAACAGACCATGTATTCGCCCTGCACACCCTAATTGACAACCAAACAAACCAAAACAAAGGCAAAGTCTTCTCATGCTTTGTTGATTTCAAAAAATCCTTCGACTCAATTTGGCATGAGGGTCTGATTTACAAATTGATGGAAAGTGGTGTTGGGGGTAAAACATACGACATTATAAAATCCATGTACACAAACAACAAGTGTGCGGTTAAAATAAGCAAAGAACACACATATTTCTTCCCACAGGGCCATGGGGTGAGACAGGGATGCAGCTTAAGCCCCAACCTCTTCAACATATATATCAACGAATTGACGTGGGCACTAGAAAAGTCTGCAGCACCCGGCCTCACCCTTCCCTCACCCTACTACTTCTGCATTAGCATCGAACAGCCCCCGTGATATACAGCTTTTCAGGGAAGCTAGAAACCAATAAACTCAGGCAGTTAGAAAAGCCAAGGCTAGCTTTTTCAAGCATATATTTGCTTCCTGCAACACTAACTCAAAAAGGTTCTGGGACACTGTAAAGTCCATGCAGAATAAGAACACCTCCTCCCAGCTGCCCACTGCACTGAAGATAGGAAACACTGTCACCACTGATAAATCCACTATAATTGAGAATTTCAACAAGCATTTTTCTATGGCTGGCCATGCTTTCCACCTGGCTACCCCTACCCCGGTCAACAGCACTGCATCCGCCACAGCAATTCGCCCAAGCCTTCCCCATTTCTCCTTCAACCAAATCCAGTCAGCTGATGTTCTGAAAGAGCTGCAAAATCTGGACCCCAACAAATCAGCCGGGCTAGACAATCTGGACCATTTCTTTCTAAAATTATCTGCCGGAATTGTTGCCACCCCTATTACTAGCCTAGCTCTCTTTCGTGTCGTCTGAGATTGCCAAAGATTGGAAAGCAGATGCGGTCATCCCCCTCTTCAAAAGGGGGGGACACTCTTGACCCAAACTGCTACAGACCTATATCTATCCTACCCTGCCTTTCTATGGTCTTCGAAAGCCAAGTCAACAAACAGATTACCGACCATTTCGAATCTCACCATACCCTCTCTGCTATGCAATCCGGTTTCAGAGCTGGTCATGAGTGCACCTCAGCCACGCTCAAGGTCCTAAACAATATCTTAACCGCCATCGATAAGAAACATTACTATACAGCCGTATTCATTGATCTGGCGAAGGCTTTCGACTCTGTCAATCACCACATCCTCATAGGCAGACTCGACAGCCTTGGTTTCTCAAATGACTGCCTCGCCTGGTTCAACAACTACTTCTCTGATAGAGTTCAGTGTGTCAAATCGGAGGGTCTGCTGTCCGGACCTCTGACAGTCTCTATGGGGGTGCCACAGGGTTAAATTCTTGGACCGACACTCTTCTCTGTATACATCAATGATGTCGCTCTTGCTGCTGGTGAGTCTCTGATCCACCTCTACGTAGACAACACCATTCTGTATACTTCTGGCCCTTCTTTGGACACTGTGTTATTAACAACCCTCCAGGCAAGCTTCAATGTCATACAACTCTCCTTCCGTGGCCTCCAACTGCTCTTAAATACAAGTAAAACTAAATGCATGCTCTTCAACCGATCGCTACCTGCACCTGCCCGCCTGTCCAACATCACTACTCTGGACGGCTCTGACTTAGAATATGTGGACAACTACAAATACCTAGGTGTCTGGTTAGACTGTAAACTCTCCTTCCAGACCCACATCAAACATCTACAATCCAAAATTAAATATAGAATTGGTTTCCTATTTCACAACAAAGCATCCTTCACTCATGCTGCCAAACATACCCTTGTAAAACTGACCATCCTACCAATCCTTGACTTTGGCGATGTCATTTACAAAATAGCCTCCAATACCCTACTCAACAAATTTGATGCAGTCTATCACAGTGCCATCTGTTTTGTCACCAAAGCCCCATATACTACCCACCATTGCGACCTGTACGCTCTCGTTGGCTGGCCCTCACTTCATACTCGTCGCCAAACCCACTGGCTCCATGTCATCTACAAGACCCTGCTAGGTAAAGTCCCCCCTTATCTCAGCTCGCTGGTCACCATAGCATCACCTACCTGTAGCACGCACTCCAGCAGGTATATCTCTGGTCACCCCCAAAACCAATTCTTTCTTTGGCCGCCTCTCCTTCCAGTTCTCTGCTGCCAATGACTGGAACGAACTACAAAAATCTCTGAAACTGGAAACACTTATCTCCCTCACTAGCTTTAAGCACCAGCTGTCAGATTACTGCACCTGTACATAGCCCATCGATAATTTAGCCCAAACAACTACCTCTTTCCCTACTGTGTTTATTTTATTTATTTATTTATTTAGCTCCTTTGCACCCCATTATTTTTATTTCTACTTTGCACATTCTTCCACTGCAAATCTACAATTCCAGTGTTTTACTTGCTATTTTGTATTTACTTTGCCACCATGGTCTTTTTTGCCTTTACCTCCCTTATCTCACCTCATCTGCTCACATCGTATATAGACTTGTCTCTACTGTATTATTGACTGTATGTTTGTTTTACTCCATGTGTAACTCTGTGTTGTTGTATGTGTCGAACTGCTTTGCTTTATCTTGGCCAGGTCGCAAATGTAAATGTGAACTTGTTCTCAACTTGCCTACCTGGTTAAATAAAGGTGAAAAAAATAGAATCTGAAGTCAAATGTCTGCTGTTTGCTGATGATCTGGTGCTTCTGTCACCAACCAAAGAGGGCCTCAGCAGAACCTAGATATTCTTCACAGATTCTGCCAGACCTGGCCCCTGACAATAAATCTCAGTAAGACGAAAATAATGGTGTTGCAAAAAAGGTCCAGTCACCAGGACCACAAATACAAATTCCATCTAGATACTGTTGCCCTAGAGCACACAAAAAATGATACATACCTTGGGCTAAACATCAGCGCCACAGGTAACTTCCACAAAGCTGTGAACGATCTGAGAGACAAGGCAAGAAGGGCATTCTATGCCATCAAAAGGAACATAAAATTCAGCATACCAATTAGGATCTGGCTAAAAATACTTGAATCAGTCATAGAACCCATTGCCCTTTATTGTTGTGTTGTCTGGGGTCCGCTCACCAACCAAGATTTCACAAAATGGGACAAACACCAAATTGAGACTCTGCATGCAGAATTCTGCAAAAATATCCTCCGTGTACAACGTAGATCACCAAATAATGCATGCAGAGCAGAATTAGGCCGATACCCACTAATTATCAAAATACAGAAAATAGCTGTAAAATTCTACAACCACCTAAAAGGAAGCGATTCCCAAACCTTCCATAACAAAGCCATCACCTACAGAGAGATGAACCTGGAGAAGAGTCCCCTAAGCAAGCTGGTCCTGGGGCTCTGTTCACAAACACAAACACACCCCACAGAGCCCCAGGACAGCAGCACAATTAGACCCAAGCAAATCATTTTTTATTTTTTATTTTTTTATTTCACCTTTATTTAACGAGGTAGGCTA
Organism: Oncorhynchus masou masou; assembly: GCF_036934945.1. NCBI lineage: Eukaryota > Metazoa > Chordata > Actinopteri > Salmoniformes > Salmonidae > Oncorhynchus > Oncorhynchus masou. The sequence goes on along the minus strand of NC_088240.1, from coordinate 19,448,614 downwards.
GTTGAGAACAAGTTCTCATTTGCAACTGTGACCTGGCCAAGATAAAGCTTAGCAGTGTGAACAGACAACACAGAGTTACACATGGAGTAAACAATTAACAAGTCAATAACACAGTACAAAAAAAGGGGAGTCTATATACATTGTGTGCAAAAGGCATGAGGAGGTAGGCGAATAATTACAATTTTGCAGATTAGCACTGGAGTGATAAATGATCAGATGGTCATGTACAGGTAGCGATATTGGTGTGCAAAAGAGCAGAAAAGTAAATAAATAAAAACAGTATGGGGATGAGGTAGGTGAAAATGGGTGGGCTATTTACCAATAGACTATGTACAGCTGCAGCGATCGGTTAGCTGCTCAGATAGCACATGTTTGAAGTTGGTGAGGGAGATAAAAGTCTCCAACTTCAGGGATTTTTGCAATTCGTTCCAGTCACAGGCAGCAGAGTACTGGAACGAAAGGCGGCCAAATGAGGTGTTGGCTTTAGGGATGATCAGTGAGATACACCTGCTGGAGCGTGTGCTACGGATGGGTGTTGCCATCGTGACCAGTGAACTGAGATAAGGCGGAGCTTTACCTAGCATGGACTTGTAGATGACCTGGAGCCAGTGGGTCTGGCGACGAATATGTAGCGAGGGCCAGCCGACTAGAGCATACAAGTCGCAGTGGTGGGTGGTATAAGGTGCTTTAGTGACAAAACGGATGGCACTGTGATAAACTGCATCCAGTTTGCTGAGTAGAGTGTTGGAGGCAATTTTGTAGATGACATCGCCGAAGTCGAGGATCGGTAGGATAGTCAGTTTTACTAGGGTAAGTTTGGCGGCGTGAGTGAAGGAGGCTTTGTTGCGGAATAGAAAGCCGACTCTTGATGTGATTTTCGATTGGAGATGTTTGATATGAGTCTGGAAGGAGAGTTTACAGTCTAGCCAGACACCTAGGTACTTATAGGTGTCCATATTCAAGGTCGGAACCATCCAGGGTGGTGATGCTCGTCGGGCATGCGGGTGCAGGCAGCGATCGGTTGAAAAGCATGCATTTGGTTTTACTGCCGTTAAAGAGCAGTTGGAGGCCACGGAAGGAGTGTTGTATGGCATTGAAGCTCATTTGGAGGTTAGATACCACAGTGTCCAAGGACAGGCCGGAAGTATATAGAATGGTGTCATCTGCGTAGAGGTGGATCAGGGAATCGCACGCAGCAAGAGCAACATCATTGATATATACAGAAAAAAGAGTCGGCCCGAGAATTGAACCCTGTGGCACCCCCATAGAGACTGCCAGAGGACCGGACAGCATGCCCTCCGATTTGACACACTGAACTCTGTCTGCAAAGTAAATGGTGAACCAGGCAAGGCAGTCATCCGAAAAACCGAGGCTACTGAGTCTGCCGATAAGAATATGGTGATTGACAGAGTCGAAAGCCTTGGCAAGGTCGATGAAGACGGCTGCACAGTACTGTCTTTTATCGATGGCGGTTATGATATCGTTTAGTACCTTGAGTGTGGCTGAGGTGCACCCGTGACCGGCTCGGAAACCAGATTGCACAGCGGAGAAGGTACGGTGGGATTCGAGATGGTCAGTGACCTGTTTGTTGACTTGGCTTTCGAAGACCTTAGATAGGCAGTGCAGGATGGATATAGGTCTGTAACAGTTTGGGTCCAGGGTGTCTCCCCTTTGAAGAGGGGGATGACTGCGGCAGCTTTCCAATCCTTGGGGATCTCAGACGATATGAAAGAGAGGTTGAACAGGCTGGTAATAGGGGTTGCGACAATGGTGGCGGATAGTTTCAGAAATAGAGGGTCCAGATTGTCAAGCCCAGCTGATTTGTACAGGTCCAGGTTTTGCAGCTCTTTCAGAACATCTGCTATCTGGATTTGGGTAAAGGAGAACCTGGAAGGGCTTGGGCGAGAAGCTGCGGTGGGGGCGGATCTGTTGGCTGAGGTTGGAGTAGCCAGGCGGAAGGCATGGCCAGCCGTTGAGAAATGCTTGTTGAAGTTTTCGATAATCATGGATTTATCGGTGGTGACCGTGTTACCTAGCCTCATCATGAGAAAACAAAAAGATAATTGCTTTACACATTGGAAAGAATTAACAAAAAAACTGAGCAAACTAGAATGCTATTTGGCCCTAAACAGAGAGTACACAGTTGCAGAATACCTGGCCACTGTGACTGACCCAAACTTAAAAAAAGCTTTGACTATGTACAGACTCAGTGAGCATAGCCTTGCTATTGAGAAAGGTCACCGTAGGCAGACAACGCTCTCAAGAGAAGAAGAAATGAGGTGGAAACTGAGCTCTACCTCCTAATCTCCTGCCCAATGTATGACCATATTAGAGACACATATTTCCCTCAGATTACACAGATCCACAAAGAATTCAAAAACAAACCCAATTTGGATAAACTCCCATATCTACTGGGTGAAATTACACATTGTGTCATCACAGCAGCAAGATGTGTGACCTGTTGCCACAAGAAAAGGGCAACCAGTGAACAAACACCATTGTAAATACAACCCATATTTATGCTTATATATTTTCCCTTGTGTACTTTAACAAGTCGTACATTGTTACAACACTGTATATATATATAATATGACATTTGTAATGTCTTTATTGTTTTGAAACCTGAGAAAGAGCTTAGAAAGAGTTACAGTAGAGGGGCTGAGAGAGAGTTACAGTAGAGGGGGCTGAGAGAGAGTTACAGTAGAGGGGGCTGAGAGAGAGTTAGAGTAGAGGGGGCTGAGAGAGAGGTACAGTAGAGGGGGCTGATAGAGCGGTACAGTAGAGGGGGCTGATAGAGCGGTACAGTAGAGGGGGCTGAGAGAGCGGTACAGTAGAGGGGCTGAGAGAGCGGTACAGTAGAGGGGGCTGAGAGAGCGGTACAGTAGAGGGGGCTGATAGAGCGGTACAGTAGAGGGGGCTGATAGAGCGGTACAGTAGAGGGGGCTGATAGAGCGGTACAGTAGAGGGGGCTGATAGAGCGGTACAGTAGAGGGGGCTGAGAGAGCGGTACAGTAGAGGGGGCTGAGAGAGCGGTACAGTAGAGGGGGCTGATAGAGCGGTACAGTAGAGGGGGCTGAGAGAGCGGTACAGTAGAGGGGGCTGATAGAGCGGTACAGTAGAGGGGGCTGAGAGAGCGGTACAGTAGAGGGGGCTGAGAGAGCGGTACAGTAGAAGGGGCTGATAGAGCGGTACAGTAGAGGGGGCTGAGAGAGCGGTACAGTAGAGGGGGCTGAGAGAGCAGTACAGTTGAGGGGGCTGAGAGAGCGGTACAGTAGAGGGGGCTGAGAGAGCGGTACAGTAGAGGGGGCTGAGAGAGCGGTACAGTAGAAGGGGCTGATAGAGCGGTACAGTAGAGGGGGCTGAGAGAGCGGTACAGTAGAGGGGGCTGATAGAGCGGTACAGTAGAGGGGGCTGAGAGAGCGGTACAGTAGTGTAATGTTTACTGTTAATTTTTATTGTTTATTTCACTTCTGAAAATTATCTACCTCACTTGCTTTGGCGATGTTAACACATGTTTCCCATGCCAATAAAGCCCCTTGAATTGAATTGATACAGAGTTAGAGACAGAGTTAGAGACAGAGTTAGAGACAGAGTTAGAGACAGAGTTAGAGACAGAGTTAGAGACAGAGTTAGAGACAGAGTTAGAGACAGAGTTAGAGACAGAGTTAGAGACAGAGACAGAGTTATAGACAGAAGGAGACAGGAGGAAATCCAAAGTAGTGTTTCAGTCTAAGCCCAGGTAACTGTTTCTGTTTGCCTGCTGGTTTGTTTATTTCTCAACTGGCATACAAGACATTCTCTCTCAGTTTGGGTTTACTTATACACTGTTTCAACCGGGGCTGTTTTTATCTGAAATCTTGTAGTTTATTAATGATCAACAATGGACAGGGTGGTCACTGTAAACTACCCTCATATGGCACTGAGAGAGAGTTACAGTAGAGGGGCTGAGCGAGACTTACAGTAGAGGGGTCTGAGAAATAGTTACAGTAGAGGGGGCTGATAGAGCGGTACAGTAGAGGAGGCTGAGAGAGAGTTACAGTAGAGGAGCTGAGAGACAGTTACTACCCTCATTTGGTACTGAGAGAGAGTTACAGTAGAGGGGGCTGAGAGAGAGTTACAGTAGAGGGGGTTGAGAGAGAGTAACAGTAGAGGGGGCTGAGAGAGAGTTACAGTAGAGGGGCTGAGAGAGAGTTACAGTAGAGGGGCTGAGAGAGAGTTACAGTAGAGGGGGCTGAAAAAGAGTTACAGTAGAGGGGGCTGAGAGACAGTTAGTGTAGAGGGGCTGAGAGAGAGTTAGAGTGGAGGGGGCTGAGAGAGAGTTAGAGTAGAGGGGCTGAGAGAGAGTTAGAGTAGAGGGGCTGATAGAGAGGTACAGTAGAGGGGGCTGAGAGAGAGTTACAGTAGAGGGGGCTGATAGAGCGGTACAGTAGAGGGGGCTGAGAGAGTGTTACAGTAGAGGGGGCTGAGAGAGAGTTACAGTAGAGGGGGCTGATAAAGAAAGTAAATTTCATACATTTTGCAGGACATTTTCCATGGGAAGTTAAGCTTATAACAGTGAACCTTTTTTTGTAGGATACACATAAGGCAATTCTAGGTCTTGTGGCATGTTTTGGTTAAACTATCCCCAATTCAATGGAATTTGAACCCTCTGCATGCACAGTGCATTCTTCCATCACATGTGCAGTGCACTCTTCCATCACATCACAAGATTCTCAAGATCTTGCACACTAATGAGATGCTATTGAGCCCACACTACTACACTGTCTGAGCCAAGGACAACATGCTTTCTGATAAGTTTTGATGACAATACTGGGTGGGGTGAATATATTGTATATGACATTTATGCTTTTTTGTTAATTAACAAGTTAATAGTAGCCTACAGAAAAGTGTGTTTAAATCATTTCGAACTTGTTAACAATTTCTGCTAGTTAGTTTTTGCTACCATGTGGGTTTTAGCTTGCTTGAGCTTGCTAACTGAGGAGTTAATTCACCTGTTTCCATACGTTTCATTTAAAAAACATTTATCTTACAAATTAATTGTTTATTAATCTAACTGCTTAACTATTTATATGTACAGGGAATTGCATTTGTTTGTTTTTTTTACTCATTTCTTTCTAATCTTTCCAGGAAAATGTCACGGGCACTATCTGATTTGTGGAGACATTTCACCTCAGCTAATGTAGAAGGACAAGCTGTGTACATTTGCAAATACTGTGCCAAATCATATGTGAAGAATGCAACAAAGATGCAGAGTCATCTGGCCAAGTGTATAAAGTTCCCTCAGCGCTCACATTATTACATTTAAATGGTAATAATATTAATTTGCATATATTTCTGTTAATTCCCATATATTCCCGTTAATTCTCGTTAATTCCCACGGAAAGTTTCCACCTCTGAATATGACCTTATTAGAGACAAAGTTAGATATAGAGTTAGAGACAGAGACAGGGTTAGAGACAGAGACAGACAGAAGGAAATCCAAAGTAGTGTCTCAGTCACCTGTTTCTGTTGGCCTGCGGGCTGGAAAGGTTTGTTTATTTCTCAACTGGCGTACAAGACATTCTTTCCCATTCTTTTACACTAGTTCAACAGGAGCTGTTTTTATCTGCAATCTTGTAGTTTAGTAATGTTCAACAGTGGACAGGGTGGTCACTGTAAACTATCCTCATATGGCTCTGCTCAAGGTCATCATGGTTTAGACAGGGAAAGATGGAGGACAGACAGCGAGAGAAAGAAACCAGAAAGAGAAGGAGTCCTTCATGTTAAGCCCTCTTCAGCATGGCATTTTAATTTTAATTTTACCTTTATTTAACTAGGCAAGTCAGTTAAGAACAAATTCTTATTTTCAATGATGGCCTAGGAACAGGGGCAGAACGACAGATTTGTACATTGTCAGCTTGGGGATTTGAACATGAAACCTTTCGGTTACTAGTCCAAAGCTCTAACCACTAGGCCACCATGCCGCCCCATTGTTCTCCCAACCTGTATACCAGTAGGGCTGAGAGAGAGCTACAGTAGAGGGGCTGATAGAGCGGTGCAGTAGAGGAGGCTGAGAGAGTTACAGTAGAGGGGCTGATAGAGAGTTACAGTAGAAGGGCTGATAGAGCGGTGCAGTGGAGGGGCTGAGAGAGAGTTACAGTAGAGGGGCTGATAGAGAGTTACAGTAGAAGGGCTGATAGAGCGGTGCAGTGGAGGAGGCTGATAGAGAGTTACAGTAGAGGGGCTGAGAGAGAGTTACAGTAGAGGGGCTGATAGAGAGTTACAGTAGAGAAGGCTGAGAGAGAGTTACAGTAGAGTGGCTGATAGAGCAGTGCAGTAGAGGAGGCTGATAGAGAGTTACAGTAGAGGGGCTGATAGAGCAGTGCAGTAGAGGAGGTTGAGAGAGAGTTACAGTAGAGGGGCTGATAGAGGGGTGCAGTAGAGGAGGCTGAGAGAGAGTTACAGTAGAGGGGCTGATAGAGTGTTACAGTAGAGGGGCTGATAGAGTGTTACAGTAGAGGGGCTGATAGAGAGTTACAGTAGAGGGGCTGATAGAGAGTTACAGTAGAGGGGCTGATAGAGAGTGAGGTAGAGGAGGCTGAGAGAGAGTTACAGTAGAGGGGCTGATAGAGAGTTACAGTAGAGGGGCTGATAGAGAGTTACAATAGAGAGGCTGATAGAGAGTTACAGTAGAGGAGGCTGAGAGAGAGTTACAGTAGAGTGGCTGATAGAGCAGTGCAGTAGAGGAGGCTGATAGAGAGTTACAGTAGAGGGGCTGATAGAGCAGTGCAGTAGAGGAGGCTGGGAGAGAGGTACAGTAGAGGGGCTGATAGAGAGTGAGGTAGAGGAGGCTGAGAGAGAGTTACAGTAGAGGGGGCTGATAGAGATTGAGGTAGAGGAGGCTGAGAGAGAGTTACAGTAGAGGGGCTGATAGAGAGTTACAGTATAGGGGCTGATAGAGCAGTGCAGTAGAGAAGGCTGATAGAGAGTTACAGGAGAGGGGCTGATAGAGAGTTACAGTAGAGGGGCTGATAGAGAGTTACAGTAGAGGGGCTGATAGAGAGTTACAGTAGAGGGGCTGATAGTGAGTTACAGTAGAGGGGCTGATAGAGCGGTGCAGTAGAGGAGGCTGAGAGAGAGTTACAGTAGAGGGGCTGATAGAGCGGTGCAGTAGAGGAGGCTGAGAGAGTTACAGTAGAGGGGCTGATAGAGAGTTACAGTAGAAGGGCTGATAGAGCAGTGCAGTGGAGGAGGCTGATAGAGAGTTACAGTAGAGGGGCTGAGAGAGAGTTACAGTAGAGGGGCTGATAGAGAGTTACAGTAGAGAAGGCTGAGAGAGAGTTACAGTAGAGTGGCTGATAGAGCAGTGCAGTAGAGGAGGTTGAGAGAGAGTTACAGTAGAGGGGCTGATAGAGGGGTGCAGTAGAGGAGGCTGAGAGAGAGTTACAGTAGAGGGGCTGATAGAGAGTTACAGTAGAGGGGCTGATAGAGTGTTACAGTAGAGGGGCTGATAGAGAGTTACAGTAGAGGGGCTGATAGAGAGTGAGGTAGAGGAGGCTGAGAGAGAGTTACAGTAGAGGGGCTGATAGAGAGTTACAGTAGAGGGGCTGATAGAGTGTTACAGTAGAGGGGCTGATAGAGAGTTACAGTAGAGGGGCTGATAGAGAGTTACAGTAGAGGGGCTGATAGAGAGTGAGGTAGAGGAGGCTGAGAGAGAGTTACAGTAGAGGGGCTGATAGAGAGTTACAGTAGAGGGGCTGATAGAGAGTTACAATAGAGAGGCTGATAGAGAGTTACAGTAGAGGAGGCTGAGAGAGAGTTACAGTAGAGTGGCTGATAGAGCAGTGCAGTAGAGGAGGCTGATAGAGAGTTACAGTAGAGGGGCTGATAGAGCAGTGCAGTAGAGGAGGCTGGGAGAGAGGTACAGTAGAGGGGCTGATAGAGAGTGAGGTAGAGGAGGCTGAGAGAGAGTTACAGTAGAGGGGGCTGATAGAGATTGAGGTAGAGGAGGCTGAGAGAGAGTTACAGTAGAGGGGCTGATAGAGAGTTACAGTATAGGGGCTGATAGAGCAGTGCAGTAGAGAAGGCTGATAGAGAGTTACAGGAGAGGGGCTGATAGAGAGTTACAGTAGAGGGGCTGATAGAGAGTTACAGTAGAGGGGCTGATAGAGAGTTACAGTAGAGGGGCTGATAGAGAGTTACAGTAGAGGGGCTGATAGAGCGGTGCAGTAGAGGAGGCTGAGAGAGAGTTACAGTAGAGGGGCTGATAGAGCGGTGCAGTAGAGGAGGCTGAGAGAGTTACAGTAGAGGGGCTGATAGAGAGTTACAGTAGAAGGGCTGATAGAGCAGTGCAGTGGAGGAGGCTGATAGAGAGTTACAGTAGAGGGGCTGAGAGAGAGTTACAGTAGAGGGGCTGATAGAGAGTTACAGTAGAGAAGGCTGAGAGAGAGTTACAGTAGAGTGGCTGATAGAGCAGTGCAGTAGAGGAGGTTGAGAGAGAGTTACAGTAGAGGGGCTGATAGAGGGGTGCAGTAGAGGAGGCTGAGAGAGAGTTACAGTAGAGGGGCTGATAGAGAGTTACAGTAGAGGGGCTGATAGAGTGTTACAGTAGAGGGGCTGATAGAGAGTTACAGTAGAGGGGCTGATAGAGAGTGAGGTAGAGGAGGCTGAGAGAGAGTTACAGTAGAGGGGCTGATAGAGAGTTACAGTAGAGGGGCTGATAGAGAGTTACAATAGAGAGGCTGATAGAGAGTTACAGTAGAGGAGGCTGAGAGAGAGTTACAGTAGAGTGGCTGATAGAGCAGTGCAGTAGAGGGGCTGATAGAGCAGTGCAGTAGAGGAGGTTGAGAGAGAGTTACAGTAGAGGGGCTGATAGAGGGGTGCAGTAGAGGAGGCTGAGAGAGAGTTACAGTAGAGGGGCTGATAGAGAGTTACAGTAGAGGGGCTGATAGAGTGTTACAGTAGAGGGGCTGATAGAGAGTTACAGTAGAGGGGCTGATAGAGAGTTACAGTAGAGGGGCTGATAGAGAGTGAGGTAGAGGAGGCTGAGAGAGAGTTACAGTAGAGGGGCTGATAGAGAGTTACAGTAGAGTGGCTGATATAGCAGTGCAGTAGAGGAGGCTGATAGAGAGTTACAGTAGAGGGGCTGATAGAGCAGTGCAGTAGAGGAGGCTGGGAGAGAGTTACAGTAGAGGGGCTGATAGATGGGTGCAGTAGAGGAGGCTGAGAGAGAGTTACAGTAGAGGGGCTGATAGAGAGTGAGGTAGAGGAGGCTGAGAGAGAGTTACAGTAGAGGGGGCTGATAGAGAGTGAGGTAGAGGAGGCTGAGAGAGAGTTACAGTATAGGGGCTGATAGAGCAGTGCAGTAGAGAAGGCTGATAGAGAGTTACAGGAGAGGGGCTGATAGAGAGTTACAGTGGAGGGGCTGATAGAGAGTTACAGTAGAGGGGCTGATAGAGAGTTACAGTAGAGGGGCTGATAGAGCGGTGCAGTAGAGGAGGCTGAGAGAGAGTTACAGTAGAGGGGCTGATAGAGAGTGAGGTAGAGAAGGCTGAGAGAGAGTTACAGTAGAGGGGGCTGATAGAGAGTTACAGTAGAGGGGCATATACAGCAGTGCAGTACAGGAGGCTGAGAGAGAGTTACAGTAGAGGGGCTGATAGAGAGTGAGTAAGAGGAGGCTGAGAGAGAGTTACAGTAGAGGGGGCTGATAGAGAGTTACAGTAGAGGGGCATATACAGCAGTGCAGTACAGGAGGCTGATAGAGAGTTACAGTAGAGGAGCAGATAGAGCAGTGCAGTAGAGGAGGCTGAGAGAGAGTTACAGTAGAGGGGTTGATAGAGCGGTGCAGTACAGGTGGCTGAGAGAGAGTTACAGTAGAGTGGCTGATAGAGGTTACAGTAGAGGGGCTGATAGAGAGTTACAGTAGAGGGGCTGATAGAGAGTTAGAGTAGAGGAGGCTGAGAGAGAGTTCCAGTAAAGGGGCTGATAGAGAGTTACAGTAGAGGGGCTGATAGAGCAGTGCATTAGAGGAGGCTGATATAGAGTTACAGTAGAGGGGCTGATAGAGCAGTGCAGTATAGGAGGCTGAGAGAGAGTTACAGTAGAGGGGCTGATAGAGAGTGAGTAAGAGGAGGCTGAGAGAGAGTTACAGTAGAGGGGGCTGATAGAGAGTTACAGTAGAGGGGGCTGATAGAGAGTTACAGTAGAGGGGCTGATAGAGCAGTGCAGTACAGGAGGCTGATAGAGAGTTACAGTAGAGGAGCAGATAGAGCAGTGCAGTAGAGGAGGCTGAGAGAGAGTTACAGTGGAGGGGTTGATAGAGCGGTGCAGTACAGGTGGCTGAGAGAGAGTTACAGTAGAGTGGCTGATAGAGGTTACAGTAGAGGGGCTGATAGAGAGTTACAGTAGAGTGGCTGATAGAGCAGTGCATTAGAGGAGGCTGATATAGAGTTACAGTAGAGGGGCTGATAGAGCAGTGCAGTATAGGAGGCTGAGAGAGAGTTACAGTAGAGGGGCTGATAGAGCAGTGCAGTAGAGGAGGCTGGGAGAGAGTTACAGTAGAGGGGCTGATAGATGGGTGCAGTAGAGGAGGCTGAGAGAGAGTTACAGTAGAGGGGCTGATAGAGAGTGAGGTAGAGGAGGCTGAGAGAGAGTTACAGTAGAGGGGGCTGATAGAGAGTGAGGTAGAGGAGGCTGAGAGAGAGTTACAGTAGAGGGGCTGATAGAGAGTTACAGTATAGGGGCTGATAGAGCAGTGCAGTAGAGAAGGCTGATAGAGAGTTACAGGAGAGGGGCTGATAGAGAGTTACAGTGGAGGGGCTGATAGAGAGTTACAGTAGAGGGGCTGATAGAGAGTTACAGTAGAGGGGCTGATAGAGAGTTACAGTAGAGGGGCTGATAGAGAGTTACAGTAGAGGGGCTGATAGAGAGTTACAGTAGAGGGGGCTGATAGAGAGTTACAGTAGAGGGGCTGATAGAGAGTGAGGTAGAGAAGGCTGAGAGAGAGTTACAGTAGAGGGGGCTGATAGAGTTACAGTAGAGGGGCATTTACAGCAGTGCAGTACAGGAGGCTGAGAGAGAGTTACAGTAGAGGGGGCTGATAGAGAGTTACAGTAGAGGGGCTGATAGAGCAGTGCAGTACAGGAGGCTGATAGAGAGTTACAGTAGAGGAGCAGATAGAGCAGTGCAGTAGAGGAGGCTGAGAGAGAGTTACAGTAGAGGGGTTGATAGAGCGGTGCAGTACAGGTGGCTGAGAGAGAGTTACAGTAGAGTGGCTGATAGAGGTTACAGTAGAAGGGCTGATAGAGAGTTACAGTAGAGGGGCTGATAGAGAGTTAGAGTAGAGGAGGCTGAGAGAGAGTTCCAGTAAAGGGGCTGATAGAGAGTTACAGTAGAGGGGCTGATAGAGCAGTGCATTAGAGGAGGCTGATATAGAGTTACAGTAGAGGGGCTGATAGAGCAGTGCAGTATAGGAGGCTGAGAGAGAGTTACAGTAGAGGGGCTGATAGAGAGTGAGTAAGAGGAGGCTGAGAGAGAGTTACAGTAGAGGGGGCTGATAGAGAGTTACAGTAGAGGGGGCTGATAGAGAGTTACAGTAGAGGGGCTGATAGAGCAGTGCAGTACAGGAGGCTGATAGAGAGTTACAGTAGAGGAGCAGATAGAGCAGTGCAGTAGAGGAGGCTGAGAGAGAGTTACAGTGGAGGGGTTGATAGAGCGGTGCAGTACAGGTGGCTGAGAGAGAGTTACAGTAGAGTGGCTGATAGAGGTTACAGTAGAGGGGCTGATAGAGAGTTACAGTAGAGGGGCTGATAGAGAGTTAGAGTAGAGGAGGCTGAGAGAGAGTTACAGTAGAGGGGCTGATAGAGCAGTGCATTAGAGGAGGCTGATATAGAGTTACAGTAGAGGGGCTGATAGAGCAGTGCAGTATAGGAGGCTGAGAGAGAGTTACAGTAGAGGGGCTGATAGAGCAGTGCAGTAGAGGAGGCTGATAGAGTGGTGCAGTAGAGGAGGCTGAGAGAGAGTAACAGTAGAGGGGATGATAGAGCAGTGCAGTAGAGGAGGCTGATAGAGTGGTGCAGTAGAGGAGGCTGAGAGAGAGTAACAGTAGAGGGGATGATAGAGCAGTGCAGTAGAGGAGGCTGATAGAGAGTTACAGTAGAGGGGCTGATAGAGCGGTGCAGTAGAGGAGGCTGATAGAGAGTTACAGTAGAGGGGCTGATAGAGCGGTGCAGTAGAGGAGGCTGAGAGAGAGTTACAGTAGAGGGGCTGATAGAGAGTTACAGCAGAGGAGGCTGATAGAGAGTTACAGTAGAGGAGGCTGAGAGAGAGTTACAGTAGAGGGGGCTGAGAGAGAGTTACAGTGGAGGGGCTGATAGAGCGGTGCAGTAGAGGAGGCTGAGAGAGAGTTACAATAGAGGGGCTGATAGAGAGTGATGTAGAGGAGGCTGAGAGAGAGTTACAGTAGAGGGGCTGATAGAGAGTTATAGTAGAGGGGCTGATAGAGAGTTACAGTGGAGGGGCTGATAGAGCGGTGCAGTAGAGGAGGCTGAGAGAGAGTTACAATAGAGGGGCTGATAGAGAGTTAAGTAGAGGAGGCTGAGAGAGAGTTACAGTAGAGGGGCTGATAGAGCGGTGCAGTAGAGGAGGCTGAGAGAGAGTTACAGTAGAGGGGCTGATAGAGAAGCGAGGTAGAGGAGGCTGAGAGAGAGTTACAATAGAGGGGCTGATAGAGTGTGAGGTAGAGGAGGCTGAGAGAGAGTTACAGTAGAGGAGGCTGATAGAGAGTTACAGTAGAGGAGGCTGATAGAGAGTTACAGTAGAGGAGGCTGATAGAGAGTTACAGTAGAGGAGGCTGATAGAGCGGTGCAGTAGAGGAAGCTGAGAGAGAGTTACAGTAGAGGGGCTGATAGAGCGGTGCAGTAGAGGAAGCTGAGAGAGAGTTACAGTAGAGGGGCTGATAGAGCAGTGCAGTAGAGGAGGCTGAGAGAGAGTTACAGTAGAGGGGCTGATAGAGAAGTGAGGTAGAGGAGGCTGAGAAAGAGTTACAGTAAAGGGGCTGGTAGAGAGTTACAGTAGAGGGGCTGATAGAGAAGTGAGGTAGAGGAGGCTGAGAGAGAGTTACAGTAGAGGGGCTGATAGGGAAGTGAGGTAGAGGAGGCTGAGAGAAAGTTACAAGAGAGGGGTACGCGCAATGTCGTCGGGGGTACACCCAAAACAAATGTGATTCACATTTATTTTTGAAAGATATATAGATGATTATATTTGTCTTCACATTTTCAAAAAGTTCATATATATTTTCCAAACTGAGCTGTACATTTGGGTGAGTTTTTTTTTCGCTCCTGAGTAGCCTCGTTTCACTGCCAAACGTAGCCAAACGTAGCCAAACGTAGCTGCTGCTCATTCCGTTTGCTCGAAAATGGATAAATAGTTTACAAAAGTAAAGACCATGTCCAAAGAGACACATACACGACTGGTAGTACTACTACTCGCAGCAGTACTACACCTGCACCTGTCAAAGACACAAGTTGTTTTGCTTCCACGAGTACATCCAATGCTAGCATCAGTAATTCTACATTTGTTGTTGTCGCCCAGCTATTATGGACACTGACAGTTGTGAATCTGATGCAGCCGAAGAGCAACTGTCCTTTACCTGGAAAAGCACCGAACAACAGACAGAGACGTTGGGCCATCGAAGAGGCGCAAATATGATGATGAGAACTACATTGATTTGGGGTTCACTTATATTGGGAGTAGGGCCTTTCCTCAGCCACAGTGAGGAAAGGCTCAATGAAACCTTCACTGTTGCCCAGACATTTAGAAACAAAACATGCCAATATGAAAAATAAGCCACGTGGGTTTTTGAGCGAGAATTAAGATGACTTTCGAGTAGTAGACATGTATAAAAGCAACAGATACCATAAGAGGTGGCTAGAAGCGTCTTATATGGTGAGCTACCGAGTGGCTAGGACAGGCAAGCACCATACTATTGTGGAGGACTTAATTCTTCCTGCTGCTGCAGATATGGCTGGAACAATGCTGGGGAAAAGGCCCAAAAAACTATACAGACAATGTCTTCATCAAACAACACTCTTTCACGACGCATCAGTGACATAGCAGGATATGTTTTGAAACAATTACTGCTTTGCATACAAGCCAGTAAATTGTATGCGTTACAGCTAGATGAGTCAACACATGTGGTTGGCCTGGCACAGCTCCTGGTATATGTCCGTTACGTTTATGGGGGGTCAATTAAGGAAGACATCCGCTTCTGCAAACCATTGGAATCTAGGACAACAGGATATTTTAAAAACAGCGGACAGCTTTGTGACATCAAATGAACTTTGGTGGTCAAAATGTGTTGGTATTTGTACTGATGGTGCAAAAGCCATGACAGGGAGACATAGTGGAGTGGAAACGCGCATGCAAGCAGTTTCTCCCGACGCCACTTGGGTATGCTGCAGCATCCACCGAAAGGCTCTTGCTGCCAAGAGAATGCCTGACAGCTTGGAAGACGTTTTGGACACTACAGTGAAAATGGTTAACTCTATTAAAGCAAGGCCCCTGAACTCTTGTGTATTTACTGCAATACGCAATGATATGGGCAGTAACCATGTAACACTTTTACAACATACAGCAGTGCGCTGGTTATCAAGGGGCAAAGTATTGACATGTTTTTTTAAATTGAGAGACGAGCTTAAAGTTTTCTTTACTGACCATCATTTTCACTTGTCTGACTGCTTGCATGATGACGAGTTTCTCACATGACTGGCCTATCTGGGTGATGCTTTTTCTCGCGTGAATGATCTGGATCTAGGATTACAGGGACTCTCCGCAACTACACTGCTCAAAAAATTAAAGGGAACACTTAAACAACACAATGTAACTCCAAGTCAATCACACTTCTGTGAAATTCCACTTTGGAAGCAACACTGATTGACAATAGATTTCACATGCTGTTGTGCAAATGGAATAGACAACAGGTGGAAATTATAGGCAATTAGCAAGACACCCCCAATAAAGGAGTGGTTCTGCAGGTGGTGACCACAGACCACTTCTCAGTTCCTATGCTTCCTGGCTGTTGTTTTGGTCACTTTTGAATGCTGGCAGTGCTTTCACTCTAGTAATAGCATGAGACGGAGTCTACAACCCACACAAGTGGCTCAGGTACTGCAGCTCATCCAGGATGGCACATCAATGCGAGCTGTGGCTGTGTCTGTAAGCGTAGTGTCCAGAGCATGGAGGCGCTACCAGGAGACAGGCCAGTACATCAGGAGACGTGGAGGAGGCCGTAGCAGGGCAACAACCCAGCAGCAGGACCGCTACCGCCGCATTTGTGCAAGGAGGAGCAGGAGGAGCACTGCCAGAGCCCTGAAAAATGACCTCCAGCAGGCCACAAATGTGCACGTGTCTGCTCAAACAGTCGGAAACAGACCCTGTGCTCTTCACAGAAACACCCTGTGCTCTTCACAGATGAAAGCAGGTTCACACTGAGCACGTGACAGACGTGACAGAGTCTGAAGACGCTGTGGAGAACGTTCTGCTGCCTGCAACATCCTCCAGCATGACCGGTTGGTGGTGGGTCAGTCATGGTGTGGGGTGGCATTTCTTTGGGGGGCCACACAGCCCTCCATGTGCTCGCCAGAGGTAGCCTGACTGCCATTAGGTACCGAGATGAGATCCTCAGACCCCTTGTGAGACCATATGCTGGTGCGGTTGGCCCTGCGTTCCTCCTAATGGAAGACAATGCTAGACCTCATGTGGCTGGAGTGTGTCAGTAGTTCCTGCAAGAGGAAGGCATTGATCCTATGGACTGGCCCGCCCGTTCCCCAGACCTGAATCCATTTGAGCACATCTGGGATATCATGTCTCGCTCCATCCACCAACGCCACGTTGCACCACAGACTGGATGCTTTAGTCCAGGTCTGGGAGGAGATCCCGCATGAGACCATCCGCCACCTCATCAGGAGCATGCCCAGGCGTTGTAGGGAGGTCATACAAGGAAAACACACAGGTCTTTCCATCATTGTATTATTTTTTGTGTGCAAATGATCAAGCTTACGGACAATGTCAAATGTGATATAGCGAAGCACCTGAATGAGTTGAGTGGGCAATTACGCAGGTACTTCCCCAAAATGGATGACACAAACAACTGGATTTGTTATCCCTTTCATGCCCTGCATCCAGTCCACTTACCGATATCTGAACATGAGAGCCTCATCAAAATTGCAACCAGCGGTTCATTGATAATTGAATTTAATCAGAAGCCACTGCCAGATTTCTGGATTGGGCTGCACTCCGAATATCCTGCTTTGGCAAATTGCACTGTTAAGACACTGATGCCCTTTGGAACCACTAGCATGAATACTAAATACAGGCACAGACTGTGTGTGGAAATGATTTAAGACTGAGACTCTCCAATACAACCCAACATTGCAGAGTTAGAGGGGGTACGCAGCTGGAGGTTGAATGTTTGAAGGGGTATGGCTCTATAAAAACTTTGGGAACCACTGCTCTACAGGACAGGTGTCCCCCCCGCGGAACGGTTAATAAGCTAATGTAGGCTAAAGCGATTAGCATGATGTTGTAAGTAACATGAACATTTTCCAGGACATAGACATATCTGATATTGACAGAAAGTTTACATTCTTGTTAATATAACTGCACTGTCCAATTTACAGTAGCTATTACAGTGAAAGAATACCATGCTATTGTTTGAGGAGAGTGCACAATTATGAACTTGAAAATGTATTAATAAACCAATTAGGCACATTTTGGCAGTCATGATACAATATTTTGAACAGATATGCAATTGTTCATTGGAGCGGTCTAAAACTTTGCACATACACTGCTGCCATCTAGTGGCCAGAATCTAAATTGCACATGGGCTGGAACAATACATTATGGCCTTGCTCTTGCATTTCAAAAACGATGGTACACAAAAAAATGCATGTTTTTTGTCTCTGTATGATCTATTACCAGATCTAATGTGTTATATTCTCCTACATTCATTTCACATTTCCACAAACTGTAAAGTGTTTCCTTTCAAATATTATCAATAATATGCATATCCTTGCTTAAGGTCCTGAGGTCAAGGCAGTTAGATTTGGGTATGTCATTTTAGGTGAAAATTGAAAAAAAGGGACCGTTCCTTAAGAGTTATTAAGGGGGGCTGAGACAGAGGTACAAATCTCCATTTAGAGGGTCCCTCTCCAATTCTCCAACCTCATGTACTCTATTCACCCTGACCCACTCTTTTACTCCCCAACCTTCCTCAACCCCATACTCATCACCCACTCAACCATCTCCACTGTACAACCCACCCTCCTCCTGCACACAACCACACCCCCACTCTCATTCTCCACATATTCTCTCACCCCCCCTCAACTCCTAGCTCCTAGAGATGAGAGACAACATATGTAATTACATATTTTTGTGTGGTGAAGAGATATCAGGTGTTATCATATAAATTGTATTTCTGTGGATGTTATGTTGTTGTGTGTGTTTTCAAAAGAAAATGTGACACACTCTCCTGTTGTTGTTTTTTGCGTGTGTGTAGTAGGAGTGTCATGTGATCTTATGTTGTGTCTCTGGGTCAGACTCATGCAGGTGTATGTTTGGCAGCGAGAGTGTGTTCCTGTCACGTAGCACAGTCATAAAGACATTCCATACACTGACTGTGTCCCTCACAGTGACCATGAATAGACCACAGCTGAATCCTGATTACTGACTAAATGTCAAACATGCAGGAAAGGCCAGAGTTTACCAAGACATTTTGTTATGGAGGTATACAGGTGCAAAATACTTCTTTCTTACCTCTTCTCAGTCTACCTTTCGCTTGAAATGTCTTAGAGCGAAAGAGACAGTGACTTTCACTCTTTGTCTTTCCCTCTCGCACTCTCTCTCTTCTCTCTCTTCTCTCCCTCTTTCTCCCTCTCCAGTAGTGCTCACTTGTTCAGTCACTCAGAGCCCCTATGTACTGTAATCTTGAACACATCTCATCAAGCCTGAGGATGTCTATCATTCTATCATCACAGTTTAATAACTGGAGAAAACACATTATGTCTCGAACCTCATTCACCTGAGTATGACCTTTATGAATGATGGTTCACCTGGCTCTTCCTGGGTCGTTCCCCGGAAAGAGTGCCTTTTGCATTCCTTTGATAATTTAAGTTGAAATTGTGCACCAACATTGAATTTTAAAAGCCTTATATATAAAGTTATGTAACATACTGTAGACCACATTCAGCATTCACATTTTTATACGAATAAAGGCTCACTAAACTGGCAAAATCCATTATTTTGACCTGACCCTCCGTCAACCCTGTGTCACTTCTAGGAGTGATTTTAACCCACTTGATCCCAAAATGTCTCCAAGTTTCAACATCATTGTAAAGCCCTGGTCATTGTGTTGCTTCGACAAAGTAATTTCTGTAGATGTGATCAGTGATTCATTTAAGTCTGTCACTCATTTTAAGGTCAACCCCAACATGAACTCTCATTTTAATATAGTGAAACTATTCCTTTAAAAAAAGAACATTGAAAATCTAAAAGCAGGTGAGCTGGTTCTACTCTTTTTGGAAATGTTCTGGTGTTTTTTGGTGGGAAACTGAGCAGGTCGAGGATAGCAGGCTAAAAATGTTTTAACATTTAAAAACAAAATCAAGCTTGTATTCCACTGCTCTTCCCTTTTTCACATAACAAGCCTCCATTTCCCCTGTCACAAGCTAGGGATTTATGGCTGATTTAAGAAGAAATAGAAAACCCTGTTAAGGTGACCTAGCTACTTTATATGGCACTTAATAGGCACTTACTATGGTATTTTTTATTTAACCTCTTGAGATGGTAAAACAAGTTATTTTATAAATGACTGCCGGTCTCATGGTAATTTACTATTAATGAGCATAAACACATTTAGCATCTCCAGGCCTCCATGCACAAAAGCCACTGATGCAGAACTTTGGAACAGCTTCATTTAAAAAGTATAATAAATCCATTGAATATAGCCTGCCCTACACCATCACAATAAATCCATTGAATATAGCCTGCCCTACACCATCACAATAAATCCATTGAATATAGCCTGCCCTACACCATCACAATAAATCCACTGAATATAGCCTGCCCTACACCATCACAATAAATCCATTGAATATAGCCTGCCCTACACCATCACAATAAATCCATTGAATATAGCCTGCCCTACACCATCACAATAAATCCATTGAATATAGCCTGCCCTACACCATCACAATAAATCCACTGAATATAGCCTGCCCTACACCATCACAATAAATCCATTGAATATAGCCTGCCCTACACCATCACAATAAATCCACTGAATATAGCCTGCCCTACACCATCACAATAAATCCATTGAATATAGCCTGCCCTACACCATCACAATACATCCATTGAATATAGCCTGCCCTACACCATCACAATAAATCCATTATTTTATTTAGGCAGGTCTAAATCAGTTTTATTTTTTCATGAGCATGGCGTTATTTCTATTACAGCATATTGAATGACTGTCATTCATATTCCATTCACCCAGGTCAATGTAACAGTAATAGATTGAGGCTTGATACAAACATTTTCTTTATACCCATCATGCTACAACCTAGCCTATGAAAGAAAGTTTACCACGAAGGTGACAGACAGTGACACATGGACAGACAGTAACACATTCAACACCGCCTTGCACACTCTTGCTTGCATCTAGCTGATATAGGGTGTAAGCAGTACTCCAACAGTTGCAAAAAATTGTTTGCTTCCGTTTGAGAATTTTTTTTCAACAGTATCGTCGGAATGAATACACCCCTGATCATGGGTAAACACAGCTTACTTTCATAGCAGCCTCGTTGTATGCCTTCTCGCATCTATGCACTGTCCTCCTCTCACTTTTTCCCTTTGATTGTGGACTTACATCAACTGTTTGTGACCAGGCAAAAAAACTTTCAAGCCAAACCATATCATAACCACTACACACAGTCTAGATAGTTGTCACCATATTAGCTAACGTAACGTCATCGTCAACATAGCTAATAGAACTAACGCATTAGTAAACCCACTACAATCATGCAGTAACATTACAGTGTAAGTAGTTTAGCACGTACACCAGTGGGCCCCGGAGGCAATAAATTAGCTAGCTAACATAGCATCCCTCTGTTTGAGCTGGGTGTTTGAGAAGGCTAAACTAGCTAGCTGCATTTGCTAGCTAAGTAAGTGAAACTGAAAGTGAGAAAAATGTACTCTCTCTCTATCTCTCTCTTGCTTCTCCTTCATTTTGGAAGAAATTAATTTGTTCAAAACTGTTAAACTATTGTCTTTCTCTCTCTTTGAGTCAACTACTCGGCTGGACCTGAACTTTTGGATTTGTTTACCAAACGCCCTAACAAAATAAGCTATTTGGACATAAATGATGGACATTATCGAACAAAACAAAGATTTATTGTGGAACTGAGATTCCTGGGAGTGTATTCTGATGAAGATCATCAAAGGTAAGTGAATATTTATAATGCTATTTCTGACTAATGTTGACCACCCAATATGGCGGATATCTTTTTGGCTGCTTTGTTGTCTGAACACGGTACTTAGATTATTGCATGGTTTGTTTTTTCCGTAAAGTTTTTTTAAATGTGACACAAGCGGTTGAATTAACGAGAAGTATATCTCTAATTCCATGTATAACACTTGTATTTTCATAAACATTTATAATGAGTATTTCTGTAAATAGATGTGGCTCTCTGCACAATCACCGCATGTTTTAGAACTACTGAACGTAACGCACCAAAGTAAAATGAGAGTTTGTTATATAAATATGCACTTTATTGAACAAAACATACATGTATTGTGTAACATCAAGTCCTATGAGTGTCATCTGATGAAGATCATCAAAGGTTAGTGATTAATTTTAGCTCTATTTGTGCTTTTTGTGACACCTCTCTTCGGCTGGAAAAATGGCTGTGTTTTTCTGTGAGTTGGTGGTGACCTAACATAATCGTTTGTGGTGCTTCCGCTGTAAAGCATTTTTGAAATTAGACACTGTGGCTGGATGAATGATAATTTTGGTGTAAAATACTTGTATGCTTTTTTATTTGATTTATTTCACCTTTATTTAACCAGGTAGGCTAGTTGAGAACAAGTTCTCATTTGCAACTGCGACCTGGCCAAGATAAAGCAAAGCAGTGCGACACAAACAACAACACAGAGTTACACATTTAATAAACAAAACATACAGTCAATAATACAGTAGAACAAAAGACAACAACAAGTCTATATACAGTGAGAGCAAATGAGGTAAGTTAAGGAAATAAATAGGCCATGGTGGCGAAGTAATTACAATATAGCAATTAAACACTGGAATGGTAGAAGATGAATGTGCAGGTAGAGATACTGGGGTTCAAAGGAGCAAAATAAATAAATACTAGTATGGGGATGAGGTAGGTAGATAGCCCATCTGTAAACAGCCCATCTATGTACAGGTGCAGTGATCTGTAAGCTGCTCTGACAGCTGGTGCTTAAAGCTAGTGAGGGAGATGTGAGTCTCCAGCTTCAGAGATTTTTGCAATTCGTTCCAGTTATGGGCAGCAGAGAACTGGAAGGAAAGATGACCAAAGGAGGAATTGGCTTTGGGGGTGACCAGTGAGATATACCTGCTGAAGCACGTGCTACGAGTGGGTGCTGCTATGGTGACCAGTGAGCTGAGATAAGGCGGGGCTTTACCTAGCAGAGACTTGTAGATAACCTGTAGCCAGTGGGTTTGGCGACATGTATGAAGCGAGGGCCAACCAACGAGAGCGTACAGGTCGCAATGGTGGGTAGTGTATGGGGCTTTGGTGACAAAACCCCATGCACTGTGATAGACTGCATCCAGTTTGTTGAGTAGAGTTTTGGAGGATATTTTATAGATGACATCACCAAAGTTGAGGATCGGTAGGATGGTCAGTTTTCCAAGGGTAGGTTTGGCAGCATGAGTGAAGGATGCTTTGTTGCGATATAGGAAGCCGATTTTAGATTTAATTTTGGACTGCAAGCAAAACTAAATGCATGCTCTTCAACCGATCGCTGCCCACACCTACCCACCCGTCCAGCATCACTACTCTCCACGGTTCTGACTTAGAATATGTGGACAACTACAAATACTTAGGTATTAGACTGTAAACTCTCCTTCCAGACTCACATTAAGCATCTCCAATCCAAAATTTAATCTAGAATCAGCTTCCTATTTCGCAAACAAATCATCCTTCACTCATGCTTCTAAACATACTCTAGTAAATCTGACTCTCCTACCGATTCTTGACTTTGGCGATGTCATTTACAAAATAGCCTCCAACACTCAGCAAATTGGATGCAGTCTATCACAGTGCCATCCGTTTTGTCCCTAAAGCCCCATATACTACCTACCACTGTGACCTGTATGCTCTCGTTGGCTGGCCCTCGCTACATATCCGTCGCCAACCCACTGGCTCCAGGTCATCTATAAGTCATTACTCGATAAAGCCCCGCCTTATCTCAGCTCACTGGTCACCATAGCAGGACCCACCCGCAGCACGCACTCCAGCAGGTATATTTCACTGGTCACCCCCAAAGCCAATTCCTCCTTCGGCCGCCTTTCCTTCCAGTTCTCTGCTGCCAATGACTTGAACAAACTGAAAAAAATCACTGAAGCTGGAGACTCATATCTCCCTCACTAGCTTGAAGCACCAGCTGTCAGAGCAACTCACAGATCACTTCATATGTACACAGCCAATCTGAAAATAGCCCATCCAACTACCTCATCACCATATTGTTATTTATTTTACTCGTTTGCACCCCAGTATCGCTACTTGCACACTCATCTTCTGCACATCTATCACTCCAGTGTTTAATTTGACATACTGTAATAATTTTGCCACTATGGCCTATTTATTGCCTCACCCCCCTTATCCTACCTCATTTGCATACACTGTATATATAGACCTTCTCTATTGTATTATTGACTGTATGTTTGTTTATTCCATGTGTAACTCTTGCCACCATGGCCTTTTTTTGCCTTTACCTCCCTTATCTCACCTCATCTGCTCACATCCTATATAGACTTGTCTCTGCTGGATTATTGACTGTATGTTGGTTTTACTCCATGTGTAACTCTGTGTTGTTGTTTGTGTTGAACTGCTTTGCTTTATCTTGGCCAGGTCGCCGTTGTAAATGAGAACTTTTCTCAACTAGCTTACCTGGTTAAATAAAGGTAAAATAAAATAAAATAAAAACACATTATGCACTGCAGTTCTATCTAGTACTTAATGCTTATACTTTCAGTACTAGATTAATTCTCACCTTTACAAGAGCTTTGATAGGTTGGAGGATGTCCACTGGAAGTTTTCATAATTACTGTGTAAATCTATGGGAGGGGCTGAGAACCATGAGCCACCTAGGTTTTGTATTTTAGTCAATGTAATCAGAGGGGGACGGGAGTTACAGTAGCTGTCCTGCATATAGAGTGCTGTTGAGGCTACTGTTACCTTCATTGCAAAAGTGTGTGTTTTAATCAATTTTTTGGTGACTTGATTATATTTAGTATAGTTTTATCTAAAAAGGAAAACTTTTTAAATGTTTTGCCATTTTTATTTTTCTGAAATTGACTGAGGAGGATGGTCCTCCCCTTCCTCCTCTGAGGTGCATCCACTGGTCTAAAGAAACATTATGATATGAAGAAATGTATTCCAGAAGAACAGAATATGAGTTGGCTGACTATGCTGGCGACTGTAAGTGCCATGCCATAGGCTGTAGGCTAGTTTACTTAGCAGACAAGGTATGCTTATAAGTCCCATGCCATTAATTAATATATGACTTTATAGTATGAAGAATGTACTTGAACATAGCTGAATAAAATATAAATATAATTTTTCCCATTCCAGAGTGGGTGCGCATATGAAGTGACTATATGTTGAGCGTAAAAGTATATCATTTGAAACTGGTCCATTACTGTTTCGTTTAAGAAGTAACTATATTGTGCCTAAAAGTCATAATTTGAAACGGGTCCTATACTCTAGATGTAGAGTTACTTGGCAAATGTATTTGTGAATGATACAAACTCTGGAATGTCTTAGAAATCCAAACTAATATGGGCTCCATGATGCCACTATAAGCCATTGATATAAAAACGTTTTTAAAAGGCTTGCGCTCTGTTCCTTGTGCAACTGGTTATTCTATGCCTAGCTAGTTAGCGGGGTTCGCGCTAATAGCGTTTCAATCAGTGACGTCACTCGCTCTGAAACTTGAAGTAGTTAGTTCCCGTGCCTTTTGTGGAGCGATGGGTAACAATGCTTCGTGGGAGGCAGTTGTTGATGTGTGCAGAGGGTCCCTGATTCGAGCTCAGTTAGGGGCGAGGAGAGGAACAGAAGTGAAACTGTTACATTGATACTGTTGACCTGGATCACTGGTTGCCGCGGAAAAGGATCAGGTCAAAGGGGATTAGTGGGGTGCACGCTAATAGCGCTTCAATTGATGACATCACTCGAAGCAATACTGTTACTCTTTCCTTAGGCTGCACACGCTGCTTTCTCATCAAGCAGTCATATTTTTCCCCATACAACTATTCTCAATTTAACTATGTAATATATACAATTAGTTTTGATTTAGAAGAGGCAAGAACAGGTGTGGGGAAAAAATACACGTCATCCATATGCACTATAATAGCGAATGGAGGCTGGTAGGCTGCTCTGGTTTTATAGCGGGACAATGCTTAATATCAGAAGCTGAGAAATAAATATTGTAGCAGTAGAAGGCTGGTATCCTCCTCTTTTAGTGGAAACCTTCAAAACTCTGCTTTCACACAGAATTGCATATAGAAATGTCTGGGCTTATAAGAACACTTCTTTCACTCCATGCATCAACCATTGTTAGACGAACATCCAGCCAGACTGTGCACAGGTGATGCTGCTACCAGCTCTGAAAGACTCATGTCAGAGTTAGTCATTCATCTATGTTTCTTGTGTCACGGGTGACCTAGCTGGATATTCCACCCAAACGTTGTATGCCATGGGCTCTCCAACCCTGTTCCTGCAGCTATCCAGTGTTCAGTTTGGGTACAAAGTTCGGGAACAAATCTGTTTCTCACGACAAAATATATTTCTTTAAACTATTTACCACCCCTCTCTCTGCACGCTCGAAAAAGGAATGAAGGAGAGAGAGGAGATATAAACGCACGGTGGTGAGATATTCTGTAGCTAAAGGTTATGTCAGCCTATTCATTATGAACATATAAAAAATGCCCCATTTCTAGCCTATTCAAAATCAAATGCAAATTCACTGTAGTTGTAACGAACTCTGTAAGCTGCCCTGCACAATCAATTAACCAACAGCATCGCCTGCTTTCTCTCACAGACTCATGGATAGAAAGTTTAGAACGTAGCATAAGGTAACCAGTCCATCCAGTATGCATAATACAATCCACATTCAAAGGTAATTACTAGAATTGGTTCAATTATGGAATATAGGCTAAATAAATTATGTACCAAAGACATCTTAAATCCATGTTTTTGTCTACCATGAATAATTTTCCTTGTCTATATTAAATACATAATTTAAACATTCACAGTGTCGGTTGGAAAAAGTATGTTAACCCCAAGGCTAATGACTTCTCCAAAAGCTAATTGGAGGCAGGAGACAGCTAACCTGGAGTCCAATCAATGAGACGAGATTGGAGATGTTGGTTAAAGCTACCTTGCCCTATAAAAACACTTGCAAAATTTGAGTTTGCTATTCACAAGAAGCATTGCCTGATGTGAACCACGCCTCAAACAAAAGAGATCTCAGAAGACATAAGATTAAGAATGGTTGACTTGCATAAAGCTGGAAAGAGTTACAAAAGTATCTCTAAAAGCCTTGCTGTTCATCAGTCCACGGTAAGACAAATAGTCCATAAAAGGATAAAGTTCAGCACTGTTGCTACTCTCCCTAGGACTGGCCGTCCTGCAAAGATGACTGCAAGAGCACAGCGCAGAATGTTCAATGAGGTTAAGAAGAATCCTAGTGTCAGCTGAAGACTTACATATTTTATTTATTTATATTTTACCTTTATTTAACCAGGCAAGTCAGTTAAGAACAAATTCTTATTTTCAATGACTGCCTAGGAACAGTGGGGTAACTGCCTGTTCAGGGGCAGAATGACAGATTTGTACCCTGTCAGCTCAGGGGTTTGAACTTGCAACCTTCCGGTTACTAGCCCAACACTCAAACCACTAGGCTACCCGGCCGCACATAAATCTCTGGAACATGCTAACATCTCTGACGAGTCTACGATACCTGAAACACTAAACAAGAATGGTGTTCATGGGATGACACCATGGAAGAAGACACTGCTGTCCAAAAACAACATTGCTGTACGTCTGAAGTTTGCAAAAGTGCACCTGGATGTTACACAGCACTACTGGCAAAATATTCTGTGGACAGATGAAACTACAATTGAGTTGTTTGGAAGGAACTCATAACACTATGCGTGGAGGAAAAAAGGCACAGCACAACAACATCAAAACCTCATCCCAACTGTAAAGTATGGTGCAGGGAGCATCATGGTTTGGGGTTGTTTTGCTGTCTCAGGGCTGGACAGCTTGCTATCATCATTGGAAAAATGAATTCCCAAGTTTATCAAGACATTTTGCAGGAGAATGTTAGGCTATCTGTCCACCAATTGAAGCTCAATAGAAGTTGGGTGATGCAACAGGACAATGACTAAAATGCAGAAATAAATCAACAGCAGAATGGCTTCAACAGAAAAAAATACGCCTTCTGGAGTGGCCCAGTCAGAGTCCTGACCTTAACCCGATTGAGATGCTATGGCATGACCTCAAGAGATCAGTTCACACCAGACATCCCAAGAATATTTCGGAACTGATACAGTTTTGTAAAGAGGAATGGTTCAAAATTCCTCCTGACCGTTGTGCAGGTCTGATCTGCAACTACCGAAAACGTTTGGTTGAGGGTATTAAATCCTAGGGTTCACATACTTTTCCCACTCTGTACTGTAAATGTTTACACGGTGTGTTCAATAAAGACATGGACATGTATAATTGCTTGTGTATTATTAGTTTAAGCAGACTGTGTTTGAAGATCAGATCAGATTTATGCAGAAATCCAGGTATTTCCAAAGGGTTCACATACTTTTTCTTGCCACTGTATGTGCTAGGCATATATTGTATATTAGCACAATCATTACTTTAATTCTGGGGGGGTTTGGGCTTGGGGTCATATATATGCCTAAGCTCTAATATGTGTATGGGTGTTTTGAATTAATCATCACCTTTGAAAGTGCTGTCCATTTCATTGTTTGGCTTTGAAACAACATCCACAACGACCATGTTTTCCATTCAGTTTCATCCTGTTTTTGAACTTCTTTCTTCAAATTGATCAATCACAGTGAGGTGAGTTTTAAAAGCTTGGTACTGTTTTGATGAATTTTTCATTGACATTAATGTCAAATCAAATCAAATCAAATTTTATTTGTCACATACACATGGTTAGCAGATGTTAATGCGAGTGTAGCGAAATGCTTGTGCTTCTAGTTCCGACAATGCAGTAATAACCAACAAGTAATCTAACTAACAATTCCTAATCTACTGTCTTATACACAGTGTAAGGGGATAAAGAATATGTACATAAGGATATATGAATGAGTGATGGTACAGAGCAGCATAGGCAAGATACAGTAGATGGTATCGAGTACAGTATATACATGTGAGATGAGTATGTAAACAAAGTGGCATAGTTAAAGTGGCTAGTGATACATGTATTACATAAGGATGCAGTCGATGATATAGAGTACAGTATATACGTATGCATATGAGATGAATAATGTAGGGTAAGTAACATTATATAAGGTAGCATTGTTTAAAGTGGCTAGTGATATATTTACATAATTTCCCATCAATTCCCATTATTAAAGTGGCTGGAGTTGAGTCAGTGTCAGTGTGTAGGCAGCAGCCACTCAATGTTAGTGGTGGCTGTTTAACAGTCTGATGGCCTTGAGATAGAAGCTGTTTTTCAGTCTCTCGGTCCCAGCTTTGATGCACCTGTACTGACCTCGCCTTCTGGATGATAGCGGGGTGAACAGGCAGTGGCTCGGGTGGTAGATGTCCTTGATGATCTTTATGGCCTTCCTGTAACATCGGGTGGTGTAGGTGTCCTGGAGGGCAGGTAGTTTGCCCCCGATGATGCGTTGTGCAGACCTCACTACCCTCTGGGTTAGAGGGACAATAGAGTGTTGAGTACCAGGCCATTAGCGACCGGACTGTCATTAGCGAGTTGGGTCCTTTCAACGCATGTCCAGAGTGCATAAGAGGAGATTACTGTGACTCAACAGTCAAGTGGAATTTGACTACGGTCACGGCTCATGACTGCGGTGTGGCGATAATACCATCACCGCAACAGCCCTAGGTAAAGTCACACTTTTTTTAATGACTAAGTTACACCTCTCAAAAGGCACCGAATTGGAGGAATGACCCCCCTACCCTTTATTGCCCCCACATACCACACACAAACACACACAGACACACAACTTTATGATCTGTAACTCAATATGATATCCTGCCCATGTAGATAATAGGTCATGGACAGGTGTTCCCTGTGGGCTCAGATTGTATCCACTATGGATCAGTAAGTGAGCACTGACAGACAGACTCAGGACAGGACATGGAGTACGCTCAAACACCGTTTCTCATACGCTTACGGCACTAATTCCCGAATCCTGATGTCTGCCCCTGACAAAGCCAGTTTTCCTTTCCATGTTGCAGACAGAGAGAGTTCATGGATAATGTTGCTATTTTGTGTTGTCAAACAGTGAATGAGAAATGAACCACCTCAGCACTTAACTGTCTTGACAGTGACAGAAGAAACATAATACGCCTTGCTCACAGCCACAGATACAATGTCACCACAGCCCAGAGGGCTCAAGGTTGTGTTACATTGCCTGGATAAACGAACTAGTCACTGAGTTATGAACATCTACACAGGCATCTAAACAGAATGTTGTCTAAGTACAAACAAAGAGACCATCTCTTCTTTGAGATGTGAATCGGGACATTCCTTATTCAAACAGAAAGTTTAGCAACAGCTGACATAAACATACATAGACTATAAAAACACTGAAGGCTAATAGGATATACAGGATAAACCTACATGGCTCAAAACAGCTGGATATAATAAATAACATAAAGAAATGGATACACCCAGCTAGGGGGATGGATCATACAGCTGGTATACACCCAGCGACGGGGACGGATCATACAGCTGGGATACACCCAGATATGGGGACGGATCATACAGCTGGGATACACCCAGCTACGGGGACGGATCATACAGCTGATATACACCCAGCTACGGGGACGGATCATACAGCTGGTATACACCCAGCGACGGGGACAGATCATACAGCTGATATACACCCAGCGACGGGGACAGATCATACAGCTGATATACACCCAGCTATGGGGACGGATCATACAGCTGGTATACACCCAGTTATGGGGACTTATCATACAGCTGATATACACCCAGCTACGGGGACGGATCATACAGCCGGTATACACCCAGCGACGGGGACAGATCATACAGCTGATATACACCCAGCTACGGGGATGGATCATACAGCTGGGATACACCCAGATATGTGGACGGATCATACAGCTGGTATACACCCAGCTACGGGGACGGATCATACAGCTGATATACACCCAGATATGGGGACGGATCATACAGCTGGTATACACCCAGCGACGGGGACAGATCATACAGCTGATATACACCCAGCTATGGGGACGGATCATACAGCTGGTATACACCCAGTTATGGGGACTTATCATACAGCTGATATACACCCAGCTACGGGGACGGAACATACAGCTGGTATACACCCAGCGACGGGGACAGATCATACAGCTGATATACACCCAGCTACGGGGATGGATCATACAGCTGGTATGCACCCAGCGACAGGGACAGATCATACAGCTGGGATACACCCAGCTACGGGGACGATTCATACAGCTGATATACACCCAGATATGGGGACGGATCATACAGCTGGTATACACCCAGCTACGGGGACGGATCATACAGCTGATATACACCCAGATATGGGGACGGATCATACAGCTGGTATACACCCAGCTACGGGGACGGATCATACAGCTGGGATACACCCAGCTACGGGGACGGGTCATACAGCTGATATACACCCAGCTACGGGGACGGATCATACAGCTGGACCCAAACCTGTACTAATAACACAGTTTTCAGAACAATCTAGTCCAGGGTAACATCATGCGATGGGACGTTACCTCTGGCTATTTCTCCATCCCATTTAGTTCCCAGTCACGGTTTTACCCTCTGATGGTCCACACTGTGCAAACGCACCGCTATGGGAGCATTACTTCCAGGATGTGGCAACCCAACCCCCATCTGGAGTCGATCCCTGTGTGCATGGAGCTCCTAGTGAGGGATAGGAAAGCTAACACTCCCATTCATCCATCCATCCATCCATCCTCCCTCTTCTCTGTTCTCTCTGTTCCTCCCTCTGGGCTTGTATATAAAAAAGTGCTTCACTTATGTTGAATTGTAAATACAGTAATACCCATTACTCACAGAAAGAAGATATGAAGGACAACGTAGTGTTTTGTGATATTATACTATGTTGTGATATGCATCAGCAGAGAGAGAGAGAGAGAGATAGCTAGACTGACAGACCGACCAACAGAGAGACAGAGACAGACAGAAAAACAGGCAGAGAGAAACAGGGATAGAGAGAGACAGACATACAGACATGTAGAGAGAAACAGGGAGAGAGAGATACTGGCACACAGGCAGAGCTAAACAGGGAGAGAGAGCGAGACAGAGAGGGCCGGGCATGAACCACACAAAAACCCACTCAATTAAATTAGTCAAAACAGGAACATTTTTACATCTGGCTAGAAAACAATAAGGACGTTATCTCAACATAGAAAATTGTCCTCATGGGTGCTACCTATATCCTCCCAAAGAATTCCCATACTTTAATGATGACAGCTTCTCCACCCTACCGGGGGAGATCAACAATGTCCAGGCTCAGGGACATGTACTAGTCTGTGGCGACCTAAATGCGAGAACTGGACAAGAAGCCTACACTCTCAGCACACAGGGGGACAAACACCTAGCTGGAGGTGACAGCATTCGCTCCCCCATATGTCCCCTGTCACGGCTGTTTGAAGGAGAGTACCAAGGTGCAGGGTGGTGAGAGTACATTATCTTTTAATGATCAAAATGACGCGGACAATACAATCAAATAAAAAAAACGGGAAGCTCAAAGGCAAAGTGCCATAAATAAAGTCAATTTCCCACCAAGACAGGTGGGGAAAAAAGGCACTTAAGTATGGTTCCCAATCAGAGACAACAATAGACAGCTGTCCCTGA